>NC_079873.1:21751560-22054959 GCF_023065955.2 Ursus arctos | reverse complement strand
TTAAAAGGTACTTACAGTAGATACATAATATATAATTCCACATGCCTCATATGAAAATCTCTACTTCTGTGCATTCCATATTTTTAATAGTTAAGAGAAATAAAAATTCTTTTGCTTTTTATAATCTTGATAAATATCATTCCTATTCTAAAAGTATGGTGATGTCATTGTGTAAAGCCTCTGGATGAAACAAATGAATTATAAGGTAGTTCTCCTTTGGATTAAAAAAAATCTAAACCTAAAAATCTTATTATTTAGAAGCAGCCAAATCTATTATTAGATGAATGTTGATACCAGTAGCTCCATATTTAAATAGAAATTAACTTAAAATTAAATTGTAGTATTTTATTGTCAAGATCAGAACAAAACTCAGCATTGCCTCCATGGAATCAACAACTCTTACATAGCTAGATTTATTATATTAAAAAAGATGTTAATAAAGCTAATATTATAAATGAATGGGCTCCCATTCTAGAATTGCTTTAAAATGAAAGGAGGCTTAGTAAAGTTAATTATATTAGAGTTGTAGTGAAGAGTGAGCGTGAAAATATTATTGTACTTAAAATAATGGATCTGATCTGCTGACATATAAAAATTCTTAAATGAAATGAGTTAACTTTCATCTAGAGAAATTGTCTCATAGTCCAGTAGGACTATCTACAATAAGGTTCATATACATTAGGCAACCCACTTTAAAGATGGTCATCCTGCAGGTGGTTTCTGTAGTGGAAACTGATTGCAGTATTATGCTCTTAAAGTATCCATCTATGAGAATTTTATTTACTTTGTTAAGAAAATTTTCATGGTTTTGTTGTATCATGAGGCATTGAAACATCTGAACAAATCAGTATGTGAGTGGTGAGTCAGCTGCTTTCTCCTTCACTTCTTTGGGTAACTAGAGCAATTTGTCAGTAGACAAAAAAAAAAAAAAAGAAGAAGAAGACAACCTTTTGTGTTATTTAAGTGTTTCCAAGGCATGCCCTGGTACAACACAGACTTCTCCTGTGCAGGTGCAACTAGCCTAGCATCCACACATCATGCAGAATACCTCAGTAATAGCAGCACACTGCACCTGCTCCTACCACAGTGCTGCTCATTTGTGTATGATATTTGGAACATCTGGAGGAGTATGAATGGTACAGAAAGGAGAACAGAGGGGAAAACAGTGTGCGTACCTAGATGAGAGGAGAGGAGGTCAGCTGAAGTTGTGCAGGGCAAGCCTGAGCATGTCATTGGTGCAAACTCAAGCATCCTTGATGTTCTTTAATAGGAATATCTGGGGGAATCCCATCGTGGGGTTTTCATCAGCCTTGAGCTGGTCCACGACCCTGGTGATGATGCAGCTATCTAGCATGGGCTAATGATCCTGCGCCATGATGCTGTGCTAGATTTTCTGGAACAGAAGGCTGAACAATCTCTCCACAATGGTAGCTTTCCCCTGGAATTGCTGTCCTTCCCACCTGAGGCATGATGTGTCAATATAAATGGCACCTCTTTGCATTCTGTCATTATTAAAGAACTGGTAGTAATGTTGAATGAAGCTGGATCCAGTCTGCTCCCAAATTGGCTTATTTCCCATTCTGGAGCATCACCCAGCCTCATTGAGACCTGAGGAGCCTGTGTGATGTCGGCAGTGGCAGTGACAACCCAGCATGATCTGCTGCACTGAGAATCTTAAATATTGATTTCACTGTAATTAAAATAACTTCTGACATAAAATTGAAAAGACATCTATTTAAATGAAGCAAGCTTGTAAATAATTAGAGGGATGTACATAAATCGCCGTTGCTATTAAAATGTGACACAATTTTTGACTAAGACATGTGTTTAATGGTCCTTCAAATGATTTCCCACATTCAGGGCCTTTTCTAACTTTTTATGATGGTATACCAAGTTTTCAAGTTTAATGTTGTAGTTCCGTAAATTTTTTTCTCCATAAGATTTTATAGTGCCTGGGTTTTTTGTTCTTGTTCTTTCTTCGGTTTTTCTTTTGGTTGTTTTCTACTCAGCCTATCCTAAAGAACAAACACAAGAAAGGATATTTTGGAAGATACAAATCCACGTATGCCAGGTATTAAATTAAATATAAACAGACTACTCCATTTTAAAAGTTAAAGGTCGTCAAAAAAAATACATATAATCTTAAAAGTGAACCACATTGGCCTATGAAAAAGAATGGGAAAAAATGTACAATATGACAGTTAAGCAGAGAAAAGTTGGTTTTTTATTCTTATATTGGACAAGGTAGATTTAAGGGAAGAAAGTATTATTAGGAGAAAATAGGCTTATTTCAATATAATAAGAGGCTAAATCCAAGAGAAAGTCGTAAACATCCTGACCTTATACTTAGATAATAATATAGCCTCATTTTACAAAGCAGGAAGTGACAGAACTAGAAGGAGATGTTAGACAAATAATCACAGTGGGAGAATTTAACTCACCTATCTCTGAAACTAATAGAAAAACAAGGGGGAAAAAACAAAAACAGCAATTCTCACCACCTGAGCAATTCTTCTTCAGATTTTGTCACTTTGGATTCTGCCTTCAAACAAATGTCTTTGATAATTTTTCCAGTTTTTCTAGATTTTCTCAGCAGGATGGTTATGCTGAGATATGCTCTTCTCCATTGCTGGTAGCCGACATTTTCATAAACAAAGTATATTTTTTATGGTGTTCTATAGTTTGTGGCTTTTATCCATAAAGCCAATTAATATAAAATTAAGAAAATAAGCCATTTATTTTAGAATACATGATCTCCACTAGCAATGGATCTGTTACTATCTGCTACTATCTACTAGTGTTATAGATCTATTACCTAGTAAAAAAAAGCATCAAGTAAATAAGGTCTGTTTACAGATTCATGTATGCATAGGTTCCTGTATTAGCACGTATTGATGAAACAAAATCATGATGCTAGGACTTAACAAAAATCTGAAGGAATTCAAGGGAGTTGTACGAAAGAAATCATAATCTCTGATCAAGCTGTCAGCAGCATATGAAGATCTGTAGCTTGAATATTGTAATCATTTGTATTATGGAGCTCTTCTGATCAAGATAGACTGGGTAAATCAGACCATCTTTCCTCTGAGTACAACCTGAGAAACTAGAACAGAGAGAGAAGAAGAGAAAGATTGGAAAACTAGCAAGGCAAATAAATATTAGAGTAAAAATCCACAGAAGTGAACTCAGCATTTTAAGTGTCTTTCATTTTGAGAAGTCTACAGGTTCCGGGAACTTACTTAGAGACTGGGCATTAAACAAAACTAACTTCCAGTAAGTTCACCAGAATACAGGGAGAACAAAGTTCAGGAGTCACTAATCATGGTCTTTTTGTGGTGGGAGATGGAATGGATGTAAATTCGGTAGGGTTTGGGTGGGACACTGAAGGCTGTGGTTTGGAAGCTATAGTGAAACT
The DNA here is from genome assembly GCF_023065955.2 of Ursus arctos. Classification (NCBI taxonomy): domain Eukaryota; kingdom Metazoa; phylum Chordata; class Mammalia; order Carnivora; family Ursidae; genus Ursus; species Ursus arctos. The sequence continues at coordinate 22,051,544 of NC_079873.1, read as the reverse complement.
GAAATCAACCAATTCTAACCAAGTCCTAAAGCCTGACTTTGAGTTATTGGAGTCTCTGATTACATCAAAGATGTCTGGAAATGGTAGTGCTGTGCTGTTAGTTGCAGCCAGAGTACAATTAAATTTGAATTATCTCTGTAATTTTCATATACTATTTCTGACACACAAGTAAAAATGACTAGGAAAAGTATGAGAAAAAAATGTGACGAAAACCCAGCTGAAGGGTGCCTTGGCTGGCTCAGCTGGTGGAGCGTGCTACTCTTGATCTCAGGGTTGTGAATTTGAGCCCCACGTTGGGTGTAGAGATTACTTAATAATAAAATCTTTTTTAAAAAATAAAGAAAATTTTAAAAAAGACAACTAGTACAACAGATAAAAATAGATACACCAGATAACTGTATAATAGAGTTACCAGATATAAAATTTAAAATGTTACATATATCCAAAAAAAAAAAAAAAAAAAGAATTTAGCAGGGAACTGGAAATGAAAACGACAGGTTTTGTTTAATGTATTTGAAGTTCTTTTATAAGGCACCCAAATATTTAGGTTTGTAGTATGCCTGTTAAAGGGATCTTTTAATCAAAATAAAACATTCCTTCTTATTTCTAGTTACACTTCTTTTCTTAAAGTTTATTTTGTCTAGCATCAGTTTACCCATTCCAGCTTTCTTGTGCTTACTTTTGTTATATTTTTTATATCATTATTTTATACCTAACCGTATCTTTAAATATAAGTTGTGTGTCATGTAAATAGCATATAATTGGGACTTAGTTTTTGTTGGTTTTTTTTCTAATCTAATCTGACAATCTCCACTTTTAATTGGAATGTTTAGGTCTTTTTACATTTAGTTACTATTAATATAGTTTGCTTTAAAATGTCAACTTTAAGTGCCCTTCATTTTCTATGTCCCGTCTCTTTTTGTTTCTCTATTTTTACTTTTGTGCATACTTCTGTGTTTATTAAACATTTTTTATTATTCATATTAAGTTCCTCTATTGGATTTTTATCCGAGTCAGGTTGAAACATGTCCACATATTCTTTGATACTTTTTTCATTCAATAAATAAAGTTTATGGTTCTTCTAAGGATTCTGGGTCAAACTCAAACTCTTTAATCAATGGAATGCAGTGGTTTTGAGGCGATATAAATTTCTGGGCTGAAATTCCAATCAACTGCCATTACCAACTGCCACCAATGGAGGGCGCCATCTTAGCCCTTCGCTCAGTGTTCTTTCCACATATTTCATTGGCTCCCAGTTTCTATCACGTGTTACTTCCCTTCAGCCAGAAAAACTTCCGGTAGCAACGTGAATTAGATTGTCAACAGACAAATTGTCTCAGGTTTGTTTATGTGAATGTGTTTTATTTCATTCTCAGTTTGGAAGGATAATCTTGCTGAATATAGATGTCATTGATGATGGTTTTATTTTTTCTTTCATTCTGGTTGTAGTTCTCCATTGTTGCTTTTGAGAAGGCAGCCATCCTCTCAAAGCCCGCAATGACATCGCCTCACAACAGCAGCTTGGCTTCTAACAGGAGGTTAGTTGCCTTTTAAATCATTGTTTACATGTTGGTAAATGTCTTTATTTCTTTGGCAATGTTGGTGGAAATGCATTTGTTAATTTCATCAGTATTATTTATATTTCGTGTATATGTCGAATATGCTGTATGCTAAAACGTCAAAATTTATAGCTGTTTTTCAATCAAAAGTGTTGAATTTATACAAAGTAATTTATATAAATGCAGTTATCTGACAGTAACATCACGTAAAGCAAAAGGGGGGTAAGCTAGCATAAAAGTAACAAAAGCAAAAAAACCCCGAAATTTTCTTTATTTCTTATTAAAATAGGTTTGAATAAATTAGATGCTAATTAAAATAATTTAAGCATATTTCTGAGCATAATCTCAAAATAGTAAAACCTTTTTCCTTATAATTGTTAATCTGCTTCTAATGTTGACCTGGATGAGAAATTTTATGAATAGACTGACTTTTACTAAAGAAAATGAAGTGACACTTGTATTACCTATAGCAAAAATTCTTATATTTACAGTAATTATATAACATTCAGCTTGCACAAAACATTTTATATTGTGTAATTTATATAAAATAATTAAAATAAGAATCAATGCGATAATTTATTAAACATAAGTGAAAGTAAAATGAATATTCATATTTTCACATGTGCTTAATATGTAATAATTTGGGTATTTCAAATAATAATTAAATGATTGTGTAACAAATAGTATTTGTAGAAAATATCAAAGGATAAATACAAAAAAGTATAAAATACCTGTGAGTATATTAAATATGCTTAGTATTTAATGTAAATTAAATAAAAGATAATTTTTATATTTTTACCCTAGTATCAGATTATGAAGGAATTTAAAATGTTATTGTGTTTTGAAAAGAAATTTGACACTGTTCCACAAATTTTATATTTGCCTGCCCTTTTCATAGAAATTCCGCTTCTAGAACTGTATCTGACACAGCTGCTTAAACATGTACTGGGAAGGGGGCTCCTTAAGATAGGAGCTCTGATGTTCCAGCTCCCTGTTTGTTCGCCCCAGCAATGGCTCTCCCTTCCAGGCTCTCCGCCCCCTTTAAGAATTAACTTCAGAAAGGCAGTAAGAGTGGGGAAGCTCCCAGACTCAGGGGGTGGGGGTGACCTGTCTCAAAGAGAAGGCCTAGTCGGCTGATCCACCAACTGAATTCCCCCTCAGGTCCAGACTGGACCAGGAGGGCTTTAAGTTATTTCTGGTTATACTGTGTTCCTTTATTCAATTGCAAAAAGAAAGTGCTCCTTGTAGGGCCCAGGCTCTTAGCAGCAGTGTAGCACTCTCCCCTTCTTTGATTAAACCACTTTTTTCTTTTTTTTTAAGTACATGAAAAGCAGAACAGTTGTAAAATAAAGTGTGTCCATACAGTGAATATTATACCACTTTTACAATCACTCTGTTAAATCTATATATACTCACAGAAAACATTTTCAAGACACAATGTCGATTAAAAAGATAAATTGAAGACTTTCAAATAAGCGTACAGATGTATAAATACATTATTTATGTAACTATGTATGTGTGTTTGCATTTGCTAATACACACGTTTGATTGCTAATCATGGTTTCCTTCCACAAAGGGAAATACATTTGCATTTTTTTGCAAGTTTTAAGATAAGTACATGTGGTATTTGTAACTAATGTAAAAGTCAAAGAAATAGTCACATGAAGACATAATATTAAAGGTTATTTTGAAATATCTACAATCCTGCTTTTTGTCTCTACCAAATTGCCTTTTTGGGTAATTTTATGTTAATAGATTCATACAATATGTGGTGTAATTTGTCTTGCTTCCTTCATTTGGCGTCGGGTTTTAGAGGTTCATCCATGTTCTAGCATGTATCAGAAATCAGTTCCTTCTCATTGCTGACTTAGAATTCCGTTGTGTGGTTAATAACCACTTATTGTTTACCTGTTTATGAATTGATAGAGATTATAGTTCCTCCCAGATTTTGGATATAATAAATAAAGTGGCTATGAACATTTTTGTAGAAGTAGATAAATACCTACTTGGGGTAAATACCTAGAAGTAGAGGGGTTGGATCATATGGTAGAGTATGTTTAACTTTTTAAGAAAATGCCTAAATGTTTTCCAAGTTATTGTACCATTTTGTAAACTCAGCATCATTCTGTGAAGTTCCAGTTGTTCCACATCCACATCAACTTTTGGCTTTGTGACACTTTTAAAATTTACCCCTTAGAGAAGGTAGGAATTGCTATCCAATTATGGATTTTATTTTTATTTCCCTGGAAGACTAAAGGTGTTGGGAATTTGATCATGTGCTTATTGAATATTCTCTAGTGAAATATTTACTAAAGGTAAATTGTGTGTATATTTAAAAGTTATTTTCTGATTATTGATTGAGATAATTCTTTATGCATTCTGGATACAAGTCCCTTTTTCAGATATATCTGTTATAAATATTTTCTCCAGATCTGTGCCTTGTTTTCATTTTTTAACTTTTAGAAAGAGAAGTTTATATATTTGATGAAATACATTTTATTTTTTAAAAAAGATTTATGTATTTATTTGTGAGAGACAGAGAGAGAGAGAGCACATGAGTGGGGGGCGGGCAGAGGGAGAGAATCTTCCAAGTAGACTCGCCTCTGAGAGCAGAGCCTAATGTGGTGCTCTATCTCACAACTCATGAGACCACGACCTGAGCCAAACCTAAGAGTCAGACGCTTACCCAGCTGAGCCACCCAGGCACTCCACATGTTATCTTTTTTTTATCCTAACAAATCTTTTTCTATAGCAAGGATTGAAAGATTTTCTCCTATGTGCATGTTTATAGTTTGTACTTTTATATTGAAGTCTAAGATCTATTTCAAGTTCATTTGTGTAGTGTGAAATTCATATCCAAATGCATTTTTCCACATGGTTATTCAGTTGTTACAGTAGTTATTGAATAACTCTTCTTTCTTTCATTAGATTGGTTTGGCATCCTTGTCAAAAATTAACTGGCCAAATTTCTAGACTTTCTGTTCTGTTCCATTGTCTCTTTATGCCAATACTATACCCTCTTGAATATTGAATATAAGAAGTTCTGAAATCAGGTAGTAAAGATCCTTCAACTTGTTTTAAAGTTTTGGGCTATTCAGAAAATTTATGTATATGTATCTGATATTTCTGAGTGTATTTAAGGTTTTGATTTCATTGTTACTCTCTGTATTTATGCAAGATGATAGCAATTTGGAAATAAGCAAAACTTCCTTTAGTTGTCAAAAAAGTGAGTTGCACATTGTTACTGAAACATTATCAGTAGAAATAAACAGGGCTTGGAATGGGAACAGATCAAGAAAAAAAATGTCTCTACATAGTATCCAACAGTGATACCTAAACTCAGAAAGAAAGCATTATTTCGTTCAGAACCTTCAACAATGATTTATTTTATCCTCTCTGAATTTTACCTGTCTCTAACAGTTAACAGTTATTTCCTGGGCATTCATCCTAGATTGTTGCTAAGCAATGACTGTAAGCTTGTACCTTCTCAGTTTACCATTTGCTACACAGAATTTCTTGCATAAATCTTTGCCAAAATATTGCTTTTTTATTCTACAAATTAATAAAGTACACCTATCTTATGTAGAACTTAATATAATTTTTTTCTCAGTAATGCAGTCTTTAGGGAGGCAAAATTAAATTTGTTGGGTCATTGACTCATAGAATTTGGTTAATTTGTAATTACTTTTTTTAGTACACACACACACACACACACACACACACACACACAGAGGCAATTGAACAGGGTCTACATAAAAGAAAAGCAGACCATATCATCACTATGACATATGGTTCATCTGATTTTATTCAGCTCATTTCCCTGGAAGAGATGCCTGCTGGGAACTGTATCTTTTCTACTTATTTTGAATGTACTAAAAGACCAATTATAAACACTGGCACAGCATTTTATAATCTTATTTGTACTTTTATATTTTATTTTACAAACTTGTTTTAGTTTATTTTTCTATGGATCAAGTAAACCATCCAGACTTGTTGGGATAGTGGTAATGATACTTACTGCAGTCACAGTAAAAGAGTCCAAATCTTGGAATGAGGCTTAGTGAGTCCTTAAGCAAATAATTACATTTCTATAAACCTCAACTAACTTTATTGGAAAAATGAAGATAATAATTATTTCCTCCTAAACTGAGAAACTGTACAAATATATGCAATCCTCTACAACAAAGTTTGTTGTTATATTTCAGCCAAGAAATTATGATCAAGGTCTATTTTTTTAAAAAAAGATTTATTTCTTTTAGAAAGAGAGCATGTGAACACATGAGTGGGGGGAGGGGCAGAAGGAGAGGGAGAGAGAGAGAATCTCCAGTTGACTCCCCACTGAGCAGGAAGCCCAATGGGGGCTCGATCTCACGACCCTGAGATCATGACCTGAGGTGAAATCAAAAGTTGTATGCTTAACCACTGAGCCACCCAGGCACTCCTCAAGGTCTCTTTCTTAGAACAGGGAAACATCTTTTCACTTCTTCTCCCCTCTTTTAATGTTTCTAACAATATTTTTTCTATGCTGATACCAACTTTTACATAATTCTAACTATTTAAATGATAGGAAAATATTTCACTTCTCTCTGTATTTATTTAGGTTTCTTTATTAAGTAGAACTTAAAAGGTTGTCCTTCTGTAGATGTTATCATGTTTTCTTTGCATCACAGATCAAGTCACTATTTGTCTTTCTCTTTGTAATTTGCGCAGTGAAATTCTCTGAGATCCAAAGTGAATTTAGAATTCACTCAAAGTCACTCAGGTCACTCAAAATGTATATTTTGGTATCTTGTGTTAACACTAGATAGAATTTTTTGTCCAATAGTCAACTATTTGTCCTAACACTATTTAATAAATAATACTTTTTAACCCACTAAACTGGGGGTTTTATCTATATATCTTAAAATTTTATATATAAGAGAGTTTATTTCTGGGCTAACTCATTTAATCTATTTATTTACCATTACCATACTTCTTTTGTATTAGATAATAATTTTAGTATCTCTTAGCCAAGGTTTCCTGCAGTCCCAATTTCCAAAATTCTATTACGATTGCTTTGCTCTTAATTCCTCCCCATTCATTTGAGTTCGTTTTGGTTAATAAGAAGATAATCATCTTGGAACCAAATTACACACTTTTTAGAAGAGATATAACTGAGCCAGTAGAGATAGGAAAGGAGACCGAATTACCACTTTTGGGAAAAATATTCTCTCCCTTATTTATGTACTGGGCCATTGGAAAAGAAAAAGGTACAACTTAAACAATAGAGGTTTTTTCATGGCTGAAATACTGTACTTGCCAGGTCATATAATAATCTAAGTATAATACTACCATTACTTAGATCATTATAGTTACATCCCTTTAAATGTTTGTTTAGGAGTAAGGACAAAGAATTAAACTATGGGATTGTTTGGGTGATTAAATTGTAGCTCATAATGGTTTAACCATTCTTTTTTCTTTCTTTTTTTTTTTTTTTTATGTTACGTTAGTCACCATACAGTACATCATTAGTTTTTGATGTAGTGTTCCATGATTCATTGTTTGTGTATAACACCCAGTGCTCCATGCATGGTTTAACTGTTCTGAGACTGATGCATAAAGATTTCTGGATATGTCAGAGCTACATTGTTATATTCAGCAAAGAAACAGGGACACTCGTTAGAATGAAGAGAAATCAGCATAAGTGTTACTTTTCCCTTGTTAGCAAGGTAATTATTCAGTTGATACTCAGAGAGTAAGGCACTCTTAAAAAGAAAAAAAAAAAGATAAATCAAAGAGAAGGTTCTGCTTTTAGAACACTTTATTCTGAATTGTAAGATATCTGCATAAATACTTTTAATGCATACTAGAATGTGGTGAATGCCAAAATGAAAGTCACTGGGGATGATGGACTTTAGAGGGGGAGAAGTTACTGTCATACCCAGCAATCTGGTATGTCTTCATGGTTGACTTGGCATGTGAGCTACACCTTGACAGATGGTTTAGATTTGGGGTTGATGAGATGGCATCACTGGAAGAGTTGAGACAAAGCCACTGAGGGGCAGAGACTTAGTATATATTCAGGAGAAACTAGGTAATTTATTTTGGCTAAAATATAAGAGTGTGTGAGAAAAAACAGTGGGAGATAATTTTGGAAAGACAATTAGAGGCCAGATGGCAAAATATCTTGAACAGTAGCTATTAGATTTTGGATTTTATTTTGTTGGTAATTTGGGGCCTGTGAAGTATTTTTTTAAGGCATTGCTGTGAATGGTGCTATGCTTTAGAAAGGTTACGAAACGGATTATCTTCCTAGATAAGCAGTTAGACGGGCATTCATATAGTACTAGTGAGAGTCTAAGATTCTAAAATCTTAAATCACTAGGTTCAGAAAGGTTTAGATAATGTTATCTTACCAATGGTCATGAAAGTTTATCTACTAAGCCATTTCTCCTTTTGCACTATCATGTTTGATGTCAAATTAATATTTTTTCTTGTTTTTACCTTTATTTAAAGAAAGATGTTAATATCCTTTGAAAGAAGTTAACTGAAGTATTCATTGCCTTTGAAATTATTAGAATAACAAATGTGATATGAAATATTAAAGATTTCTAATGCATTAAAATAATTATAAAAGATCATGTCATTTGAACATAAATTGCATTGTATCTATTTCATATATACATTTTTTTCTCAATATAGTTATAAATCAGTGTACCTTCAAGGTATCTCTGCTATACCCAGATTAAGATATTGGAATATCACTACAGGTTAATTTAGTGTTTCATGTGAGATTATTCGTTTTATTTAATTTTTATATAAAACCCATAGTCACCAGAAAACCTTCATTTTATTTATCATGTGCATTATTTATTGAATTATGGATATATGCAGTTGGTATTCATTTTGATAAACACTAAAAATGTAAATGAAGTCAACTCAATAATTAACTTGAGTGCTCATGCATTAAAAGAAATGACTAAAGAAGTAGCAAAATCTAGTTGTAACTGCTGGTAGTCCATTAGTGGAAACCAAATCAATTCTTAGTGACACATAATCTCGTTACATTGCAATAGCTAATGGATAATTTTTATTAAAAGTCAAATGTCGGGGTGCCTGGGTAGCGCAGTTGTTAAGCGTCTGCCTTCAGCTCAGGGCGTGATCCCGGCATTCCGGGATCGAGTCCCACATCGGGCTCCTCTGCTGGGAGCCTGCTTCTTCCTCTCCCACTCCGCCTGCTTGTGTTCCCTCTCTCGCTGGCTGTCTCTCTGTCACATAAATAAATAAAAAATCTTTAAAGAAAAAAAAAGTCAAATGTATAAAACATTGTTACTGTGCATTTTGTTTAGGAACTAACATTGATGCCCTATAAAAGACTGTAGCATAGGAATTTAGAAAACTGACAGGGATCAGGCTTTGTAATTCTTAGCACGTGAGGAGATTTTCAGATTTAATGTTTATTAGTTTTGCATGTGTGAAGTTGCAGTTGTTGTCATATACTTGATCACTGCTGTCTTTTCAGTTGAGATGCTAACATATGGAAATATGTGGGAGTTATATAGGACCTACTAATGGACTGGATACAATAGAAAAACAAAAGATTGACCCCTAGATTGTGGTTTGCCTAACAGAATGGCTTCATGGTTTCTGTCTTGTGCAGTTAGGGCTGCCATAACAAAGTACCATAGATTAGGTGGCTTATAAAAAACAAATTTATTTCTCACAGTTCTGGGGCCTGGAGGTCTGAGATCAGAGTGCAAGTATGAACAGGTTGTGATGAGGGCCCTCATCCATGTTGTAGACTCTCATCTTCTTGTGTCCCCCCCATGGCAGAAAGAGGGCTTGAAAACTCTCTGGATTTCCTTTTATTAGGGCACTTATCCCATTTGTGAGGGCTCCATCCTCATGATCCAATTTCTCCCAAAGGCCCCACCTCCTAATATTATCGCAGTTGGGGTAGGGTTTCAACATACGAGTTTTAGGAGGACACAGGCATTCAACCCATAATAGCTACCACTCACAGATAGTAGTGAGTGTAAGAAAAACAGAGCCAAGAGATAAAAATCTCAATAGCCTTTTACATATGATCTTGAAATACCTTTTATCTGATTGGGTAGAAATGGCAAGAATGCCATTAGATGTTAAGATATGGACTTCAGCAGTGAGATCTGTAACAGGGAGATGTTTTTTGGGAGCTGTTAGGATATAAATTGCTAATTGAAAGCATAAAAGTAAACTGGACTGCTCAAAAATAGTGAAAAGAGGATAAACTGGTGTCCTGGGATTGAGGCTTGGGGTATTTAATCATTGACTGCCTTAGAAAACAAGTCCAAGGAAAGGCAGCCAAAAAGGGTAAAGCCATTCAGAAGAGGGACTGCCACAGCAACTTGGGGAACAAAATAATTAAAAGTGCTACTGAGGGGCCCCTGGGTGGCTCAGTCGGTTAAGCATCCAACTTTGGTTTCGGCTCAGGTCATGATCTCAAGGTCATGAGATTGAGTACCATGTGGGGCTCCGTGCTTAGTGTGGAGCCTGCTTGAGATTTGCTCTCTCCCTCTCCGCCCCCCAACCCGCTCTTACATGCACACACGTGTGCACTCTCTCTCAAATAAAATCTTTAAAGAAAAAGTGCTGAGATTAGTTTTATGAATAATTAATGATAATCTTTAACAGTTATTGAATGATTACTGTTTTCTTAGTACTAAGTACTTTATCTGGATTGATTCATTAGTCTTCAGTAACAGCATAAGGTACTATTATCTTTGTTCATCAATGAGAAAAACAGGGTTAGAGGAAGTAAGAAACATATGCAAATTAACACAGGTAGTAATTGGTGTGTATGGGATTGGAACCCAGGCAACATAAGTCCAGAGATTGCACACTTAGCCTATATGATCCATTTCATCCCAATCGTCTGAAAAAAATCCTCTTTGAATTTTTTCCTGTATGTGAAAGATAAACAGAAATTTGTCAATAGAGAAAGGATTGAAGGCTGTCACAATTGTGCTTTATTCTATGCTCATGTGATGTTCTGTTGAATGATAGAGTGAAGTGATACTGACTTCTCTTGAGCCTCCAAACTCAAGGAGTCATGTAAGGATCCTTGAGTGACAAGACGATGATATCACACATGGTATTTTGGTTAGTTCTGACATTGTCTTGAAGAATTACATTCCAGTTTTCCTTTAAGGAATTATGCATCCAGAGATCTCAATTTCAAAGGTTTAAGTAAAGATAACCCCAACCCTATTTCTGCTAGGGTTGCATAAACTAAGTATATCAAAAAAGAGTGTCGTGCTCAACTGCCCAAAGAATTGATTGATACTGGCTTTTTTGATATATAAAACTCTGTTTTGGGGGTGCCTGGCTAGCTCATTTGGTAGAACATGCAACTCTTAATTTTAGGGTCACTACACTGGGAGTAGAGCATACTAAAAACAAACACAAAACAAAACAATTCTGTTTTTAAAAATTTGGAATTCTAACTCTATTAAGATAATATAAAAATCTCTTTTAAATTTGCTGCCTTGATTTCTTCTAGAAGTTTAATTCCTTGCTACTGCCCTAATCTGTGGAGATTACAATGTTATTCTCCTAGACTGCTATGTCATGTTGAGGCTGGAGCAGGGTCCTAAAAATACCACAGCAGATTTAGTTGTGGATTCAAGGCAACTGTCCAGAGAGTTTAAGTGAGGATCATTCCACACGTAATTAGTAATTCCCATGTTATTTGAATTACATGAAGTGTGTTCACACTTTAGCATCATTTATTCCTTGGTGCACTCGAGATCTCTAACACCACCCTCAAGATAGATGATTTCTTAAGAGAATTCACAGAAACCAGGAAAGCTATTAAACTTAAAATTGCAGTTTATTACAGCAAAAAGATACATATGACAATCAGGAAAGGGAAAGGGCACAGGGGGAGGAATCCAGGAGACACCAGGCATGGCTTCCAGTTACTCTCTTCCTGTAGAGTTGCACACACACACATTTTTCCAGCACTAACGTGCTGCGGCACATGCAGAATGTTGACAGTCTTGGTCACGTAAGCATGGAGCGTGTCCACCGCTGACCTTAGCAACTCCATCTCCAGCCCTCATGGACAACACACTGAGGCAGGATGCCTCAATGCTTCAAAGTGCCAGACATTATCAAAACAGATATTTACCGTAAATCACATCACTAGCATCAAGTATCTGGTATGGCCCAAAGCATCAGATATACAAACACATGCTTATCAGGTAGGATATTCTAAGGGCTCAGAGGTTACATGTCAGGAGCTGGACAAGGGCCAGCCCTGAAGAAGTTAGGCAAGTAGAGGCTTTGAGCAATCCAGGCCTCAGAGTTAAACTTCGAAGTTACTTTTTATGTATAGTATTATAATATTATGAATCGTATTATGTATGTTACTTTTATGTATAGTATTTGTCCTACATAATGTCTTAGTGATTTCTTGGTATATGTGAAAATGATTTCTAACTTTCTGTTTTCATTTTCCATTTTATAAAACACTTTTAATTCTAATTCTTTTACTTCTAATTCTCATGACTTTGAGTTGTCCAGTATTGCCTAAAAATATATGCAATCATAACTACTTATATGTTTACAAAATAGTTATCTTTCAGTATTTTCTGATATTGCTGGGCCTTCTTGTTTTTGTCTAATTAAATGAATTTAACTTCTGGGGAAATTTTTAGATGACTGAGGTGATAATTTTCTCATTGCTAAATTAAATGAGAAAATAGAGAAGTCTTCAGCATGTGCAATAAGTGTGACACGAGAGAAAACAGAGTAAGCATTTTTTATGAATTATAGAGTTATTGTGACATATATATATGTGTGTATATATACACACATATATATATGAGATTGAAAAATGTGACAGGTCCTGATGCAGTTGTATTTCAAAAATGCAGAAAACACAAAACAGTAATATTTTTCTAGGAAGAAAAATAAGAAAAATAAGAAACTGTTTTATAATTGAGAAGAAACATGAATGTGACCATGATAGGCACTGAAATAATAAACAAGCAAACAAAAACATTAACAAAGACATGGTAATAGAAGCTAAGGGCAAATAATTAATTAATTGGACATCTGTTTTTTGCTCTTTTCACTGTCCAGTTCCCATTTTTCTGGTGCATCTTTAGGAGACAACCCCAAATTTTACTTCCTTACACCTCAGGGGAGAAGATATGACTCCACTAATCAATCCTCCATCCCCCTGGCCAAAGTGCTTGGTCTAGGGGGGAATCCATAATCCTTGTTAGGTCAGTGTGAGGTCTTTTCCTGACATTGATGGAAACACAAGTTTTTTTTCCTGCTGTATTTGGTAAATTTGGACAAGAGAACAGTGGCTATCAAACTAACTGCACAATAAATCCCGAGGGGATTTGTTACAGCCTGTTACCCAGGTCACAACCTACATCAACTAAATCAAAATTTCTGGTTTATAAAATCTGTGCTTCACTTGAGTTTACAGACTCCTTAGGGAATTCTGATTGGCGTTCGGTGTTAAAAACCCATGACCTCGAGAATAGCGATTCTCAAACTTTCGGATGCCCCTGCATCAAGAGTGGGCTTGATAAAAACTAGATTGTTTAGCCCAACCACACCATTTCTTTTTCGTGAGGTATGGGGAGGTGGGATGGAGAATTTGTATTTCTATTAATTGCCCAGGTGATGCTGATTCTGGATCAGACTTTGAAAATCACAGCACTACTCTGTGAAGGTTTGCATATGATAGTGAAAAAGATGCTTTGCTTTTGAAGAGAGGAAAACATTAGAAGTTAAAAAAAAAAAAAACTGGGGTGCCCGGGGGGCCTAGTTGGTTAAGTGTCCGGCTGTTGATTTCGGCTCAGGTCACAATCTCAGGGTCTTGAATCTGAGCTCCATGTCCTGCTCTGCGCTCAGTGGGGAGTCTGCTTGAGGATTTTTCTCTTTCTGCCTCTGCCCCTGCCCCCACTGGCATTCTCTCTCTCTCTCTCTCTCTCTCTCCCTCTCTCCCTCCCTCTCTCTCTCTCATATAAATAAATGTATCTTTAGGAAAAAAAGGCAGAAATTTCAAGTAACTATAGTGTTATAGGTCGACCTCAGTGGTTGACTTTTGAGAGCTTGTATTTAGAAGATTCCAGTGTATGTCACTGATGCTGTTTAGTGGTCACATTACGAGGTCTGGCAGTGGGTCAGTATGACTAGTGGTGATAACCACTATGTGATGTGCTTATACTAAAGCTGCACTACATCTTAAGGTTTTCATCTCGTTGCACCTTCACTACCCAGGGAAGGTATTCAGATACGTCTAGTGTAGCAATAAGGAAACTGAAGATCAGAGTTAAGTATTTTGCATGAGGCCACAGAACAAATAAGTGGGAGAACTGAGATTGGAAACTAGAAAAACCGACTCCAAAACCTATGCTAATGCACAAGATTAGGAGGTGGAGATGGTTTCATAGCAGATGGAGGTAACTGGCCCATGTCCTTCAGTGTGGGGAAACCTCTGGTATGAGGTCAATCTGAGGACACAGCAGTATGTAGCCACCACTAAAATGTAGCTTCAGGTCTGTTTCCACACGTCTTGAGGAGGATTTAAAAATGTACCGAGTGTGCCAATAATTCAAGTGTTCTGAGTTAAGGTACTGTGGGTCAGATATATCCCTGAATATCTGCATTCCTCTGGATATTAAAAGCTCCTGTTAAGTGAGAGGGTGGCCCAAGACTTCAAAGACGAAAACACTGCATGCCAAATAACCTATTCCCAAATGAGGTGGTATATGATCTTGCAAAGGACCTCACCAGACCTGGTTCTGCCGCCATCAGCCCGCTACTCAATTAAGATGTGCAAGAGAGTTGAGGTAGAAAAGAGAAAAAATTTCTTTTTCTCATTCTTCTACTATTTATCTACGTTTGTTAATTGTGCTCACATGTGATGTTACATTAGTTTCAGGTGTACAACACAGTGACTCCACAAGTCTGTGTGTTGTGCTGTGCCCCCCACAAGTGGAGGTACCGTCTGTCACCGTACAGCTGTAATACAACACCATTGACTGTGTTCCTATGCTGTTCCTTTTATCCCAGTGACTTACTCATTCCATAACTGGAAGCCTGTGTCTCCCACTTTCCTTCACCCATTTTTCCCGTTCACACCCTTGCAACCATCAGTTTGTTCTCTGTATTTTTGGGTCTATTTCTGCTTTTGGTTTGTTAATTCATCTGTTTTGTTTTTTAGATTCCACATGTAAGTGAAATCTTTCTCTGACTTATTTCACTTAGCATAATACCCTCTAGGTCCATCCATGTTGCCGTGAATGGCAAGCTCTCATTCTTTTTATGGCTGAGTAATATTCCGTTGTATATATATACTACATCTGCTTTATCCATTTATCTATCAGTGGACACTTGGGCTGCTTCTGTGTCTTGGCTATTGTAAATAATGCTGCAATAAACATAGGTGTTCATATATCTTTTTGAATTAGTGTTTTTGTTTTCTTTGGAGTTACTGTATCTTATGATATTTCTATTTTTAATTTTTTTGAGGAACCTACATACTGATTTCCACACTGGCTGCACCAATTTGCATTCCCACCAACAATGCACAAGGGTCCTCTTTTCTCCACATCCTCAACAACACTTGTTATTTTTGTCTTTTTCATTCTAGCCATTCTGATAAGTCTCTGAAGTAATATATCATTGTGGTTTTGATTTGCATTTCCCTGATGCCGAGTGATGTTGAGCATCTTTTCAAGTGTCTGTTAGCTATCTGGTTGTCTTCCTTGGAAAAGTGTCTAGTTATGTCTTCTGCCCATTTCTTAACTGGATTAATTTTTGGGGTGGGGTTGAGTTTTGTAAGTTCTTTATAGATTTTGGATACTAATCCTTTATCAGATAGGCCATTTACAGACATCTTCTCCCATTCCCTGGGCTGCCTTTTAGTTTTGTTGATTGTTTCCTTCACTGTGCAGAAGCTTTTTATCTTGATGAAGTCCCAAAAGTTCATTTTTGCTTTCGTTTCCTTTGCCTTTGGAGATGCGACTAGCAAGAAGTTACTATGGCTGAGGTCAAAGAGGTTGCTGCCTGTGTTCTCCTCTAGGATCTTGATTGTTTCCTATCTCACATTTAGGTGTTTCATCCATTTTGAATTTATTTTTGTGTATGGTGTAAGAAAGTGGTCCAGTTTCATTCTTCTCCATGTTGCAGTCCAGTTTTCCCAACACCATTTGTTGAAGAGACTGTCTTTTTTCCACTGGATATTCTTTCTTACTTTGTCGAAGATTAGTTGACCGTGCAGTTGTGGGTCCATTTCTGGGTTCTTTACTCTGTTCCATTGGTCTATGAGTCTGTTTTTGTGCCAGTACCATACTGTCTTGATGACTAGAGCTTTGTAATATAGCTTGAAATCCAGAATGGTGATGCTTCCAATTTTGTTTTGCTTTTTCAGGATTGCTTTGGTTATTCAGAGTCTTTTGTGGTTCCACACAAATTTTAGGATTATTTGCTCTAGCTGTGAAAAATGCTATTGGTAATTTGGTAAGGATTGCATTAAATGTGTAGATTGCTTTGGGTAGCATAGACATTTTAATAATGTTTGTTCTTCCAGTCCATGAACATGGAATACTTTTCCATTTTTTTGTGTCCTCTTCAATTTCAGTCATAAGTCTTCTATAATTTTCAGAGTACAGAACTTTACCTCTTTAGTTAGGTTTATTCCTAGGTATCTTATTGTTTTTGGTGCAGTTGCAAATTGAATTGATTCCTTAATTTCTTTTTCTGCTGCTTCATTATTGATGTATAGAAATGCAACATATTTCTGTACATTGATTTTATATCCTGCAACTTTGCTGAATTCATGTATTAGGTCTAGCAATTTTTTGATGGAGTCTTTCAGGTTTTCTACATAGAGTATCATGTCATCTGCAAATAGTGAAAGTTTGACTTCTTCCTTGCCAATTTGGATGCCTTTTATTTCTTTTTGTTGTCTAATTGGTCATACTAAGACTTCCAGTACTATGTTAAATGGTAATGGTGAGAGTGGACATCCTTGTCTCATCCCTGACTGTAGGGGAAAGCCTCTCAGTTTTTCCCCAGTGAGGATGATATTAGCTGTGGGTCTTTCATATATGGCCTTTATTATGTAGCCCTCATATCTATTTAAGAAGAATTGCTCTATAAATAGGTGTAGATTTGGTGTATCCCAACAGCAGGTGAATTCAAGCTCTTCCTACATTGCCATCCTGGACCAGAACTCCTTCGCAAAGTATTTTTAAAAGAGTTGTAATGGGAGGTATTTTCTCCAAACTCACGAGACAGGGAAAGATGGTTTTCTTATTCTCTCAAGCCTAGTGCAAAGGGCTTTAGAACATTTGTCCCCATCAAGGTCAGCCCAGTAGTAAATTCACTGCACATACAATGAGTGATCTTCAAAACTCTGAGAGAAAAGCAGCTCTTCAAGAAAGCCTACAATCCAAAAATAGATGTTTACATAACTGGTGCAAAGGAGCACTGGAGATGATCGATTATTGACACATTCTCTGAGAATGATGAGGAGCGCACAACACTGGAGAGAGCTGCAGGAACTCACACCTGTGGTGGTTTCCTCCTGTATGTTGTGGGCTGCTGCACTGATGGGGTGAAGTGACATTATTGACTGATGCAGAGGATCAGAAACTTCAGTGGTCAAAAGAGGATCCTCCTCAGTGATCACAGCAGTCCAGTAAGTGCTCTTCCTGTGCCATTCAGTGGATATTAAATAGCAGCATTCCCTAAGATCATCTAGAATGCTTGATGCAAATCACATTCCTGGGCCCATTGCCAGTGCCCAAGGTTCTGATCCAGTACATGTGAAGAAGGGTATGAGGGATTACATTTTAAATGAGTACCTAGGTGATGTTGTTGTGGCTGCACTGGGCCACCCCTGCCTTACATCTAGGGTTAGTGATTGCCGGAAGATTGTCCAAGAATTAAACACCGTAGGTAAATCAGGAAGCTGGCCATAAAAAAGAACACAGACTGAGTGTGCCGAGTTAAAGGAATGCACGGAATAGCAGACATCATGGCCATTCTTTTCCTCTAATTTAAATAGAATAAAATCATTCCATTTCAAGAGAAAACAACCAAAGGGAAAAGGCATTTTGAGGATTCACATGTATATATTCTCTAAGCTCAATTAAATGTGTCATGTCGTTCATAAATTACGGGCGTAGCCCACCGAAACCAGCCCCACCGTACGTAATTTGCTGCAACTAGGTGATCAGGTTGGGCATGCCGAAATGGTGTGTTTGGTTGGGAACTCGGGTTGGCAAGGCAGGAACTTTGCGGCCAGCCTGCAGTAGGTTTCAGAGGTTTGGAGAAGAGAAGGGACTCCGCCTATCCGGAGTCATTCCCATCGGATCACACAATGAGTTCCTCAAAGCCAGTATTCACTAGGGACCTAGATGCCAATTTGCAAGCCATCTCCTGCAACCTGTTGCTTTCCTTTCTTCCAGAAGGCGGCGGGTTCCTTGCTCCTGGCCTGATCTGCGGACACTGCTCTGCTTCCCGTGGAGTCCCGTGGGGTCACTCGGCACCTCGTTCTCCCGGCAGTGGCGGGTGGACAACGTGTGCAGGTGCCTGTGCCAGCATGTCTGAGGCCCAGCTCCGCTGTAGCCGCTTCGGCCAAGCAGCTGAGAGACAGTGCCCGATCGCCTTGGCTTGCGGGCTCCGGAATCTGTGCCTTTGCAGTGCTTCCAGGGGTGGCCCGTGGGGCGTGCTTGCTAGTTTGCCCACCGCTGATGTGTGGAAACTTGCGCACGTTGCGGTGCCCGTCGCCCCATCCCGGCTTCCCTGTGGCCGCTGAAACCCAAGGCTGCAGGAATCCCTATGTTCGACCCACGAGACCTTCACTCACGAAACTTGTGCACTTTTCAGTGCATTTCTTACCACCACCGGCTTCCCTGTGGCTGACTAACGCAAAGTACTCCGAAAGCATGCCTGATGTCCTTGGCTTTGATGCACCAGTCTCTTTTGGTTCATTTAATTGGAATCCTAATTCCATTAAGATTATTGAGAGAGCTCCCAAGAACCTGCTGTGGTCCCTATTGGAGCAGGCAGATCTCTGGCTCCAGAAGGATCTGTGGGCGTACAGAGCATCCAGGCCAGTCCGACTGGTAATGATTACTGGTTTTGACCATAGGATGGGTGAAAACGTATGCACTTTTCAGTGAATTTCTTCCTGTCACCATACGTCACTGCGGCTGATTAACCCAAAGTATTCAGAGCATGCCCGGTCTCCTTGGATTTAGCACTCCAAACTCCTTTTCTTTCATTTAATTGGAATCCTAATTCCATCAATATTGTTGAAATCTCTCTCCTGAAACTGCTGCGAAGCCCTAATCAGCAAGCTGATTGCTCGGTGTAGACTAATCTGGGGGGCGTTCCTGTGTTTCTAGGTGATTCTCAGTGGAACCGATAACTGATTTTGCCGGAGGTGACATGTGAATATGTATCCACATTTCAGTGCATGTATTCCCTAGTCAGATCGTTCGCCACGTACACCAAAGTTCTCAGAAATCATGACTCTTCTCTTAGTCTTTGCTATAAGACAATTACTAGTTTTACATATTTGGAATCCTAATTCCATCAATATTGTTGAAATATCTCTCCTGAAACTGATGTAGTGCCCAGAGGTAGCAGGCTGATTCCTCCTCCAGCCCAAACTAGGGATATTCAGTACTTACATGGGATTCCGTTTGGGTGGTACTTCTAGTTTTTCGACCAGTGACATGTGAAAAATTGTGCACTTTTCAGTGCATTTCTTCCCATCACCTGTTTCACTGTGGCTGATTGACCCAAAATATTCAAAAGTTTGCCTGGTGTCCTTGGTTTTGGTGCCCCAAAGTCCTTTTGTTTCACATAGTTGGAAACCTAATTGCATTAAGATTGTTGAGATATCTCTCGTGAACCTGCTGGGGTCCCTATTTCAGCAGGCTGATTGCTGGCTCAAGAACAATCTGTGGGCATTCAGAGAATCCAGGCCTGAGCCACTGGTAATGATAACAGGTTTTGACCAGAGTATGTGCGAAAATGTGTGCAGTCCTCAGCGCATTCGAGTACATCACCAGGTTGCCTGTGGCTGATTAACCCAAAATATGCAGAAAGCATGCCTGGTGTCCTTGGCTTCTGTGCTCCAAACTCCCTTTGTTTCATTTCATTGGACTCCTAATTAAATCAAAATTGTTGAAATCTCTCTCCCGAAAAGCTTTTGGAGCCATAATTCACCAAGCTAATTGCTCAATGGAGACTATTCTGGGGGGCATGCCCATGTTTCTAGTTGATTCCCCGTGGCAATGATTACTAGTTTTGCTGGCATATCCTGTGAATATGTGTCCTCGTTTCACTGCATCTCCTCCGATGTCTGATTGACTTTGGACACTTACACCAACATTGTCAGAAACCGTGCCTCTTCTCCGGGCCATTGCTGTAGGATAATTCCTCGTTTGACAACTTGGAGTCCTAATTCCATCAATATTGTTGCAATATCTGTCCTAAGTGTGTCGGGATGCCCAGCCATAGCAGGCTGAATCATCCCGCCAGCCTGATCTGGAGATATTCAGTGTTTGTAAGGGCTTCCCTTTGGCTGCTACTTGTAAGTCTCCCACCAGTGACGTGTGAAAACTTGTGCTCTGTTTAGTGCATTTGTTCCCATCAGCGGCTTCCCTGTGGCAGATTACCCCCCAAGTATTCAGAAAGCATGCCTGATGTCCTTGCTTTCGATGCTCCAAACTGCTTGGTTTCAAATAATTGGAACCCTAATTGCATTAAGATTGTTGAGAGATCTCTCCTGAACACGTTGTGGTCCCTGTTTCAGCAGCCCGATTGCTGGCTCCAGACAGATGTGGGGGCGTTCAGAGCAAGGAGGCCAGTCCCACTGGTAACGATTACTACTTTTCCCCCCAGTGTGTGTAAAAGGTGTGCCCTGATATGTGCATTGCTTCCCATCGCCAGCTCACTTGGCTGATTACCCAGAGTTGTTCACTCCACACACCTAATCCCTGGGTTTGGTTTTCCAAACTCCTTTCTGTTCGTGTAATTGGAGTCCTAGGTCCATTCATATTGTTGATGTATCTCTCTTGAATCTGCTACGCTCCGTATTTCAGCGGGCTTCTTTTTTTTTGGAAACAGACCTGTGCGCATTCCAAAAATAGAAGTTTCCTGTGGGTCGTGCGTACTAGTTACCCCACCTGACATGCGTGTTTACTTGTGCACTTTTCAGTGCATTTCTTCCCATGTCCGCCTTCACCGTGGCTGCTTAACCAAGGTATTCAGAAGGCATGTGGACATCATTGGTGCTGGTGCTCCAGACTGCTTGTTTTTATGTATTTTGAACCCGAATTGCATTAACATTGTTGAAATATCTCTCGTGATCCTGTTGTGGTCCCTCTGTCAGTGGGCTGATGGCCGGCTCCAGACAGATGTGTTCGAGTTCACAGCAATGAGGCCAGTCCCACTGGTAATGATTACTAGTTTTCCCCCCAGGGTGTGTGAAAACGTGTGCACTGTTCAGCGCGTTTCTTCCCATCCCCGGCTTCACATGGCTGATGAGCGGAGGTTATTCACGAAGCACGCCTAGTCCCTGGATGTGGTTTTCCAAACTCCTTTTGTTTCATGTAATTGGAATCCTAATTCCATTCATATTGTTGATGTATCTCTCCTGAATCTGTTATGCTCCCTATTTCAGCGGGCTTATTTTTTTTTGGAAACAGAGCTGTGCGCATTCCAAGAAATGGAGGTTTCCTGTGGGTCACGCGTTCTAATTTCCCCACCAGTGCTGCGTGGAAACTTGTGCACTTTTCAGTGCGCATTTCTTCCCATCACAGGTTTCACTGCAGCCGAATAACCCACAGTATGCAGAAAGCATGCCTGGTGTCCTTGGCTTTAGTGCTGCAGTCTCCTTTTGTTTCATTTCTTTGGAATCCTAATTCCATCAGTATTGTTGAAATCTCTCTCCCGAAATGTCTGTGGAGCCACAATTCAGCAAGCTAATTGCTCAATGGAGACTGGTCTGGGGGGCGTTCCCGTGTTTCTCGGCGATTCCCAGTGGCAATGATTACTCGTTTTGCTGGCAGTGACTTGGGAATAAGTGTCCCCATTTCAGTTCATCTCATCCGATTTGTAATTGACTTTGGACACTTACACCAACTTTGTCAGAAACCGTGCCTCTTCTCCGGGTCATTGCTGTAGGATAATTCCTCGTTTGACATATTTGACGTCCTAATTCCATCAATATTGCTGAAATGTCTGTCCTAAATGTGTCGGGATGCCCAGGCGTGGCACGCAGATTCCTCCCTCCGGCCTGATCTAGAGATATTCAGGGTTTGTAAGGCTTCCCTTTAGGTGGTACTTCTGGTTCTCCCAGCAGTGTTGTGTGAACACTGGTGCACTTTTCAGTGCATTTCTTCCCATCGCCGGCTTCACCGTGGCTGCTTAACCAAAGTATTCAGAAGGCATGCCGGACGTCCTTGGCGCTGCTGCTCCAGACTGCTTGTTTTTATGTAATTTGAACCCGAATTACATTAACACTGTTGAGATACCTCTTGTGATCCTGTTGTGGTCCCTCTGTCAGTGGGCGATGGCTGTCTCCAGACAGATGTGTTCGAGTTCACAGCAATGAGGCCAGTCCCATTGGTAATGATTACTAGTTTTCCCCCCAGTGTGTGTGAAAACGTGTGCACTGTTCAGTGCGTTTCTTCCCATCCCTGGCCTCACACGTCTGATGACCAGGGGTTATTCACGACGTGCGTGTAGTTCCTGTTTTTGGTTTTCCAAACTCCTTTTATTTCATGTAATTGGAATCCTAATTCCATTCATATTGTTGATGTATCTCTCCTGAATCTGTTATGCTCCCTATTTCAGCGGGCTTATTTTTTTTTGGAAACAGAGCTGTGCGCATTCCTAGAAATGGAGGTTTCCTGTGGGTCACGCGTTCTATTTTCCCCACCAGTGATGCGTGGAAACTTGTGCACTTTTCAGTGCGCATTTCTTCCCATCACAGGTTTCACTGCGGCCGAATAACCCACAGTATGCAGAAAGCATGCCTGGTGTCCTTGGCTTTCGTGCTACAATCTCCTTTTGTTTCATTTCATTGGAAACCTAATTCCATCAGTATTGTTGAAATCTCTCTCCCGAATCGCCTGTGGAGCCATATTTCAGCAAACTGATGTCTCAAGGGAGACTGATCTGGGGGGCGTTCCCGGGTTTCTAAGCGATTCCCAGTGGCAAGGATTATTAGTCTTGCTGGCAGTGACTTGTGACTACGTGTCCTCGTTTCAGGGCATCCCCTCCGATGTCTGATTGACTTTGGACACTTACACCAACGTTGTCAGAATCCGTGCCCCTTCTCCGGGGCTTTGTTGTAGGGTAATCCATTATTTTACATGTGTGGAGTCCTGATTCCATCAATATTGTTGAAATATCTGTTCTGAAACTGACGGGATGCCCAGCCATAGCAGGCTGATTCCTCCCGCCAGCCTGATCTGGAGATATTCAGTGTTTGTAAGGGCTTCCCTTTGGCTGCTACTTGTAAGTCTCCCACCAGTGACGTGTGAAAACTTGTGCTCTGTTTAGTGCATTTGTTCCCATCAGCGGCTTCCCTGTGGCAGATTACCCCCCAAGTATTCAGAAAGCATGCCTGATGTCCTTGCTTTCGATGCTCCAAACTGCTTGGTTTCAAATAATTGGAACCCTAATTGCATTAAGATTGTTGAGAGATCTCTCCTGAACACGTTGTGGTCCCTTGTTTCAGCAGCCCGATTGCTGGCTCCAGACAGATGTGTGGGCGTTCAGAGCAAGGAGGCCAGTCCCACTGGTAACGATTACTAGTTTTCCCCCCAGTGTGTGTAAAAGGTGTGCCCTGATATGTGCATTGCTTCCCATCGCCAGCTCACTTGGCTGATTACCCAGAGTTGTTCACTCCACACACCTAATCCCTGGGTTTGGTTTTCCAAACTCCTTTCTGTTCGTGTAATTGGAGTCCTAGGTCCATTCATATTGTTGATGTATCTCTCTTGAATCTGCTACGCTCCGTATTTCAGCGGGCTTCTTTTTTTTTGGAAACAGACCTGTGCGCATTCCAAAAATAGAAGTTTCCTGTGGGTCGTGCGTACTAGTTTCCCCACCTGACATGCGTGTTTACTTGTGCACTTTTCAGTGCATTTCTTCCCATGTCCGCCTTCACCGTGGCTGCTTAACCAAGGTATTCAGAAGGCATGTGGACATCATTGGTGCTGGTGCTCCAGACTGCTTTTTTTATGTATTTTGAACCCGAATTGCATTAACATTGTTGAAATATCTCTCGTGATCCTGTTGTGGTCCCTCTGTCAGTGGGCTGATGGCCGGCTCCAGACAGATGTGTTCGAGTTCACAGCAATGAGGCCAGTCCCACTGGTAATGATTACTAGTTTTCCCCCCAGTGTGTGTGAAAACGTGTGCACTGTTCAGCGCGTTTCTTCCCATCCCCGGCTTCACATGGCTGATGAGCGGACGTTATTCACGAAGCACGCCTAGTCCCTGGATGTGGTTTTCCAAACTCCTTTTGTTTCATGTAATTGGAATCCTAATTCCATTCATATTGTTGATGTATCTCTCCTGAATCTGTTATGCTCCCTATTTCAGCGGGCTTATTTTTTTTTGGAAACAGAGCTGTGTGCATTCCAAGAAATGGAGGTTTCCTGTGGGTCACGCGTTCTAATTTCCCCACCAGTGATGCGTGGAAACTTGTGCACTTTTCAGTGCGCATTTCTTCCCATCACAGGTTTCACTGCAGCCGAATAACCCACAGTATGCAGAAAGCATGCCTGGTGTCCTTGGCTTTAGTGCTGCAGTCTCCTTTTGTTTCATTTCTTTGGAATCCTAATTCCATCAGTATTGTTGAAATCTCTCTCCCGAAATGTCTGTGGAGCCACAATTCAGCAAGCTAATTGCTCAATGGAGACTGGTCTGGGGGGCGTTCCCGTGTTTCTCGGCGATTCCCAGTGGCAATGATTACTCGTTTTGCTGGCAGTGACTTGGGAATAAGTGTCCCCATTTCAGTTCATCTCATCCGATTTGTAATTGACTTTGGACACTTACACCAACTTTGTCAGAAACCGTGCCTCTTCTCCGGGTCATTGCTGTAGGATAATTCCTCGTTTGACATATTTGACGTCCTAATTCCATCAATATTGCTGAAATGTCTGTCCTAAATGTGTCGGGATGCCCAGGCGTGGCACGCAGATTCCTCCCTCCAGCCTGATCTAGAGATATTCAGGGTTTGTAAGGCTTCCCTTTAGGTGGTACTTCTGGTTCTCCCAGCAGTGTTGTGTGAACACTGGTGCACTTTTCAGTGCATTTCTTCCCATCGCCGGCTTCACCGTGGCTGCTTAACCAAAGTATTCAGAAGGCATGCCGGACGTCCTTGGCGCTGGTGCTCCAGACTGCTTGTTTTTATGTAATTTGAACCCGAATTACATTAACATTGTTGAGATACCTCTTGTGATCCTGTTGTGGTCCCTCTGTCAGTGGGCGATGGCCGGCTCCAGACAGATGTGTTCGAGTTCACAGCAATGAGGCCAGTCCCATTGGTAATGATTACTAGTTTTCCCCCGAGTGTGTGTGAAAACGTGTGCACTGTTCAGCGCGTTTCTTCCCATCCCCGGCTTCACATGTCTGATGACCGGGGTTTATTCACGAAGCACGCCTAGTCCCTGGATGTGGTTTTCCAAACTCCTTTTGTTTCATGTAATTGGAATCCTAATTCCATTCATATTGTTGATGTATCTCTCCTGAATCTGTTATGCTCCCTATTTCAGCGGGCTTATTTTTTTTTGGAAACAGAGCTGTGCGCATTCCAAGAAATGGAGGTTTCCTGTGGGTCACGCGTTCTAATTTCCCCACCAGTGATGCGTGGAAACTTGTGCACTTTTCAGTGCGCATTTCTTCCCATCACAGGTTTCACTGCGGCCGAATAACCCACAGTATGCAGAAAGCATGCCTGGTGTCCTTGGCTTTCGTGCTACAATCTCCTTTTGTTTCATTTCATTGGAAACCTAATTCCATCAGTATTGTTGAAATCTCTCTCCCGAATCGCCTGTGGAGCCATATTTCAGCAAACTGGTGTCTCAAGGGAGACTGATCTGGGGGGCGTTCCCGGGTTTCTAAGCGATTCCCAGTGGCAAGGATTATTAGTCTTGCTGGCAGTGACCTGTGACTACGTGTCCTCGTTTCAGGGCATCCCCTCCGATGTCTGATTGACTTTGGACACTTACACCAACGTTGTTCAGAATCCGTGCCCCTTCTCCGGGGCTTTGTTGTAGGGTAATCCATTATTTTACATGTGTGGAGTCCTGATTCCATCAATATTGTTGAAATATCTGTTCTGAAACTGACGGGATGCCCAGCCATAGCAGGCTGATTCCTCCCGCCAGCCTGATCTGGAGATATTCAGTGTTTGTAAGGGCTTCCCTTTGGCTGCTACTTGTAAGTCTCCCACCAGTGACGTGTGAAAACTTGTGCTCTGTTTAGTGCATTTGTTCCCATCAGCGGCTTCCCTGTGGCAGATTACCCCCCAAGATATTCAGAACGCATGCCTGATGTCCTTGCTTTCGATGCTCCAAACTGCTTGGTTTCAAATAATTGGAACCCTAATTGCATTAAGATTGTTGAGAGATCTCTCCTGAACACGTTGTGGTCCCTTGTTTCAGCAGCCCGATTGCTGGCTCCAGACAGATGTGGGGGCGTTCAGAGCAAGGAGGCCAGTCCCACTGGTAACGATTACTAGTTTTCCCCCCAGTGTGTGTAAAAGGTGTGCCCTGATATGTGCATTGCTTCCCATCGCCAGCTCACTTGGCTGATTACCCAGAGTTGTTCACTCCACACACCTAATCCCTGGGTTTGGTTTTCCAAACTCCTTTCTGTTCGTGTAATTGGAGTCCTAGGTCCATTCATATTGTTGATGTATCTCTCTTGAATCTGCTACGCTCCGTATTTCAGCGGGCTTCTTTTTTTTTGGAAACAGACCTGTGCGCATTCCAAAAATAGAAGTTTCCTGTGGGTCGTGCGTACTAGTTACCCCACCTGACATGCGTGTTTACTTGTGCACTTTTCAGTGCATTTCTTCCCATGTCCGCCTTCACCGTGGCTGCTTAACCAAGGTATTCAGAAGGCATGTGGACATCATTGGTGCTGGTGCTCCAGACTGCTTGTTTTTATGTATTTTGAACCCGAATTGCATTGACATTGTTGAAATATCTCTCGTGATCCTGTTGTGGTCCCTCTGTCAGTGGGCTGATGGCCGGCTCCAGACAGATGTGTTCGAGTTCACAGCAACGAGGCCAGTCCCACTGGTAATGATTACTAGTTTTCCCCCCAGGGTGTGTGAAAACGTGTGCACTGTTCAGCGCGTTTCTTCCCATCCCCGGCTTCACATGGCTGATGAGCGGAGGTTATTCACGAAGCACGCCTAGTCCCTGGATGTGGTTTTCCAAACTCCTTTTGTTTCATGTAATTGGAATCCTAATTCCATTCATATTGTTGATGTATCTCTCCTGAATCTGTTATGCTCCCTATTTCAGCGGGCTTATTTTTTTTTGGAAACAGAGCTGTGTGCATTCCAAGAAATGGAGGTTTCCTGTGGGTCACGCGTTCTAATTTCCCCACCAGTGATGCGTGGAAACTTGTGCACTTTTCAGTGCGCATTTCTTCCCATCACAGGTTTCACTGCAGCCGAATAACCCACAGTATGCAGAAAGCATGCCTGGTGTCCTTGGCTTTAGTGCTGCAGTCTCCTTTTGTTTCATTTCTTTGGAATCCTAATTCCATCAGTATTGTTGAAATCTCTCTCCCGAAATGTCTGTGGAGCCACAATTCAGCAAGCTAATTGCTCAATGGAGACTGGTCTGGGGGGCGTTCCCGTGTTTCTCGGCGATTCCCAGTGGCAATGATTACTCGTTTTGCTGGCAGTGACTTGGGAATAAGTGTCCCCATTTCAGTTCATCTCATCCGATTTGTAATTGACTTTGGACACTTACACCAACTTTGTCAGAAACCGTGCCTCTTCTCCGGGTCATTGCTGTAGGATAATTCCTCGTTTGACATATTTGACGTCCTAATTCCATCAATATTGCTGAAATGTCTGTCCTAAATGTGTCGGGATGCCCAGGCGTGGCACGCAGATTCCTCCCTCCGGCCTGATCTAGAGATATTCAGGGTTTGTAAGGCTTCCCTTTAGGTGGTACTTCTGGTTCTCCCAGCAGTGTTGTGTGAACACTGGTGCACTTTTCAGTGCATTTCTTCCCATCGCCGGCTTCACCGTGGCTGCTTAACCAAAGTATTCAGAAGGCATGCCGGACGTCCTTGGCGCTGGTGCTCCAGACTGCTTGTTTTTATGTAATTTGAACCCGAATTGCATTAACATTGTTGAGATATCTCTCGTGATCCTGTTGTGGTCCCTCTGTCAGTGGGCTGATGGCCGGCTCCAGACAGATGTGTTGGAGTTCACAGCAACGAGGCCAGTCCCACTGGTAATGATTACTAGTTTTCCCCCGAGTGTGTGTGAAAACGTGTGCACTGTTCAGCGCGTTTCTTCCCATCCCCGGCTTCACATGGCTGATGACCGGGGGTTATTCACGAAGCACGCCTAGTCCCTGGATGTGGTTTTCCAAACTCCTTTTGTTTCATGTAATTGGAATCCTAATTCCATTCATATTGTTGATGTATCTCTCCTGAATCTGTTATGCTCTCTATTTCAGCGGGCTTATTTTTTTTTGGAAACAGAGCTGTGCGCATTCCAAGAAATGGAGGTTTCCTGTGGGTCACGCGTTCTAATTTCCCCACCAGTGATGCGTGGAAACTTGTGCACTTTTCAGTGCGCATTTCTTCCCATCACAGGTTTCACTGCGGCCGAATAACCCACAGTATGCAGAAAGCATGCCTGGTGTCCTTGGCTTTCGTGCTACAATCTCCTTTTGTTTCATTTCATTGGAAACCTAATTCCATCAGTATTGTTGAAATCTCTCTCCCGAATCGCCTGTGGAGCCATATTTCAGCAAACTGATGTCTCAAGGGAGACTGATCTGGGGGGCGTTCCCGGGTTTCTAAGCGATTCCCAGTGGCAAGGATTATTAGTCTTGCTGGCAGTGACTTGTGACTACGTGTCCTCGTTTCAGGGCATCCCCTCCGATGTCTGATTGACTTTGGACACTTACACCAACGTTGTCAGAATCCGTGCCCCTTCTCCGGGGCTTTGTTGTAGGGTAATCCATTATTTTACATGTGTGGAGTCCTGATTCCATCAATATTGTTGAAATATCTGTTCTGAAACTGACGGGATGCCCAGCCATAGCAGGCTGATTCCTCCCGCCAGCCTGATCTGGAGATATTCAGTGTTTGTAAGGGCTTCCCTTTGGCTGCTACTTGTAAGTCTCCCACCAGTGACGTGTGAAAACTTGTGCTCTGTTTAGTGCATTTGTTCCCATCAGCGGCTTCCCTGTGGCAGATTACCCCCCAAGTATTCAGAAAGCATGCCTGATGTCCTTGCTTTCGATGCTCCAAACTGCTTGGTTTCAAATAATTGGAACCCTAATTGCATTAAGATTGTTGAGAGATCTCTCCTGAACACGTTGTGGTCCCTGTTTCAGCAGCCCGATTGCTGGCTCCAGACAGATGTGGGGGCGTTCAGAGCAAGGAGGCCAGTCCCACTGGTAACGATTACTACTTTTCCCCCCAGTGTGTGTAAAAGGTGTGCCCTGATATGTGCATTGCTTCCCATCGCCAGCTCACTTGGCTGATTACCCAGAGTTGTTCACTCCACACACCTAATCCCTGGGTTTGGTTTTCCAAACTCCTTTCTGTTCGTGTAATTGGAGTCCTAGGTCCATTCATATTGTTGATGTATCTCTCTTGAATCTGCTACGCTCCGTATTTCAGCGGGCTTCTTTTTTTTTGGAAACAGACCTGTGCGCATTCCAAAAATAGAAGTTTCCTGTGGGTCGTGCGTACTAGTTACCCCACCTGACATGCGTGTTTACTTGTGCACTTTTCAGTGCATTTCTTCCCATGTCCGCCTTCACCGTGGCTGCTTAACCAAGGTATTCAGAAGGCATGTGGACATCATTGGTGCTGGTGCTCCAGACTGCTTTTTTTATGTATTTTGAACCCGAATTGCATTAACATTGTTGAAATATCTCTCGTGATCCTGTTGTGGTCCCTCTGTCAGTGGGCTGATGGCCGGCTCCAGACAGATGTGTTCGAGTTCACAGCAATGAGGCCAGTCCCACTGGTAATGATTACTAGTTTTCCCCCCAGTGTGTGTGAAAACGTGTGCACTGTTCAGCGCGTTTCTTCCCATCCCCGGCTTCACATGGCTGATGAGCGGAGGTTATTCACGAAGCACGCCTAGTCCCTGGATGTGGTTTTCCAAACTCCTTTTGTTTCATGTAATTGGAATCCTAATTCCATTCATATTGTTGATGTATCTCTCCTGAATCTGTTATGCTCCCTATTTCAGCGGGCTTATTTTTTTTTGGAAACAGAGCTGTGTGCATTCCAAGAAATGGAGGTTTCCTGTGGGTCACGCGTTCTAATTTCCCCACCAGTGATGCGTGGAAACTTGTGCACTTTTCAGTGCGCATTTCTTCCCATCACAGGTTTCACTGCAGCCGAATAACCCACAGTATGCAGAAAGCATGCCTGGTGTCCTTGGCTTTAGTGCTGCAGTCTCCTTTTGTTTCATTTCTTTGGAATCCTAATTCCATCAGTATTGTTGAAATCTCTCTCCCGAAATGTCTGTGGAGCCACAATTCAGCAAGCTAATTGCTCAATGGAGACTGGTCTGGGGGGCGTTCCCGTGTTTCTCGGCGATTCCCAGTGGCAATGATTACTCGTTTTGCTGGCAGTGACTTGGGAATAAGTGTCCCCATTTCAGTTCATCTCATCCGATTTGTAATTGACTTTGGACACTTACACCAACTTTGTCAGAAACCGTGCCTCTTCTCCGGGTCATTGCTGTAGGATAATTCCTCGTTTGACATATTTGACGTCCTAATTCCATCAATATTGCTGAAATGTCTGTCCTAAATGTGTCGGGATGCCCAGGCGTGGCACGCAGATTCCTCCCTCCGGCCTGATCTAGAGATATTCAGGGTTTGTAAGGCTTCCCTTTAGGTGGTACTTCTGGTTCTCCCAGCAGTGTTGTGTGAACACTGGTGCACTTTTCAGTGCATTTCTTCCCATCGCCGGCTTCACCGTGGCTGCTTAACCAAAGTATTCAGAAGGCATGCCGGACGTCCTTGGCGCTGGTGCTCCAGACTGCTTGTTTTTATGTAATTTGAACCCGAATTGCATTAACATTGTTGAGATATCTCTCGTGATCCTGTTGTGGTCCCTCTGTCAGTGGGCTGATGGCCGGCTCCAGACAGATGTGTTGGAGTTCACAGCAACGAGGCCAGTCCCACTGGTAATGATTACTAGTTTTCCCCCGAGTGTGTGTGAAAACGTGTGCACTGTTCAGCGCGTTTCTTCCCATCCCCGGCTTCACATGGCTGATGACCGGGGGTTATTCACGAAGCACGCCTAGTCCCTGGATATGGTTTTCCAAACTCCTTTTGTTTCATGTAATTGGAATCCTAATTCCATTCATATTGTTGATGTATCTCTCCTGAATCTGTTATGCTCCCTATTTCAGCGGGCTTATTTTTTTTTGGAAACAGAGCTGTGCGCATTCCAAGAAATGGAGGTTTCCTGTGGGTCACGCGTTCTAATTTCCCCACCAGTGATGCGTGGAAACTTGTGCACTTTTCAGTGCGCATTTCTTCCCATCACAGGTTTCACTGCGGCCGAATAACCCACAGTATGCAGAAAGCATGCCTGGTGTCCTTGGCTTTCGTGCTACAATCTCCTTTTGTTTCATTTCATTGGAAACCTAATTCCATCAGTATTGTTGAAATCTCTCTCCCGAATCGCCTGTGGAGCCATATTTCAGCAAACTGATGTCTCAAGGGAGACTGATCTGGGGGGCGTTCCCGGGTTTCTAAGCGATTCCCAGTGGCAAGGATTATTAGTCTTGCTGGCAGTGACTTGTGACTACGTGTCCTCGTTTCAGGGCATCCCCTCCGATGTCTGATTGACTTTGGACACTTACACCAACGTTGTCAGAATCCGTGCCCCTTCTCCGGGGCTTTGTTGTAGGGTAATCCATTATTTTACATGTGTGGAGTCCTGATTCCATCAATATTGTTGAAATATCTGTTCTGAAACTGACGGGATGCCCAGCCATAGCAGGCTGATTCCTCCCGCCAGCCTGATCTGGAGATATTCAGTGTTTGTAAGGGCTTCCCTTTGGCTGCTACTTGTAAGTCTCCCACCAGTGACGTGTGAAAACTTGTGCTCTGTTTAGTGCATTTGTTCCCATCAGCGGCTTCCCTGTGGCAGGTTACCCCCCAAGTATTCAGAACGCATGCCTGATGTCCTTGCTTTCGATGCTCCAAACTGCTTGGTTTCAAATAATTGGAACCCTAATTGCATTAAGATTGTTGAGAGATCTCTCCTGAACACGTTGTGGTCCCTGTTTCAGCAGCCCGATTGCTGGCTCCAGACAGATGTGTGGGCGTTCAGAGCAAGGAGGCCAGTCCCACTGGTAACGATTACTAGTTTTCCCCCCAGTGTGTGTAAAAGGTGTGCCCTGATATGTGCATTGCTTCCCATCGCCAGCTCACTTGGCTGATTACCCAGAGTTGTTCACTCCACACACCTAATCCCTGGGTTTGGTTTTCCAAACTCCTTTCTGTTCGTGTAATTGGAGTCCTAGGTCCATTCATATTGTTGATGTATCTCTCTTGAATCTGCTACGCTCCGTATTTCAGCAGGCTTCTTTTTTTTTGGAAACAGACCTGTGCGCATTCCAAAAATAGAAGTTTCCTGTGGGTCGTGCGTACTAGTTTCCCCACCTGACATGCGTGTTTACTTGTGCACTTTTCAGTGCATTTCTTCCCATGTCCGCCTTCACCGTGGCTGCTTAACCAAGGTATTCAGAAGGCATGTGGACATCATTGGTGCTGGTGCTCCAGACTGCTTTTTTTATGTATTTTGAACCCGAATTGCATTGACATTGTTGAGATATCTCTCGTGATCCTGTTGTGGTCCCTCTGTCAGTGGGCTGATGGCCGGCCCCAGACAGATGTGTTCGAGTTCACAGCAATGAGGCCAGTCCCACTGGTAATGATTACTAGTTTTCCCCCCAGTGTGTGTGAAAACGTGTGCACTGTTCAGCGCGTTTCTTCCCATCCCCGGCTTCACATGGCTGATGAGCGGAGGTTATTCACGAAGCACGCCTAGTCCCTGGATGTGGTTTTCCAAACTCCTTTTGTTTCATGTAATTGGAATCCTAATTCCATTCATATTGTTGATGTATCTCTCCTGAATCTGTTATGCTCCCTATTTCAGCGGGCTTATTTTTTTTTGGAAACAGAGCTGTGTGCATTCCAAGAAATGGAGGTTTCCTGTGGGTCACGCGTTCTAATTTCCCCACCAGTGATGCGTGGAAACTTGTGCACTTTTCAGTGCGCATTTCTTCCCATCACAGGTTTCACTGCAGCCGAATAACCCACAGTATGCAGAAAGCATGCCTGGTGTCCTTGGCTTTAGTGCTGCAGTCTCCTTTTGTTTCATTTCTTTGGAATCCTAATTCCATCAGTATTGTTGAAATCTCTCTCCCGAAATGTCTGTGGAGCCACAATTCAGCAAGCTAATTGCTCAATGGAGACTGGTCTGGGGGGCGTTCCCGTGTTTCTCGGCGATTCCCAGTGGCAATGATTACTCGTTTTGCTGGCAGTGACTTGGGAATAAGTGTCCCCATTTCAGTTCATCTCATCCGATTTGTAATTGACTTTGGACACTTACACCAACTTTGTCAGAAACCGTGCCTCTTCTCCGGGTCATTGCTGTAGGATAATTCCTCGTTTGACATATTTGACGTCCTAATTCCATCAATATTGCTGAAATGTCTGTCCTAAATGTGTCGGGATGCCCAGGCGTGGCACGCAGATTCCTCCCTCCGGCCTGATCTAGAGATATTCAGGGTTTGTAAGGCTTCCCTTTAGGTGGTACTTCTGGTTCTCCCAGCAGTGTTGTGTGAACACTGGTGCACTTTTCAGTGCATTTCTTCCCATCGCCGGCTTCACCGTGGCTGCTTAACCAAAGTATTCAGAAGGCATGCCGGACGTCCTTGGCGCTGGTGCTCCAGACTGCTTGTTTTTATGTAATTTGAACCCGAATTACATTAACATTGTTGAGATACCTCTTGTGATCCTGTTGTGGTCCCTCTGTCAGTGGGCGATGGCCGGCTCCAGACAGATGTGTTCGAGTTCACAGCAATGAGGCCAGTCCCATTGGTAATGATTACTAGTTTTCCCCCGAGTGTGTGTGAAAACGTGTGCACTGTTCAGCGCGTTTCTTCCCATCCCCGGCTTCACATGTCTGATGACCGGGGTTTATTCACGAAGCACGCCTAGTCCCTGGATGTGGTTTTCCAAACTCCTTTTGTTTCATGTAATTGGAATCCTAATTCCATTCATATTGTTGATGTATCTCTCCTGAATCTGTTATGCTCCCTATTTCAGCGGGCTTATTTTTTTTTGGAAACAGAGCTGTGCGCATTCCAAGAAATGGAGGTTTCCTGTGGGTCACGCGTTCTAATTTCCCCACCAGTGATGCGTGGAAACTTGTGCACTTTTCAGTGCGCATTTCTTCCCATCACAGGTTTCACTGCGGCCGAATAACCCACAGTATGCAGAAAGCATGCCTGGTGTCCTTGGCTTTCGTGCTACAATCTCCTTTTGTTTCATTTCATTGGAAACCTAATTCCATCAGTATTGTTGAAATCTCTCTCCCGAATCGCCTGTGGAGCCATATTTCAGCAAACTGGTGTCTCAAGGGAGACTGATCTGGGGGGGCGTTCCCGGGTTTCTAAGCGATTCCCAGTGGCAAGGATTATTAGTCTTGCTGGCAGTGACCTGTGACTACGTGTCCTCGTTTCAGGGCATCCCCTCCGATGTCTGATTGACTTTGGACACTTACACCAACGTTGTTCAGAATCCGTGCCCCTTCTCCGGGGCTTTGTTGTAGGGTAATCCATTATTTTACATGTGTGGAGTCCTGATTCCATCAATATTGTTGAAATATCTGTTCTGAAACTGACGGGATGCCCAGCCATAGCAGGCTGATTCCTCCCGCCAGCCTGATCTGGAGATATTCAGTGTTTGTAAGGGCTTCCCTTTGGCTGCTACTTGTAAGTCTCCCACCAGTGACGTGTGAAAACTTGTGCTCTGTTTAGTGCATTTGTTCCCATCAGCGGCTTCCCTGTGGCTGATTACCCCCAAGATATTCAGAACGCATGCCTGATGTCCTTGCTTTCGATGCTCCAAACTGCTTGGTTTCAAATAATTGGAACCCTAATTGCATTAAGATTGTTGAGAGATCTCTCCTGAACACGTTGTGGTCCCTTGTTTCAGCAGCCCGATTGCTGGCTCCAGACAGATGTGGGGGCGTTCAGAGCAAGGAGGCCAGTCCCACTGGTAACGATTACTAGTTTTCCCCCCAGTGTGTGTAAAAGGTGTGCCCTGATATGTGCATTGCTTCCCATCGCCAGCTCACTTGGCTGATTACCCAGAGTTGTTCACTCCACACACCTAATCCCTGGGTTTGGTTTTCCAAACTCCTTTCTGTTCGTGTAATTGGAGTCCTAGGTCCATTCATATTGTTGATGTATCTCTCTTGAATCTGCTACGCTCCGTATTTCAGCGGGCTTCTTTTTTTTTGGAAACAGACCTGTGCGCATTCCAAAAATAGAAGTTTCCTGTGGGTCGTGCGTACTAGTTACCCCACCTGACATGCGTGTTTACTTGTGCACTTTTCAGTGCATTTCTTCCCATGTCCGCCTTCACCGTGGCTGCTTAACCAAGGTATTCAGAAGGCATGTGGACATCATTGGTGCTGGTGCTCCAGACTGCTTGTTTTTATGTATTTTGAACCCGAATTGCATTGACATTGTTGAAATATCTCTCGTGATCCTGTTGTGGTCCCTCTGTCAGTGGGCTGATGGCCGGCTCCAGACAGATGTGTTCGAGTTCACAGCAACGAGGCCAGTCCCACTGGTAATGATTACTAGTTTTCCCCCCAGGGTGTGTGAAAACGTGTGCACTGTTCAGCGCGTTTCTTCCC
The DNA here is from genome assembly GCF_023065955.2 of Ursus arctos. Taxonomy (NCBI): domain Eukaryota; kingdom Metazoa; phylum Chordata; class Mammalia; order Carnivora; family Ursidae; genus Ursus; species Ursus arctos. The sequence goes on along the minus strand of NC_079873.1, from coordinate 22,015,782 downwards.
ATCCCCGGCTTCACATGGCTGATGAGCGGAGGTTATTCACGAAGCACGCCTAGTCCCTGGATGTGGTTTTCCAAACTCCTTTTGTTTCATGTAATTGGAATCCTAATTCCATTCATATTGTTGATGTATCTCTCCTGAATCTGTTATGCTCCCTATTTCAGCGGGCTTATTTTTTTTTGGAAACAGAGCTGTGTGCATTCCAAGAAATGGAGGTTTCCTGTGGGTCACGCGTTCTAATTTCCCCACCAGTGATGCGTGGAAACTTGTGCACTTTTCAGTGCGCATTTCTTCCCATCACAGGTTTCACTGCAGCCGAATAACCCACAGTATGCAGAAAGCATGCCTGGTGTCCTTGGCTTTAGTGCTGCAGTCTCCTTTTGTTTCATTTCTTTGGAATCCTAATTCCATCAGTATTGTTGAAATCTCTCTCCCGAAATGTCTGTGGAGCCACAATTCAGCAAGCTAATTGCTCAATGGAGACTGGTCTGGGGGGCGTTCCCGTGTTTCTCGGCGATTCCCAGTGGCAATGATTACTCGTTTTGCTGGCAGTGACTTGGGAATAAGTGTCCCCATTTCAGTTCATCTCATCCGATTTGTAATTGACTTTGGACACTTACACCAACTTTGTCAGAAACCGTGCCTCTTCTCCGGGTCATTGCTGTAGGATAATTCCTCGTTTGACATATTTGACGTCCTAATTCCATCAATATTGCTGAAATGTCTGTCCTAAATGTGTCGGGATGCCCAGGCGTGGCACGCAGATTCCTCCCTCCGGCCTGATCTAGAGATATTCAGGGTTTGTAAGGCTTCCCTTTAGGTGGTACTTCTGGTTCTCCCAGCAGTGTTGTGTGAACACTGGTGCACTTTTCAGTGCATTTCTTCCCATCGCCGGCTTCACCGTGGCTGCTTAACCAAAGTATTCAGAAGGCATGCCGGACGTCCTTGGCGCTGGTGCTCCAGACTGCTTGTTTTTATGTAATTTGAACCCGAATTGCATTAACATTGTTGAGATATCTCTCGTGATCCTGTTGTGGTCCCTCTGTCAGTGGGCTGATGGCCGGCTCCAGACAGATGTGTTCGAGTTCACAGCAACGAGGCCAGTCCCACTGGTAATGATTACTAGTTTTCCCCCGAGTGTGTGTGAAAACGTGTGCACTGTTCAGCGCGTTTCTTCCCATCCCCGGCTTCACATGGCTGATGACCGGGGGTTATTCACGAAGCACGCCTAGTCCCTGGATGTGGTTTTCCAAACTCCTTTTGTTTCATGTAATTGGAATCCTAATTCCATTCATATTGTTGATGTATCTCTCCTGAATCTGTTATGCTCTCTATTTCAGCGGGCTTATTTTTTTTTGGAAACAGAGCTGTGCGCATTCCAAGAAATGGAGGTTTCCTGTGGGTCACGCGTTCTAATTTCCCCACCAGTGATGCGTGGAAACTTGTGCACTTTTCAGTGCGCATTTCTTCCCATCACAGGTTTCACTGCGGCCGAATAACCCACAGTATGCAGAAAGCATGCCTGGTGTCCTTGGCTTTCGTGCTACAATCTCCTTTTGTTTCATTTCATTGGAAACCTAATTCCATCAGTATTGTTGAAATCTCTCTCCCGAATCGCCTGTGGAGCCATATTTCAGCAAACTGATGTCTCAAGGGAGACTGATCTGGGGGGCGTTCCCGGGTTTCTAAGCGATTCCCAGTGGCAAGGATTATTAGTCTTGCTGGCAGTGACTTGTGACTACGTGTCCTCGTTTCAGGGCATCCCCTCCGATGTCTGATTGACTTTGGACACTTACACCAACGTTGTCAGAATCCGTGCCCCTTCTCCGGGGCTTTGTTGTAGGGTAATCCATTATTTTACATGTGTGGAGTCCTGATTCCATCAATATTGTTGAAATATCTGTTCTGAAACTGACGGGATGCCCAGCCATAGCAGGCTGATTCCTCCCGCCAGCCTGATCTGGAGATATTCAGTGTTTGTAAGGGCTTCCCTTTGGCTGCTACTTGTAAGTCTCCCACCAGTGACGTGTGAAAACTTGTGCTCTGTTTAGTGCATTTGTTCCCATCAGCGGCTTCCCTGTGGCAGATTACCCCCCAAGTATTCAGAAAGCATGCCTGATGTCCTTGCTTTCGATGCTCCAAACTGCTTGGTTTCAAATAATTGGAACCCTAATTGCATTAAGATTGTTGAGAGATCTCTCCTGAACACGTTGTGGTCCCTGTTTCAGCAGCCCGATTGCTGGCTCCAGACAGATGTGGGGGCGTTCAGAGCAAGGAGGCCAGTCCCACTGGTAACGATTACTAGTTTTCCCCCCAGTGTGTGTAAAAGGTGTGCCCTGATATGTGCATTGCTTCCCATCGCCAGCTCACTTGGCTGATTACCCAGAGTTGTTCACTCCACACACCTAATCCCTGGGTTTGGTTTTCCAAACTCCTTTCTGTTCGTGTAATTGGAGTCCTAGGTCCATTCATATTGTTGATGTATCTCTCTTGAATCTGCTACGCTCCGTATTTCAGCGGGCTTCTTTTTTTTTGGAAACAGACCTGTGCGCATTCCAAAAATAGAAGTTTCCTGTGGGTCGTGCGTACTAGTTTCCCCACCTGACATGCGTGTTTACTTGTGCACTTTTCAGTGCATTTCTTCCCATGTCCGCCTTCACCGTGGCTGCTTAACCAAGGTATTCAGAAGGCATGTGGACATCATTGGTGCTGGTGCTCCAGACTGCTTTTTTTATGTATTTTGAACCCGAATTGCATTGACATTGTTGAAATATCTCTCGTGATCCTGTTGTGGTCCCTCTGTCAGTGGGCTGATGGCCGGCTCCAGACAGATGTGTTCGAGTTCACAGCAACGAGGCCAGTCCCACTGGTAATGATTACTAGTTTTCCCCCCAGGGTGTGTGAAAACGTGTGCACTGTTCAGCGCGTTTCTTCCCATCCCCGGCTTCACATGGCTGATGAGCGGAGGTTATTCACGAAGCACGCCTAGTCCCTGGATGTGGTTTTCCAAACTCCTTTTGTTTCATGTAATTGGAATCCTAATTCCATTCATATTGTTGATGTATCTCTCCTGAATCTGTTATGCTCCCTATTTCAGCGGGCTTATTTTTTTTTGGAAACAGAGCTGTGTGCATTCCAAGAAATGGAGGTTTCCTGTGGGTCACGCGTTCTAATTTCCCCACCAGTGATGCGTGGAAACTTGTGCACTTTTCAGTGCGCATTTCTTCCCATCACAGGTTTCACTGCAGCCGAATAACCCACAGTATGCAGAAAGCATGCCTGGTGTCCTTGGCTTTAGTGCTGCAGTCTCCTTTTGTTTCATTTCTTTGGAATCCTAATTCCATCAGTATTGTTGAAATCTCTCTCCCGAAATGTCTGTGGAGCCACAATTCAGCAAGCTAATTGCTCAATGGAGACTGGTCTGGGGGGCGTTCCCGTGTTTCTCGGCGATTCCCAGTGGCAATGATTACTCGTTTTGCTGGCAGTGACTTGGGAATAAGTGTCCCCATTTCAGTTCATCTCATCCGATTTGTAATTGACTTTGGACACTTACACCAACTTTGTCAGAAACCGTGCCTCTTCTCCGGGTCATTGCTGTAGGATAATTCCTCGTTTGACATATTTGACGTCCTAATTCCATCAATATTGCTGAAATGTCTGTCCTAAATGTGTCGGGATGCCCAGGCGTGGCACGCAGATTCCTCCCTCCGGCCTGATCTAGAGATATTCAGGGTTTGTAAGGCTTCCCTTTAGGTGGTACTTCTGGTTCTCCCAGCAGTGTTGTGTGAACACTGGTGCACTTTTCAGTGCATTTCTTCCCATCGCCGGCTTCACCGTGGCTGCTTAACCAAAGTATTCAGAAGGCATGCCGGACGTCCTTGGCGCTGGTGCTCCAGACTGCTTGTTTTTATGTAATTTGAACCCGAATTACATTAACATTGTTGAGATACCTCTTGTGATCCTGTTGTGGTCCCTCTGTCAGTGGGCGATGGCCGGCTCCAGACAGATGTGTTCGAGTTCACAGCAATGAGGCCAGTCCCATTGGTAATGATTACTAGTTTTCCCCCGAGTGTGTGTGAAAACGTGTGCACTGTTCAGCGCGTTTCTTCCCATCCCCGGCTTCACATGTCTGATGACCGGGGTTTATTCACGAAGCACGCCTAGTCCCTGGATGTGGTTTTCCAAACTCCTTTTGTTTCATGTAATTGGAATCCTAATTCCATTCATATTGTTGATGTATCTCTCCTGAATCTGTTATGCTCCCTATTTCAGCGGGCTTATTTTTTTTTGGAAACAGAGCTGTGCGCATTCCAAGAAATGGAGGTTTCCTGTGGGTCACGCGTTCTAATTTCCCCACCAGTGATGCGTGGAAACTTGTGCACTTTTCAGTGCGCATTTCTTCCCATCACAGGTTTCACTGCGGCCGAATAACCCACAGTATGCAGAAAGCATGCCTGGTGTCCTTGGCTTTCGTGCTACAATCTCCTTTTGTTTCATTTCATTGGAAACCTAATTCCATCAGTATTGTTGAAATCTCTCTCCCGAATCGCCTGTGGAGCCATATTTCAGCAAACTGGTGTCTCAAGGGAGACTGATCTGGGGGGGCGTTCCCGGGTTTCTAAGCGATTCCCAGTGGCAAGGATTATTAGTCTTGCTGGCAGTGACCTGTGACTACGTGTCCTCGTTTCAGGGCATCCCCTCCGATGTCTGATTGACTTTGGACACTTACACCAACGTTGTTCAGAATCCGTGCCCCTTCTCCGGGGCTTTGTTGTAGGGTAATCCATTATTTTACATGTGTGGAGTCCTGATTCCATCAATATTGTTGAAATATCTGTTCTGAAACTGACGGGATGCCCAGCCATAGCAGGCTGATTCCTCCCGCCAGCCTGATCTGGAGATATTCAGTGTTTGTAAGGGCTTCCCTTTGGCTGCTACTTGTAAGTCTCCCACCAGTGACGTGTGAAAACTTGTGCTCTGTTTAGTGCATTTGTTCCCATCAGCGGCTTCCCTGTGGCTGATTACCCCCAAGATATTCAGAACGCATGCCTGATGTCCTTGCTTTCGATGCTCCAAACTGCTTGGTTTCAAATAATTGGAACCCTAATTGCATTAAGATTGTTGAGAGATCTCTCCTGAACACGTTGTGGTCCCTTGTTTCAGCAGCCCGATTGCTGGCTCCAGACAGATGTGGGGGCGTTCAGAGCAAGGAGGCCAGTCCCACTGGTAACGATTACTACTTTTCCCCCCAGTGTGTGTAAAAGGTGTGCCCTGATATGTGCATTGCTTCCCATCGCCAGCTCACTTGGCTGATTACCCAGAGTTGTTCACTCCACACACCTAATCCCTGGGTTTGGTTTTCCAAACTCCTTTCTGTTCGTGTAATTGGAGTCCTCGGTCCATTCATATTGTTGATGTATCTCTCTTGAATCTGCTACGCTCCGTATTTCAGCGGGCTTCTTTTTTTTTGGAAACAGACCTGTGCGCATTCCAAAAATAGAAGTTTCCTGTGGGTCGTGCGTACTAGTTACCCCACCTGACATGCGTGTTTACTTGTGCACTTTTCAGTGCATTTCTTCCCATGTCCGCCTTCACCGTGGCTGCTTAACCAAGGTATTCAGAAGGCATGTGGACATCATTGGCGCTGGTGCTCCAGACTGCTTGTTTTTATGTATTTTGAACCCGAATTGCATTGACATTGTTGAAATATCTCTCGTGATCCTGTTGTGGTCCCTCTGTCAGTGGGCTGATGGCCGGCTCCAGACAGATGTGTTCGAGTTCACAGCAACGAGGCCAGTCCCACTGGTAATGATTACTAGTTTTCCCCCCAGGGTGTGTGAAAACGTGTGCACTGTTCAGCGCGTTTCTTCCCATCCCCGGCTTCACATGGCTGATGAGCGGAGGTTATTCACGAAGCACGCCTAGTCCCTGGATGTGGTTTTCCAAACTCCTTTTGTTTCATGTAATTGGAATCCTAATTCCATTCATATTGTTGATGTATCTCTCCTGAATCTGTTATGCTCCCTATTTCAGCGGGCTTATTTTTTTTTGGAAACAGAGCTGTGTGCATTCCAAGAAATGGAGGTTTCCTGTGGGTCACGCGTTCTAATTTCCCCACCAGTGATGCGTGGAAACTTGTGCACTTTTCAGTGCGCATTTCTTCCCATCACAGGTTTCACTGCAGCCGAATAACCCACAGTATGCAGAAAGCATGCCTGGTGTCCTTGGCTTTAGTGCTGCAGTCTCCTTTTGTTTCATTTCTTTGGAATCCTAATTCCATCAGTATTGTTGAAATCTCTCTCCCGAAATGTCTGTGGAGCCACAATTCAGCAAGCTAATTGCTCAATGGAGACTGGTCTGGGGGGCGTTCCCGTGTTTCTCGGCGATTCCCAGTGGCAATGATTACTCGTTTTGCTGGCAGTGACTTGGGAATAAGTGTCCCCATTTCAGTTCATCTCATCCGATTTGTAATTGACTTTGGACACTTACACCAACTTTGTCAGAAACCGTGCCTCTTCTCCGGGTCATTGCTGTAGGATAATTCCTCGTTTGACATATTTGACGTCCTAATTCCATCAATATTGCTGAAATGTCTGTCCTAAATGTGTCGGGATGCCCAGGCGTGGCACGCAGATTCCTCCCTCCGGCCTGATCTAGAGATATTCAGGGTTTGTAAGGCTTCCCTTTAGGTGGTACTTCTGGTTCTCCCAGCAGTGTTGTGTGAACACTGGTGCACTTTTCAGTGCATTTCTTCCCATCGCCGGCTTCACCGTGGCTGCTTAACCAAAGTATTCAGAAGGCATGCCGGACGTCCTTGGCGCTGCTGCTCCAGACTGCTTGTTTTTATGTAATTTGAACCCGAATTGCATTAACATTGTTGAGATATCTCTCGTGATCCTGTTGTGGTCCCTCTGTCAGTGGGCTGATGGCCGGCTCCAGACAGATGTGTTCGAGTTCACAGCAACGAGGCCAGTCCCACTGGTAATGATTACTAGTTTTCCCCCGAGTGTGTGTGAAAACGTGTGCACTGTTCAGCGCGTTTCTTCCCATCCCCGGCTTCACATGGCTGATGACCGGGGGTTATTCACGAAGCACGCCTAGTCCCTGGATGTGGTTTTCCAAACTCCTTTTGTTTCATGTAATTGGAATCCTAATTCCATTCATATTGTTGATGTATCTCTCCTGAATCTGTTATGCTCTCTATTTCAGCGGGCTTATTTTTTTTTGGAAACAGAGCTGTGCGCATTCCAAGAAATGGAGGTTTCCTGTGGGTCACGCGTTCTAATTTCCCCACCAGTGATGCGTGGAAACTTGTGCACTTTTCAGTGCGCATTTCTTCCCATCACAGGTTTCACTGCGGCCGAATAACCCACAGTATGCAGAAAGCATGCCTGGTGTCCTTGGCTTTCGTGCTACAATCTCCTTTTGTTTCATTTCATTGGAAACCTAATTCCATCAGTATTGTTGAAATCTCTCTCCCGAATCGCCTGTGGAGCCATATTTCAGCAAACTGATGTCTCAAGGGAGACTGATCTGGGGGGCGTTCCCGGGTTTCTAAGCGATTCCCAGTGGCAAGGATTATTAGTCTTGCTGGCAGTGACTTGTGACTACGTGTCCTCGTTTCAGGGCATCCCCTCCGATGTCTGATTGACTTTGGACACTTACACCAACGTTGTCAGAATCCGTGCCCCTTCTCCGGGGCTTTGTTGTAGGGTAATCCATTATTTTACATGTGTGGAGTCCTGATTCCATCAATATTGTTGAAATATCTGTTCTGAAACTGACGGGATGCCCAGCCATAGCAGGCTGATTCCTCCCGCCAGCCTGATCTGGAGATATTCAGTGTTTGTAAGGGCTTCCCTTTGGCTGCTACTTGTAAGTCTCCCACCAGTGACGTGTGAAAACTTGTGCTCTGTTTAGTGCATTTGTTCCCATCAGCGGCTTCCCTGTGTCAGATTACCCCCCAAGTATTCAGAAAGCATGCCTGATGTCCTTGCTTTCGATGCTCCAAACTGCTTGGTTTCAAATAATTGGAACCCTAATTGCATTAAGATTGTTGAGAGATCTCTCCTGAACACGTTGTGGTCCCTGTTTCAGCAGCCCGATTGCTGGCTCCAGACAGATGTGTGGGCGTTCAGAGCAAGGAGGCCAGTCCCACTGGTAACGATTACTAGTTTTCCCCCCAGTGTGTGTAAAAGGTGTGCCCTGATATGTGCATTGCTTCCCATCGCCAGCTCACTTGGCTGATTACCCAGAGTTGTTCACTCCACACACCTAATCCCTGGGTTTGGTTTTCCAAACTCCTTTCTGTTCGTGTAATTGGAGTCCTAGGTCCATTCATATTGTTGATGTATCTCTCTTGAATCTGCTACGCTCCGTATTTCAGCGGGCTTCTTTTTTTTTGGAAACAGACCTGTGCGCATTCCAAAAATAGAAGTTTCCTGTGGGTCGTGCGTACTAGTTACCCCACCTGACATGCGTGTTTACTTGTGCACTTTTCAGTGCATTTCTTCCCATGTCCGCCTTCACCGTGGCTGCTTAACCAAGGTATTCAGAAGGCATGTGGACATCATTGGTGCTGGTGCTCCAGACTGCTTTTTTTATGTATTTTGAACCCGAATTGCATTAACATTGTTGAAATATCTCTCGTGATCCTGTTGTGGTCCCTCTGTCAGTGGGCTGATGGCCGGCTCCAGACAGATGTGTTCGAGTTCACAGCAATGAGGCCAGTCCCACTGGTAATGATTACTAGTTTTCCCCCCAGTGTGTGTGAAAACGTGTGCACTGTTCAGCGCGTTTCTTCCCATCCCCGGCTTCACATGGCTGATGAGCGGAGGTTATTCACGAAGCACGCCTAGTCCCTGGATGTGGTTTTCCAAACTCCTTTTGTTTCATGTAATTGGAATCCTAATTCCATTCATATTGTTGATGTATCTCTCCTGAATCTGTTATGCTCCCTATTTCAGCGGGCTTATTTTTTTTTGGAAACAGAGCTGTGTGCATTCCAAGAAATGGAGGTTTCCTGTGGGTCACGCGTTCTAATTTCCCCACCAGTGATGCGTGGAAACTTGTGCACTTTTCAGTGCGCATTTCTTCCCATCACAGGTTTCACTGCAGCCGAATAACCCACAGTATGCAGAAAGCATGCCTGGTGTCCTTGGCTTTAGTGCTGCAGTCTCCTTTTGTTTCATTTCTTTGGAATCCTAATTCCATCAGTATTGTTGAAATCTCTCTCCCGAAATGTCTGTGGAGCCACAATTCAGCAAGCTAATTGCTCAATGGAGACTGGTCTGGGGGGCGTTCCCGTGTTTCTCGGCGATTCCCAGTGGCAATGATTACTCGTTTTGCTGGCAGTGACTTGGGAATAAGTGTCCCCATTTCAGTTCATCTCATCCGATTTGTAATTGACTTTGGACACTTACACCAACTTTGTCAGAAACCGTGCCTCTTCTCCGGGTCATTGCTGTAGGATAATTCCTCGTTTGACATATTTGACGTCCTAATTCCATCAATATTGCTGAAATGTCTGTCCTAAATGTGTCGGGATGCCCAGGCGTGGCACGCAGATTCCTCCCTCCGGCCTGATCTAGAGATATTCAGGGTTTGTAAGGCTTCCCTTTAGGTGGTACTTCTGGTTCTCCCAGCAGTGTTGTGTGAACACTGGTGCACTTTTCAGTGCATTTCTTCCCATCGCCGGCTTCACCGTGGCTGCTTAACCAAAGTATTCAGAAGGCATGCCGGACGTCCTTGGCGCTGGTGCTCCAGACTGCTTGTTTTTATGTAATTTGAACCCGAATTGCATTAACATTGTTGAGATATCTCTCGTGATCCTGTTGTGGTCCCTCTGTCAGTGGGCTGATGGCCGGCTCCAGACAGATGTGTTGGAGTTCACAGCAACGAGGCCAGTCCCACTGGTAATGATTACTAGTTTTCCCCCGAGTGTGTGTGAAAACGTGTGCACTGTTCAGCGCGTTTCTTCCCATCCCCGGCTTCACATGGCTGATGACCGGGGGTTATTCACGAAGCACGCCTAGTCCCTGGATATGGTTTTCCAAACTCCTTTTGTTTCATGTAATTGGAATCCTAATTCCATTCATATTGTTGATGTATCTCTCCTGAATCTGTTATGCTCCCTATTTCAGCGGGCTTATTTTTTTTTGGAAACAGAGCTGTGCGCATTCCAAGAAATGGAGGTTTCCTGTGGGTCACGCGTTCTAATTTCCCCACCAGTGATGCGTGGAAACTTGTGCACTTTTCAGTGCGCATTTCTTCCCATCACAGGTTTCACTGCGGCCGAATAACCCACAGTATGCAGAAAGCATGCCTGGTGTCCTTGGCTTTCGTGCTACAATCTCCTTTTGTTTCATTTCATTGGAAACCTAATTCCATCAGTATTGTTGAAATCTCTCTCCCGAATCGCCTGTGGAGCCATATTTCAGCAAACTGATGTCTCAAGGGAGACTGATCTGGGGGGCGTTCCCGGGTTTCTAAGCGATTCCCAGTGGCAAGGATTATTAGTCTTGCTGGCAGTGACTTGTGACTACGTGTCCTCGTTTCAGGGCATCCCCTCCGATGTCTGATTGACTTTGGACACTTACACCAACGTTGTCAGAATCCGTGCCCCTTCTCCGGGGCTTTGTTGTAGGGTAATCCATTATTTTACATGTGTGGAGTCCTGATTCCATCAATATTGTTGAAATATCTGTTCTGAAACTGACGGGATGCCCAGCCATAGCAGGCTGATTCCTCCCGCCAGCCTGATCTGGAGATATTCAGTGTTTGTAAGGGCTTCCCTTTGGCTGCTACTTGTAAGTCTCCCACCAGTGACGTGTGAAAACTTGTGCTCTGTTTAGTGCATTTGTTCCCATCAGCGGCTTCCCTGTGGCAGATTACCCCCCAAGTATTCAGAAAGCATGCCTGATGTCCTTGCTTTCGATGCTCCAAACTGCTTGGTTTCAAATAATTGGAACCCTAATTGCATTAAGATTGTTGAGAGATCTCTCCTGAACACGTTGTGGTCCCTGTTTCAGCAGCCCGATTGCTGGCTCCAGACAGATGTGGGGGCGTTCAGAGCAAGGAGGCCAGTCCCACTGGTAACGATTACTACTTTTCCCCCCAGTGTGTGTAAAAGGTGTGCCCTGATATGTGCATTGCTTCCCATCGCCAGCTCACTTGGCTGATTACCCAGAGTTGTTCACTCCACACACCTAATCCCTGGGTTTGGTTTTCCAAACTCCTTTCTGTTCGTGTAATTGGAGTCCTAGGTCCATTCATATTGTTGATGTATCTCTCTTGAATCTGCTACGCTCCGTATTTCAGCGGGCTTCTTTTTTTTTGGAAACAGACCTGTGCGCATTCCAAAAATAGAAGTTTCCTGTGGGTCGTGCGTACTAGTTACCCCACCTGACATGCGTGTTTACTTGTGCACTTTTCAGTGCATTTCTTCCCATGTCCGCCTTCACCGTGGCTGCTTAACCAAGGTATTCAGAAGGCATGTGGACATCATTGGTGCTGGTGCTCCAGACTGCTTTTTTTATGTATTTTGAACCCGAATTGCATTAACATTGTTGAAATATCTCTCGTGATCCTGTTGTGGTCCCTCTGTCAGTGGGCTGATGGCCGGCTCCAGACAGATGTGTTCGAGTTCACAGCAATGAGGCCAGTCCCACTGGTAATGATTACTAGTTTTCCCCCCAGTGTGTGTGAAAACGTGTGCACTGTTCAGCGCGTTTCTTCCCATCCCCGGCTTCACATGGCTGATGAGCGGAGGTTATTCACGAAGCACGCCTAGTCCCTGGATGTGGTTTTCCAAACTCCTTTTGTTTCATGTAATTGGAATCCTAATTCCATTCATATTGTTGATGTATCTCTCCTGAATCTGTTATGCTCCCTATTTCAGCGGGCTTATTTTTTTTTGGAAACAGAGCTGTGTGCATTCCAAGAAATGGAGGTTTCCTGTGGGTCACGCGTTCTAATTTCCCCACCAGTGATGCGTGGAAACTTGTGCACTTTTCAGTGCGCATTTCTTCCCATCACAGGTTTCACTGCAGCCGAATAACCCACAGTATGCAGAAAGCATGCCTGGTGTCCTTGGCTTTAGTGCTGCAGTCTCCTTTTGTTTCATTTCTTTGGAATCCTAATTCCATCAGTATTGTTGAAATCTCTCTCCCGAAATGTCTGTGGAGCCACAATTCAGCAAGCTAATTGCTCAATGGAGACTGGTCTGGGGGGCGTTCCCGTGTTTCTCGGCGATTCCCAGTGGCAATGATTACTCGTTTTGCTGGCAGTGACTTGGGAATAAGTGTCCCCATTTCAGTTCATCTCATCCGATTTGTAATTGACTTTGGACACTTACACCAACTTTGTCAGAAACCGTGCCTCTTCTCCGGGTCATTGCTGTAGGATAATTCCTCGTTTGACATATTTGACGTCCTAATTCCATCAATATTGCTGAAATGTCTGTCCTAAATGTGTCGGGATGCCCAGGCGTGGCACGCAGATTCCTCCCTCCGGCCTGATCTAGAGATATTCAGGGTTTGTAAGGCTTCCCTTTAGGTGGTACTTCTGGTTCTCCCAGCAGTGTTGTGTGAACACTGGTGCACTTTTCAGTGCATTTCTTCCCATCGCCGGCTTCACCGTGGCTGCTTAACCAAAGTATTCAGAAGGCATGCCGGACGTCCTTGGCGCTGGTGCTCCAGACTGCTTGTTTTTATGTAATTTGAACCCGAATTGCATTAACATTGTTGAGATATCTCTCGTGATCCTGTTGTGGTCCCTCTGTCAGTGGGCGATGGCTGTCTCCAGACAGATGTGTTCGAGTTCACAGCAATGAGGCCAGTCCCACTGGTAATGATTACTAGTTTTCCCCCCAGTGTGTGTGAAAACGTGTGCACTGTTCAGCGCGTTTCTTCCCTTCCCTGGCCTCACACGTCTGATGACCAGAGGTTATTCACGACGTACGTGTAGTTCCTGTTTTTGGTTTTCCAAACTCCTTTTATTTCATGTAATTGGAATCCTAATTCCATTCATATTGTTGATGTATCTCTCCTGAATCTGTTATGCTCCCTATTTCAGCGGGCTTATTTTTTTTTTGGAAACAGAGCTGTGCGCATTCCAAGAAATGGAGGTTTCCTGTGGGTCACGCGTTCAAATTCCCCACCAGTGATGCGTGGAAACTTGTGCACTTTTCAGTGCGCATTTCTTCCCATCACAGGTTTCACTGCAGCCGAATAACCCACAGTATGCAGAAAGCATGCCTGGTGTCCTTGGCTTTCGTGCTACAATCTCCTTTTGTTTCATTTCGTTGGAAACCTAATTCAATCAGTATTGTTGAAATCTCTCTCCCGAATCGCCTGTGGAGCCATATTTCAGCAAGCTGATGGCTCAACAGAGACTGATCTGGGCAGCATTCCCGTCTTTCTAGGTGATTCCCAGTGGCAATGATTTCTCGTTTTGCTCTCAGTGACTTGTGAATAAGTGTCTCAATTTGAGTTCATATCATCCGATTTCTAATTGACTTTGGACACTTATACCAACATTGTCAGAAACCGTACCTCTTCTCCGGGGCATTGCTGTAGGATACTTCCTCGTTTTACTTATTTGACGCCCTTATTCCATCAATATTGTTGAAATATCTGTCCTAAATGTGTCGGGATGCCCAGGCGTGGCTGCAGATTCCTCCCTCCAGCCTGATCTAGAGATATTCAGGGCTTGTAAGGCTTTCCTTTGGGTGGTAGTTCTAGTTCTCCCAGCAGTGATGTGTGAAGACTTGTGCACTTTTCAGTGCATTTCTTCCCATCACCGGCTTCTTGGCCTCTTAACCAGAGTATTCAGAAAGCATGCCTGACGTCCTTGGCGCTGATGCTCCAAACTGCTTGTTCTTATGTAATTTTAAACCTAGTTGCATTATGATTGTTGAGTTATCTCTTTGTACCTGTTGTGGTTCCTAATTCAGCAGGCTGATTGCCGGCTCCAGACAGATGTGTTCTAGTTCACAGCAATGAGGCCAATCCCACTGGTAACGATTACTAGTTTTCCCCCAGTGTGTGTTAAAATGAGGGCACTGTTTAGTGCATTTCTTCCCATCACCGACTTCACTTGGCTGATGACCGAAAATAATTCACGAAACACGCCTAGTCCCTGGATTTGGTTTTCCAAATTCCTTTTGCTTCATTTCATTGGACTCCTTATTCCATCAATATTCTTGAAATCTCTCTCTGGATACACCTGTGGAGCCATATTTCAGCAAGCTGATTTCTCAATGGAGACTGACCTGGGGGGCAGTCCCGTGTTTCTAGGCGATTCCCAGTGGCAATGATTACTAGCTTTGTTGTTAGTGACTTGTGAATATGTGTCCTCGTTTCAGTGCATCTCATCTGATGTCTGGTTGACTGTGGAGACTTACAGCAACGTTGTATAGACCGTACCTCTTCTCCGGGGCGTTGCTGTAGGATAATTTTTCGTTTTATATATTTGGAATCCTAATTCCATCAATATTATTGAAATGTCTATTCTGAAACTGATGTGGGGCCCGACCTAGCAGGCTGGTTCGTTTCTCCAGTCTGATCTGGACATATTCATTTTTTCTTTGGGCTTCGCCTAGGTGGTACTGCTAGTTCTCCCACCAGTAATGTGTGAAGACGTGTGTACTTTTCAGTGCATTTCGTACCATCGCTGGCATCACTGTGGCTGATTAAGCCAACGTATTCACTAAGAATGCGTGGCGTCTTTGGCTTCGATGCTCCAAAGTCCTTCGTTTCATGTAATTTAAACCCTAACTGTATTAAGATTGTTAAGATATCTCTCATGAAGCTGTGGTCCCTATTTCAACAGACTCATTGCTGGCTCCAGACAGATGTGTGGGCGTTCAGAACAACCCGACCAGTCCCACTGTAATGATTACTAGTTTTCCCACCAGAGTGTATAAAAAGATTTGCACTGTTCATTGCATTTCCTCCCTTCACTGGCTTCACTTGGCCCATTACCCGAAGTTATTCAGGAAGCCGTGCTAGTCCCTGGATTGGTTTTCCAAACTCCTTTTGTGTCATGTATTTGGAATTATAATTCCTTTCTTCTCGTTGATGTATCTCCCCTGAATCAGCGGTCTTCCGTATTTCAGCATGCTTATTTTTTTGTGGAAAGAAATCTGTGTACTTTCAAAGTTCTAGAGATTTCCTGTTGCTCCGGCGTACTAATTTCCCACCAGTGGTTAGAGAAGACTTCTACACTTTGCGGTGGCTTCCACCCATCGCAGCTTCCTGTGAACGCTGAAACCAAGACTGCAGGTAGGGCAGCTGTGCTCTTTGGATTTGCTGATCCAAAATACTATTCTTTATATAGTCGGAATGCTAATCCCAATAAGGTTGAAGAAACATGTCTTCTGAGCTTGACATTTTGCCTTCTGCCGCAAGCCCAGCCCCTCTTGCTGCCCTGAATGGAGGCGTTTTTGATGCCATTCCTCGGAGCTGAATGTTGAAACCAAATCGCGCGGTGTGTCCTATCGAGATCCAGAAAGCACATGACGAAGAGAATCGTTTTATCCACCTTCGGCACCCGAGGAGTCCTCCGAGTTCTTCCCAGAAATCCGGGTGGCTTCCTCTATTCCCTCCAAGGTTGCTCAGGGTAGGAGGACTGAAAAACTTCTGATTTCTCACAGCAGGGTGGCTTTGCTGGATAAAGGGAACTTGCTTCAGGAAACACTGATCGTCTTAGGAGTTCACTTCGAAATACGCCAAACCAAACGTCTGTTCAGAACGTGGACTAGCAGATGACGTTCCTGTTTCTCTTTTAATTTTTCCTGGCGGAACTCTCAAGTTAGTCACATACACTGAAATTGAGTCTATAGGTACAGGATGCACAAAGTTAGGATTTCTAAGGAAGTTCGTGGCTCGGCAAATGCTATCATAAGGTCACGGTTATTGACTGTCAGTACTTATTACCTCACTCCCAGTTTGACATCCTACCGACAAGCCTGGAGACTAATCATATGACAACTACTGAGAGCTCCTGCATTGTGGACCAGGCGTGATACTAAGACTACTGTTTCGCATCTCGTTTCAGCTTCACCACATGGGGAATGCGGGAGGGTGTGACCCTCCAGCAAGAAAGGAACCAAGGATCCAAAGGGGAAAGGACTTTGTTCAGGCCACGGGGAGAATTGGTGGCAGAGGTTGGCTTGGAAGCTAGCAAAGCAGGAGCCCAAAGCTGTGCTCTGGAGCAGGGTGAGGAGGAGGTGTCATGCCTGCTGGGGGTACCTGGTCCCTTGTCCTTCCGGGCAGGGAGACATTTTCTCCATGGTCCGTCTGAGGCCACAGCAGTGTGCGGCCACGACTGACGGCTTTGTGGTCGCTTCAGGCCCCGTCTCCTCTCGTCTCAGAAAGGTCGTCACATCCGCCCCTATTGCCTGTAGGGAGAGGCATCGTGAGCGAAGGTCTCGTGGGCGGAACGTAGGCCCGGAAGCCTGCGTTCAGCTGGGTGTGGAGGGCAGCAGTTCCCCTATGTGAGCATCTGGCCAGAGAGACAGCCAAGGCTGAACGCAGAAGCTGGGGAGCTCCCCCGCTCCCAGGCTCTGAAGGGAGGCGATGGACGGTGACGGTGTTGCCGAAGGACCTGGCCAAAAGCGCTTCTGCAGGCATTCGCTGTTGGCTGAGCGAGGTGATGGCCAAGAGCTGAGCTGCGGCAAGACGGAGGAAAGACTCTCCTCAGGCAGTTGCCACCCTGTGGGGCGTTTCCCCCCAGCTCCGGAGGCAAGGACAAAAGATGGCTTTCCGTCTGTGTCAAGCCACGTTCGAGGGGCTTCGGGGCCTTTGCCCCCGTCGGGGCCAGGCCAGCAGTGAACTCACTGCGGACACAGGGAGAGGAGTGTCTTCCAACCTCTGAAGGAACAGAGGCTCTCCGGGAAAGCCTGTGGTCCTCCAAGATGGCTCTGTTTGGATGCCTGCTCCAACGGGGCGCTGGAGATGCTCCATTATGGACACCTTCTCTGAGGCCGAGGAGGTGCTCCCGCCCCTTATGGAAGCTGCCGGAGCTCACAGGTGGGGCGCTTTTCCTGTACCTTTCAGGCTCCAGGGCCTGTGGGCAAAGTGATGTTATTGGCTGCTGCAGAGGCTCAGAAGTTTCCGTGGCCAAAGAGGATCGTCTTCATGGGTCCCAGTGTCCCGGTAAGTGGCTCCTCCTGTGCCCTCAGGTGTCTGTCTCATGGCCGCATGCGTTATGATCACCGGGGAGGCCTCTGAAAATTGGCCTTGCCGGGGCCCCGCTCCACCCCCAGACTTTCTGGCCCCGTACTTCTGGGCTGGGATGTGGGCTTTCTGCATTTCTAACGAGTACTTGGGTGACAGGGATGCAGCTCCTTTGGGCCACCCCTCCTTTCTCTTCTGGGGCTGGTGTTGGAAGGGGCATGATCTGAGAACGTCATCAGCGTGGCTCGAGGGGGAACCTGGACATGTCCCGAGCATTCTGGGTCTGAGTGTGCCTAGTGTCCGGAATGCCCCGGTAGCAGGCCTCTCCCCGTGTGTTTTCCTCTCTACTTCAGTGGAACAAAACCGTTCCATTGCGAGAGAAAACATCCAGAGGGAAATGGGATGTTGAGCGCCAAAGGGTGGGGGCACAGATATTCTCTAAGGTCCTCGAAAAGGTGTCATGTCGTTCATAAATTACGGGCGTAGCCCACCGAAACCAGCCCCACCGTACGTAATTTGCTGCAACTAGGTGATCAGGTTGGGCATGCCGAAATGGTGTGTTTGGTTGGGAACTCGGGTTGGCAAGGCAGGAACTTTGCGGCCAGCCTGCAGTAGGTTTCAGAGGTTTGGAGAAGAGAAGGGACTCCGCCTATCCGGAGTCATTCCCATCGGATCACACAATGAGTTCCTCAAAGCCAGTATTCACTAGGGACCTAGATGCCAATTTGCAAGCCATCTCCTGCAACCTGTTGCTTTCCTTTCTTCCAGAAGGCGGCGGGTTCCTTGCTCCTGGCCTGATCTGCGGACACTGCTCTGCTTCCCGTGGAGTCCCGTGGGGTCACTCGGCACCTCGTTCTCCCGGCAGTGGCGGGTGGACAACGTGTGCAGGTGCCTGTGCCAGCATGTCTGAGGCCCAGCTCCGCTGTAGCCGCTTCGGCCAAGCAGCTGAGAGACAGTGCCCGATCGCCTTGGCTTGCGGGCTCCGGAATCTGTGCCTTTGCAGTGCTTCCAGGGGTGGCCCGTGGGGCGTGCTTGCTAGTTTGCCCACCGCTGATGTGTGGAAACTTGCGCACGTTGCGGTGCCCGTCGCCCCATCCCGGCTTCCCTGTGGCCGCTGAAACCCAAGGCTGCAGGAATCCCTATGTTCGACCCACGAGACCTTCACTCACGAAACTTGTGCACTTTTCAGTGCATTTCTTTCCTTTACTGGCTTCAAGGTGGCTGATTAACCGCAAGTATTCAGAAAGCTTGCCTGGTGTCCTTGGCCAGATGCTCCGAAATCCTTTGTCTCATGTGATTGGAATATTAATTCCATTAAGACTGTTGAGAGATCTCTGGAGACCCTGCTGTGCTCCCTATTTCAGGAGGCTGATGGTTGGCTGCAGAAAATTCCGTGGCCGTTCAGAACAACCAGGCCAAGTCCCACTGGTAATGATTCCTAGTTTTCACCGTAGTGTGTGTGACAACGTGTGCCCTTTTCGGCGCATTCTTCCCATCACCAGCTTCGCTGTAGCGGTTAATGCAAGGTATTCAGAAAGCAGCCCGGTCTCCTTGGCTTTGGTGCTCCAAACTCCTTTGTTTCACGTAATTGCAATCCTAATTCCATTCACACTGTGGAAATCTCTCTCCTGAAACGCCTGTGGAGCCATCATTCAGCAGGCGGATTGCTGGGTGTA
Organism: Ursus arctos; assembly: GCF_023065955.2. NCBI lineage: Eukaryota > Metazoa > Chordata > Mammalia > Carnivora > Ursidae > Ursus > Ursus arctos. The sequence continues at coordinate 21,996,929 of NC_079873.1, read as the reverse complement.
GACTGCTCTGGGGGCGTTCCCGTGTTTCTAGGCGGCTTGCAGTGGAGACAATGACTAGTTTTGCCGGCAGTGACGTGTGAGTATGTGTCCACTTTTCAGTGCGTGTCATCTCTTGTCAATGGACTTTGGCCCCATATACCAACGTTGTCAGACATCCTGTGTCTTCGCTTGGGCTTTGCTTTTGGATAATTCCTAGCTTTACATATTTGGAATCCTAATTCCATCAGTATTGTTGAAATATCTGTCCTGAAACTGATGTGGTGCCCAGACTCAGCAGGCCGATTCCTTCTTCCACCCGATCTGGGGATATTCAGTGCTTCTCTGGGCTTCCCTTTGGGTGGTACTTGTAGTTTTCCCACCAGAGACGTGTGAAAACTTGGGCACCTTTCAGTGGATTTCTTCCCATCACAGGCTTCACTCTGGCTGATTAACCCAAAGTATTCAGAAGGCATGCCTGGTGTCCTTGTCTTAGATACTGCAGACTCCTTGGTTTCATGTCATTTGAACCCTAATTCCATTAAGATTGTTGAGAGATCTCTCGTGAGCCTGCTGGGGTCCCTATTTCAGCAGGCTGATTGCTGGCTCCAGAAAGACCTGTGGGTATTCAGAGCATCCAGGCCAGTCCCACTGATAATGATTACTAGTTTTCACCGTAGTGTGCCTGAAAACGTGTGCCCTTTTCGGCGCATTCTTCCCATCACCAGCTTCGCTGTGGCGGTTAACACAAAGTATTCAGAAAGCAGCCCGGTCTCCTTGGCTTTGGTGCTCCAAACTCCTTTGTTTCATCTAATTGGAATCCTAATTCCATTAATGTTGAAATCTCTCTCCCGAAACGCCTGTGGAGCCATCATTCAGCAGGCGGATTGCTGGGTGTAGACTGCTCTGGGGGCATTCCCGTGTTTCTAGACGATTCCCAGTGGAAACAATACCTAGTTTTGCTGGCAGTGACGTGTGTGTACGTGTCCACATTTCAGTGCATGTCATCCCTGGTCAGCTTGACTGTGGCCGTGTACACCAATGTTGTCAGAAATCATGCCTCTTCTGTTGGGCTTTACTGTTGGATAATTCCTAGTTTTACGTATTTGGAATCCTAATTCCATCAATGTTGTTAAACTCTCTCTCCTGAAACTGATGTGGTGCCCAGACTCAGCAGGCCGATTCCTTCTTCCACCCGATCTGGGGATATTCAGTGCTTCTCTGGGCTTCCCTTGGGTGGTACTTGTAGTTTTCCCACCAGAGACGTGTGAAAACTTGGGCACTTTTCAGTGCATCCCTTCACAGCCTCAGATGGACTGTGGCTGAGTAAACCAGTTTTCAGCAGTCACGCCTGGTCTCCTTGGCTTTAGTGCTCCAAACTCCTTTGATTCGTCTAATTGGAATCCTTATTCCATTAATATTGTTGAAATCTCTCTCCTGAAACTGCTGTGAAGCCCTAATTCAGCAAGCTGATAGCTCGGTGTAGACTTGTCTGCGGGGCGTTGCCCTGTTTCTAGGCGATTCCCAGTGGAAACAATGTCTAGTTTTGCGGGCAGTGAGGTGTAAATACGTGTCCACATTTCCGTGCCTGTCATGCCTTGTCAGATTGGCTTTGGCCACGTACACCAAAGTTGTCAGAAATCATGCCTCTCCTCTTGGGCTTTGCTTTTGGATAATTCCTAGCTTTACATGTTTGGAATCCTAATTCCACCGATATTGTTGAAATATCTGTCCTGAAACGATGTGGTGCCCAGACGTAGCAGGCTGATTCCTTCCTCCAGGCCGATCTGGGAATATTCAGCTCCTCTATGGGCTTCTCTTTGGGTGGTACTTCTAGCTTTACCACCGGTAACATGTGAAAACGTGAGCACTTCTCTGTGGAGCTACCGGGTCCGTTGTCCTTCCGGGCAGGGAGACATTTTCTCCATGGTCCGTCTGAGGCCACAGCAGTGTGCGGCCACGACTGACGGCTTTGTGGTCGCTTCAGGCCCCGTCTCCTCTCGTCTCAGAAAGGTCGTCACATCCGCCCCTATTGCCTGTAGGGAGAGGCATCGTGAGCGAAGGTCTCGTGGGCGGAACGTAGGCCCGGAAGCCTGCGTTCAGCTGGGTGTGGAGGGCAGCAGTTCCCCTATGTGAGCATCTGGCCAGAGAGACAGCCAAGGCTAAGCCCTTGCTGGGTTGTTTTTTTTTTGGGGGGGGGGGTGTGGTGGCTTACAGCCTGTACGAATGTTGAGTATATATTTCTGTTAATTCCATGTTTCCTGTGATATTTTTTTATTTTAGACCGTGAAAAATCGTTTATGGGATAATACTTGTTATCAGCTAATCAGAAATTATATGTTATCCCTAATAGTTCACCTGAAGGTTTATAAAGTGTTAATGAAGTTTTTCAATGCTATTGAATTAATCCTCATAAACATTCTCTTTGTGAATTTTGTTCCAATGGTGATATTTATATAGTAAAGACAACCTTGTCTTTCATCTGCATTTTTAAAACTTATTTATACTTATTTTCACCTAGTCATCTTATCCACTACCTTCAAAGCAAAATAAGCCTAACACGTTTCTCACACTGTAGTTTGAATAATCATTTTAAAATGAAAATCTGGTTGCATCAATATTCTGCTTCCAAGTCTTTATCAGTCTCCAACCAGTTTATTATTACATTTTTTATCTGCCTTTTTTTAACTCTCTATCTGCAGCATCTCCCTGTGGGACTCAGCTCTATTAAATGAAACAAATACAGAGTTTAAATGAATAATTGTTAATGTTATAGAGAAGTGATTCCAAGATATGCAGAATATAATCCAGAAAGAACAAATATGGAATTTCAGAGTTAAATAGTTTGAATAAAAGTAGGCTCAGGAAGTTCCTAACCCAGTATTTGAAAAGAAAAATGTCTAGATTTTTTTGTTCTTACCTTGAGGCAGGATATGTTTCTTAGTCATATCCACATCACTGGCTTCCAAGACAGTGTCTGTCTCAATAAATGCTCTTAAAACAGATTAAGAAGCTGTCATTTCCACTAGGGAAACACCTAGAAAATTCAGGAGGATAGCCAAGAGGGGGTGGAAAGCCTGCCTCCCTTTTCACAGAAGAGTGAAGCCTTTTTCTCTCCACAGTTGTGACTTCAGCAAAGCCAATCTTTACTAATACATATTTTCCCATTCCTATATTCCCATATTAATGGTTTGATGTTTCTCTCACTTAAAGCTTCCTTTAATTAAAATTATGCTTCTCTCTTCTCAACTAATAACCCCTGGGTGAGTGGGACTAAGAATCTCTTCCCTAGAGTTCAGCATTTCATAGATGATTATCGTGTTTATTGGATACAAAGCAGAGAAGGCAAAATTTTTACAATTTGTATTACATTGCAGGCAAAGATTTCTGTTCATTAAAACCACCATGGACATGACACAGTTTTTGAGGAATGAGTGAACACATGATATTTACAACGTCTAAAACAGACAAGTACTTAGTACTGAATTGTACAAGAAACAACTACAAGTTGAGAAAAATACATAATCACTAATAGGCAATCACTTTTTAGAATTGGAGATCCAAAAAGTGAAAATAGCATTGGTAGAGCTGTTTAGAGTACAGAGCTAATCAGAAAATGTTAATTAAAATAACAAATTAATAGTCATTTGTAATAAGAATGTATTGGCAACATTTAGAAATCTGGATCATGCCAAGTGTTGGTGAGGGCGTGGAGGTACCATATCCTACAGGCGCAGCAATTCCGGAGAGTAATCAGTTGCTACATTGTCAAATTAAATAAATGTGACCTATAGTCCAGCCATTCTACTATGTATACTTTCCAGGAAAATTCTTAGGTAGGCCCATGAACAGACTTAAAGCATGATATATGTTGCTTCATTATTTGTACAGCATTGGAAGCTACTAGTGTGTCCTTCACTGGGAAAGTATATAGTAAAGAATTTTGGGGGCATCTGGGTGGCTCAGTTGATTAAGCGTCTGCCTTCACCTCAGGTTATGAACCCAGGGTCCTGGGATTGAGCCCCATATTGGGCTCCCTGCTCAGAGGAGAGCCTGCTTCTCCCTCTCTACCACTTGTGCTCTCTCATGTTCTCGCTCTCTCAAATAACAAATAAAATCTTAAAAAAAAAAAAAAAAAAAAAAAACTTTTGGAAATAATTGATCATTATGCAGTAGTTAGAAACAACTGATTAGAAATGCATGTAGCAATGCAGATGAATCCTAAAAATGAGGCTCAGTGAAAAATTCCATTTACATAAATTAAAAATACATGCTCATAAAATAATAATACATATTTTCCAATAATATGTTTAGCAAAAAGTTAAGCATCAAATACATTAGAATTGATGAGGAAAGGAAGGATGGGATCCAGGCTTAGAGATGTAAGGGAAATCTCTTTTAAAGTTTCCTGACTATGATTTTCAACTGGGTGTGTTTAACATAAGAATATCGAAATTTTGTAACCTTCTGTCTGTATATACCCAAAGTAAATTAGGATTTTGATGGAAATTGTGTTTATGTATATGTAGGCATATATATCAGTATCTTTGTGATTACTGCCACCCAGGGGACAATTTTCTGTGTTTTTGACCTCTTAGACTCTAGGTCTTAAAGAGGTCTATCACCTAAAGTTTAAAAATCATCTGAGTGAGTGGTGCTGGTGCTTTAAGTATTCCGTTTGTCCAGATTTTGCCTCTGAACTTTGCAAGGTACTGAGGGTGACACGGTTACATGGTAGCATGAAGGGTGCTGGCTTTGCTCAGAACCTTTTCCTGCCACTGCTCCCATGATCTACAAAAGCTCTTATTGTTGAATGAATATATATATTAGAGAGGTCTGGCCTAGTGCACTGTAGTGGCCACAGTTGAACTCTGAATTCTTGTCACAGCTAGAGAAAACGTGTAGCAGAACATGGGTGGAATGGCTGGAAAAATACATATCATCTCAGGACCAGAAAAACCATCTATCATGAAATTCTTCCCACTGAGTTCAAACTGAGTATGTAGCAAGGCCACAAAAAAAAAAAAAAAAAAAAAAAAAAACTAAAAGAATTTATTCTTCATTTTACAGGCCTAGCAGATGATTGCTGTGCAATTAAAGAAAAATATATTTGGCCGTCGCTATTTATGTTACCCTAGTCAGTGGTTCTCAGCCGGCACAATTTTGCTCCCCAAGAGACATTTGCCAGTGTTTGAAGACATTTTTGATTGTCTCAACTAGCTGACTTCTAGCAGGTAGAGCCCAGGATGCCGGTAAACATCCTGTAACATACAGGACAGTCTCCACAAAAAAGAATGAGCTGGCCCGATATGTCAGTAGTGGTAGGGTTGAAAGCCCATGCCCTGAGTTAAAAGTTTAAGTAAATCAAATGTGTCCTTAGTGCCCACACACCCTGAATGGCAACTTTCACCTCCACTGACCTTGCTTGGACTGCTCTTCTAAAGATATCTATGTGGTTTCCTCCCTCTCTTCTTTCAGGTTCCAAGTCAAATGAGGCCTTCTCAGTGAGACTTTCTTTGACCAACTTACTAATATTGGGATTCTTATTTCACTCCTCGAAAATCCCTATGCATCTGCCTTGCCTTATTTTACTCCATATACTTACCAACTCATGGAATATGCTTTACTTATTTTCTAAATAGCTCTATTAAAATTTAAGCAACCTTTATTATTACTGGATCTCCAATGGTGGAGGAGTGCCTGGCACAGAATAGGTGCTCAATAATTTCTTATTGAACAAATGAATAAACTCAGTCCCAAGAATCTTAATTCAAATCAGATGTGCCATCTTTTTTTAGGTTTAGGCAGTTTTGCTCAGTCTTGAAATAATAATGATAGCATGAGCTTACCCTACTTTCTTATTTCTTCTTCTCTATAACAAAGACCAAGGGAAATGGGAAGCTTCTTCAGCTTAGCTTGTGAAAATTCAGAAAAAAAGTCTTTGCTCACATTCAAGTGTCATATTCTGTTAAATTTCTTTCAATTATTAACACCTAAAAGAGCACCTAAACTGAAGAAGATTTAAAAAAAAAAAAACAGATTATAGTTTTCAGTGGTGGTTTTTTGTAAGAGAAAGACGGTATCTGGCAAATAGGTCTGCACTTATCTACTGTAGTGATTTTCCTATCCCTACCAGTCCATACATACCACCCTCTTGTCCACACTCATGGAACGTAGTGGACAAGAAAAACCCCCCTGATGGGTATAAGGGTGTATGTACTCAGAGCCCTCTCCACTTATAACTCTTATCATTTTTGTCCATAAAGAAATGGTACATGCTTGGTACCAATAACCACTATATGCTAATTCACCTTCACTGTTTTTCTAAATAAAATTACTTTTGAAGATCACTGTTACCCTGTCTTTCCCCTACTGTTATATTTTGGGTATATTGAGGTGGCTAAGTTGATCGTTTTCCACATCGGCTACATCTCAGTGGTAAACCTCATTCATAGAATGGTCTAATTATGAGAGTGTAATCAGCAACAGCTCTCTTTCAAGAGCTTTACATTACATTGGCTCTCTAGACTTTTCTTAGAAATAGAGGGGCAATTTTGCTTGCCTCTTACCACATCTACATTGGTCATGGTTCCCTCAGAAAATAGAATGCTAACTCGAAAAGGTCTGATTGAATTCAGTGAAGGTTTTATGTAAGAGGCAAGGACAGGATTAAGGGGATCAATAAGGAATGTGGGGACACTCAGAAAGGAACTGTGGGAATCCTTTTACCTCCCCTAATACTGGGAGGCAAGAGGAGGAAAAGCTGTTAGTGGAACCCTTCATGAGGCCATGAAGGAGCAGGTGCCCAGGAGGAGCTGTAGGGCTTTAAAGGAACAAAAGTAGCTAATACCAAAATTTCATTAGTACTACCAAAACTGTCCATAAGTTACTGTCTAACAGTATCATAGGCGCTCTCCATTTCCATATGAAGAGGACAAAATGAACTCAAGGTTCTGCCCATTGAGAGGAATTCCCATTACCATGGTCTGTCAAGGCTCTCCGTCTGTAAGGCTGTGATGGAGTAAACTTGTGCTGCCAGCTGGTCCCCACAGACATGCAGAATCATCCACAAGTCAGGTCCATGTTTTTCCTGATTCTTTTAACTTATCTCAGGAACTCCCCTGGAAACCATAGGTGTGGGTTAGAGGCAGGTGGAGCTAGCAGAAGTAGGTACAGTAAGAGTATGAGTCACATGCTTATAAAATTTACTTGTGCTATTAAAGCAGCTTTGCTCAGTATCCTACCTTTCATCTAAAGAAATGGAATAATTGATATGTAAATTCAAATATATATAGTCAGCTAGCACATAATCGACAGTGGGAAGCTGAGGTTGCATGCTCACTTGATTTTCCATACACACACATTCATTCTCTATCAGCATCTAGAGCAAACTAGGGCCTCATTTTCAAAAGGTGTTAGAAGAGGTCAATGAAAGGACGTGACCGCTAGTTGACCCGGGAGCTAACCCGAGGCGGTCGGACGCTCCCCATCGACACCTGTGCACTGAATGTACATCCTGCGCATGCTCGAACTGCCCGAGCTGTTAGCCCGGATGCAGCTGTGTTCCTGAGCCTACCTGCTCCGCATTTTGTGACTGAGCCCAGCGACCGCCTCTGTAAACTTTAAGATTCTGGTGGTGGAAGTACCTGGTTGGCTCATTCGGTAGAGCATGCAATTCTGGATCACTCAGGATCATGAAGTGAAGAGCCACGCTGAGCGGGGAGCTTACTTAAAAGAAAAAAAAAAAAAAAAAAATTCTGGCGGCAGGTACAGGGAACAGGTAAGTTCCCTTGTTTCTTAAACGCATCCCCCATCCATCTTGAGTGGCCACCTCTGTCTTAGCCCTCTCCTTGCCCTCTGCCTATGAGGGTCCAGTTTGTGAACCAACAAAAGGGGAACAGTTTTTGGCAGAATATAGCATTGCCTTCCTCCAAAACTCTAGGGGTCTCTGCTCTGATTCGTGTTTGTGCTTTGCCTCTATGCCACAGACACTACAAGTATCTCGTGCTCAGGCATTTTGAACCAAAGTCTGAGCTTGCTATAGAATTCTCTCTCTTTTAAGGCCTTCGTTAAAAGTGGCTAGTTTCTGAGTTACCGGAATTGATCAGAAAAGCACTCCTAAGCAGGGTTTGTTTTGCTTCACAGTTGCAAGAATTGCGCTTCTTTCGTTGTTGTGTTTCTCACTCTAGAGGGAATATCCCAATGTTCCTTAGACTATTGGATACCTAGTAACTTCACTGATGTGGCAAATGAACTTTCCAAGGATTATTTGCCTGTATTTTGCCATCCAGGGTGCTGGCTACTTCTTTGTGACAAGATTCAGTTAGCATAAGCAATGTAATAGACCAGAGCAATGATCTGTGGAATCTGAATAAAACCGAAGTCCCTTTTGTGCATTACATTTTCCTAGGTTGGAGCAGTTGGTTGGTGGTCTGACTCTTGATCTCAGCTCAGGTCTTGATTCCAGGGTGATGAGTTCAAGCCCCATGTTGGTCTCCACACTGGACCTGCAGCCTACATGGGGGAAAAAAAAAAAAAAAAGGAAAACTAATAAGAGCAGTAGAGTTGATATAGTCCTTATATAACACAAGGAATGTGTACTGTTGCCCTTGGCAGGGGAAAGCAAACAACTTCACATTTTCTTTACTGAATTGTATTGAAAAGAAAGTGTTTGCTAGGTTAGCCTTATGCCAGGTGCCAGTGTCAGTATGTCCCAGTAAAGATATTTTTTTCTGGAACAACAGCTAGAATCACCACGTGATTACATTTATAATAATCTCCAGTTATTCATTGAGATCCATTTGCCCTCTGCACTGTAAAATAGGTGAGTTAAATTAAAATCACTGACACTGCACCTTTTAAGCTTTTGAAGTTGGCATAAATCTCTGACATCCTCTGGTGATGTGGTAGTGTTTTGGCTTACTATTTTGGAAGAAGGGCACAGCTCCACAGTCTTGAATTTGGCCCTCTTTTTTTTTAATAGCTCCCACCCCGTGGATTCAGGAGCTAATGTGGGGTTTCTGTTAGATACTTCATAAGTCTTGGCCGATATATACTCAGTAAGAACAGTCTGAATGCACTGTTAAATGACTTAGCCCAAGACCCATTCTACATCTGATTTCCCTAAGCCTCCATTTGGATCAGTAGATCAAGGTAGCATTTTGACTCCCCAGGGATTAGAGACAGTTCATAGCTAGCATCTAATAATTCCCAAAAGTTTAGGGCACTTTTTTTTTTTCCCTAGTGCCCATACATCCTAGTAAATGGCTATCATTCCCTCTAGGAAAGGCTTGAAGGAATCATTGTAATCACTTCTGGCTGTATTGCAGGGATATCCTTCAATGTGACTTAGCCTCCCCATCAGTCAAGACTCTCTGGGTTTCTGAACTGACTTGAGTGTAGGAACTGGGTAAGTGTACCCACTTTGGCGATTGAGTCAAATTTTTGCTCATTCTAGCAAGAATTTGAAATATTAGAAAGCTGAAAACAATATTCCATTTCACCATTCTACCAAAATTTAGGCTCCAGCAAGTGTTTTATATTTATTTGGGTCACCTGAGGATGCCTTTACTATCTCTCTTCCTGAATCTACTAATTTTTAGATATCTTAGGTGCCTGAGAGCCTGCATTATTTATTTTTATGCTCAATCCATTGATTTCAGTGAGAAGGACGAGGGACACACTGTGGTCATTTTACTGATGATGATTCATGTATTCATTTGACAAATGTTTGTTGAACATGTACATATCAGGAACTGTTCTAGGTACTAGAGATACCAGGAAAACTATCCCTGCCCTCATACGCAGCTTGCACACTAGCACGTGAAGAGCAGTAATAACCAACATGACATAGGTAAAATATTATATTGCATGTTAGAGAGTAACAATACAAATAGTAAAATACAATATAAAAGGGGGATAGAGATGGTGAGAGTGGGGAGAGTTTGTAGTCGCATGATTGCAATTTTACATAGGTCAGCCAGTAAGTCCTTACTGAGAAGGTGACATTTGACTTAAGACCAGAAGGAGGTAGGGGAGTGAGCTCCACAAGTATCTGTGGTCAGAACAATCAGGACAGCGAAAACAGTAAGCATGGGAATCTTTGGGAGGGAACAGCACCATGTTTGCTTGAGGAACAGAGATGGCTAATAAGTGATGCAGAAATAATTGAAGAAATATAAATTAAATGCTAGCAAAGCTTAAAATTAACACTAGTAGAATTCAAAACAATGTATACTTCTTTTGTCATTAGAAAAGATAAAATCAAACAAATGAGTTTCCCATTACTGTTAGAAAGTAATGAGGGAATTTTTAATGATATGGAGGATGCTCACAAAATGAGCTGAATACACAGCTCTCTATGTTATTTGAACCCACAGCTTTAAAATTATATATCATTTTGAAATAAATAATGTAAGGCAGGGAAAAAAAACTCACCAAAAATTTTTCTGAGTTGTGGGAATTGAGTAATATATATTTTCTTCCTCAGTCTTTTCTATATTGTCTATAGTGTCTGCAGTTTTGCTTTGTTTTCTCTAAAGAAACTGTGTAATTGAGCAGTTAAGAGCCAAGGATTTGACTTAGACAAACCTGGATCTATTTACTTGCTAACTGTGTTACTTTGGATAAATGATGTTAGCGGTATCCATATATGTAAAATAGAATAACTGTATAGAATTATTTTAGATCATTAAATGCAGTACTATGTTTAAAGGTGTTAATATAGTGCCTGCTTTGTCAAAAATAGTAAATAATAACATCATTCTTAATCAAAAGTACAGCTTTTGTAATCAGGTAATTTTAAGTAATCTCTACACTCAATATGGGGCTTGAACTCGCAACCTCAAGATCAGGTTGCATGTTCCATCAACTGAGCCAGCTCGGCACCCCTGTAACCAGATAATTTTTTAAAGGACAGAAAAAGATAAAACCCAATAGCTCAAACATATACCTGTTAAATGATACCCTCTCCTCGTTGACCTGTAATGATATTTCAGAGGGATTTCTACTCAAAATTCCCTTCACAGATACTGCTTTTTAAGTTACCATTTGTGTATGTGTGTGTTGAGATCCTGTAAGACCTACTCTCCTAGCAAATTTCAAGTATACAGTACTGTTATAGTCACCATGCTGCCCATTCAATCCCCTGAAAGTATGCAACCTCAAGTTTGTACCCTTTTGACCACCCTCTTTAATAGTTCAAACAAGATCCTCATTCTGACTGATAGCAGTATAGTTAAGAAGTGTTATAATTACTAAAAAAAAAAAAAAAAAAAGCATTTTTTTTTTTTTTTTTTTCATTTTAAAAGTGCTACATGATGGGGCGCCTGGGTGGCTCATTCGGTTAAGCGTCTGCCTTGAGCTCAGGTCATGATCTCAGGGTCCTGGGATCGAGTCCCTCATTGGGCTCCCTGCTCAGCGGGGAGTCTGCTCATCCCTCTGCCCCTCAGCCCACTCATGCTCTCTCTCTCTCTTCCTCTCTCGCTATCTCTCACACTCTCTCACAAATAAATAAATAAATAAATAAATAAATCTTTTTTTAAAAAGTGCTACATGATTATTATGGACTGTTTGTAACAGGTAGATCATATAAGGAAAACATGAAGTCAGAGATAACCAGATGATCACTATAATCTATATGTGTTTCCTACCAGTATTTTGCAGTCAAAATTTAACAATAATTTTAACCTTAAAAATGTTTAAGGTATATGTATATTATTTGGCTAATGCAAATTGACACTTGTGAAATGAATTTTTGTTTTTCATTACTTAAAAAATAACATGAATGTTTTGCTTAACTAATAGCATTTAAAACATACTAAATAATATGTACTTAAAGTTTTCAGTAAAGTAAAAGAGAATCATATTTTATATGACCAATTTTTCAAATATTGCTCTTGTATAGCACCAGACTGAATATTTTTTTAAAGATTTACTTATTCATTAGAGAGCATGTGCACACACACACACCCATGAGTAGGGAGAAGGGTAGAAGGGGAAGGAGAGAAGCGACTCCCCACTGAGCATGGCACCCATTGCCACCAGGGCTTGATCCCACAACCCTGAGATTATGACCTGAGCTGAAACCAAGAGTCAGACAATCAACTGACTGAGCCACCCACGAGCCCCAAAATAATATTTTAAAACAAAGTTTGACAAATGTGTTTTTTGTTGGAATAACTATAAACCACCGTGTAATTACCATTTTAATCTAATTTATTTCATTTTCTTCTAAAACATTTTAAAATGCTGATCATATAAGTGATGCATGAACCAAGGGAAATTACAGTCCTTCTCATTGTTTTAAAGTGCTTATTCCTAGGCCATGCAAATCTGACAGCATATTTTCAATCTAATGTACCAAGGTCAAATGCACTCTAGAGATGTTTCTTAATGGAATTTTTAGGCGAGTCCATGCTGTTGTACAGTAGACTAAACAATTTGATGACCAGCACATTTGGAATATATATTATGTAATTTCAGAGAACTTTGGAAATGCAGGGGTGCCTTTTAAATGCTAAATAGTATCTTTCTATGTTCTTTCTGAAGAAAAATGGAAGAAATAATTTTGCTGACTTTTTTCCAGTGAGACAAAGTGCAGATGAATTGTGATTGTAAATTTAATTCTTTCAGCTATGACTTCAGTAGACTAAAAGCATGTACAAAAATATTCAAAAGGAAAATAAGATAGAATGGCTGGAAGAACTTGGCTGTCATTAATTCGTTAACACTTATTCATACATCAGTATTATTAAGTGATGTTATGGAAGGCAAATCGGCTCTCCATCCATTAACTAACTTGTGAATATGAGACTAAATTAAGAGTATTTTATGTTATTAAATATATATTAAAGCACATTAACTAAGCTATTAACTCTATTTTAAATAATGTCACCCCAATCCATTTTATTATTGCGGCAAGAATACTATAGTATTTATCAAAATGAAATTTGATGTTGAACACAGTTATTCTGTCCTTGAAATAATTTCCTCCTTTGTATTCTATCAGGTTTACTGTTTTTCTCATTCTTCTCCATTTTTTTTTTTTTTTGGTCCAGCGCTTCTTTCTGTATCTCATTTTTTTTTTTACTCCTTCCACTTCCCTCACATATTAATGGCAGTTTAAAAAAATAGTCTTCATATTCCCAAAGTGTCTTCCTTAAATATGTTCATCCAATCTTTTTACCTTATTTGCCAAGTATATGCAGATAATAACCAAATGTTAGTCTCCTCGACTCTTTCCAGTGGCCAATTTCTAATGCCCATCTCTTTCTGTCCCTTTCCAGTTAGTTCATCACTAAGTTTCAAAAAATCCATCTGAGATATCTCATCAATCTCTTTTCTCCTCTCCAATATCTATTGCTGTAGCCATAAATAAGATAGGTAAGATCTATAGCTCTAGACAGTGCTAGCCAATAGAACTTTCTGCAATGATGGAAATGTTCTATATCTGTGTTGTCCAATATGGTAGCCATTAGGGGAGCTATTGAACACTTGAAATGTGGGTAATGCAAAGGAGGAACTGAAACTTTAATTTTAATTAACATTAATTTAAATTTGAATGCACACTTAAGACTAGTAGCTACTATCTTGAAGAGCACAGCTATAGAATGTTTTTGGTAGTCTGGGTCTCAGAAATTCCAAGATACAGGCCCTTGTATCTCTGTGCTCCTCAACACAGGAAACTACATATTACTCTGCTATTTAAGACTTTCAGTGCCTCCTCTTTTGTTACTACTTAAACCAAATTCCATAGGTTCATATCCAATGTCCACTTTGGTCTGTTTCCATCACACTTTTCCAGTCATGCGTCCTTTAAACCCATCGTTATATACTCTAATCAGTCCAAACTGAATTATCTTTATTCTGAGTTCATTGCTTACACTTTTTCCACACTCAGAATTTGACTCATCTATTATTCTCTTCTAGAATCTTCTGCCCAAACTGCATTTCCAAGTCATCTTAATAGTTTTGGGAGGGTTTTGGTTGTCTTTTTAAGGAAATTTCAAATGTATTTGGAATATAACAACAGAATACATTTTGTGAAATTACGCAGAATCAGCTATTTCAGTGGACTAGAGTCTGGTTTATACCAGAAACCCCAGAATGCCTTAAGAATATTTGTCTGGGGGAACCTGGGTGGTTCAGTCGGTTAAGCGTCCGCCTTTGGCTCAGGTCATGATCCCAGGGTCCTGGGATGGAGGCCTGCATTGGGCTTCCTGCTCGGTGTGGAGCCTGCTTCTTCCTCTACTCCTCCCCCCTGCTTGTGCTCTTGCTCTCCCTCATGCTCTCTCTCATACATACATACTCTCTCTCTCTCTCAAATAAAATAAAATCTTAAAAAAAAAAAAAAAAAAAAGATTTGTCTGGGGTGCCTGGTGGCACAGTTGGTTGTGTCCACAACTCTTGGATTTTGCTCGGGTCATGATCTCAAGGTTGTGAGATGGAGCCCAAGTTGGGCTCCAGGCTCAGCGTGCAGTCTGCTTCAGATTCTTTTTCTGTCTCTCTCTGCGCTCTCTGCTCATGTGCTCTCTCTCTCTCGCTCTTGCTATCTCTTTTTCTCTCCTCTCTCCCTCTATTTCTTTCTAAAATAAATTTAAAAAATCTTAGGGAAAAAAAAAGATTATTTGTCTCATTATCCCCGTTATTTTCCCCTCCAGGGAACTGTGCCTAATAAACTGTTGTGTCTCTTCTAGGTGATTTTTTTTTTTTAATTCAATTTATTTAAAGTAAGAGGGGAAAAAAAAATTCACCCATTCTTCCCACCCCTCACTCCTACCTCTGGCAACCACCAATCTGTTCTCTTCTCTGTATCTATGAGCTTTTTTGGTTTGTTTGTTTGCTTTTGTTTTTGTTTTAAGATTCCAAATATAAGAAATATCATATAGGGGCACCTGGCTGGCTCAGTCAGTGGAGCATGTGACTGCCCATCTTAAGGTTGTGAGTTCAAGCCCCATCTTGGGCATAAAGCTTACTTTAGAAAAAAGAAAAGTCATACAGTATTTGTCTTTTGTCTTTCTCTGACTTATTTCACTTAACATAATACCCTCAAGGTCCATCCGTGTTGTCACAAATGGCAAGATTTCATTCTTATTTAGGACCGAGCAGTACTCCACTGTATGCATACACCCCATCTTCTTTATCCATTCATCCATCTGTGAGCACTTAGGTTGTTGTCTCATTTTGGAGATTGTAAATAATGCTGCACTGATCATGGGGGTGCATATATCTTTTCAAGCTAGTGTTTTCACTTTTTTTTTTGGCTAAAAACCCAGAAATGTAACGGATGGATTATAAGGTAGTTCTATTTTTAATTTTTTGAGGAACCTCCATGCTGTTTTCCACAGTGACCACACCAGTTTACATTCCCACCAGCAGTGCACAAGGATTCCCTTTTCTCCACATCCTCACGAACACTTGTTTCTTGTGTTTGTCATGGTGACCATTCTCACAGGCATGAGATGATAGTTCATTGTGGTTTGATTTGCATTTCCCTGATAATTAGTAATGTTGAGCATCTTTTCATGTGTCCACTGACCATCTGGATGTCTGCTTTGGAAAAATGTCTGTTCAGATATTCTACCCATTTTTCAGTTGGATTAATTGTTGTTTCAGGTGAAGTTGCCATTTATTTCATGACACTTTTCCCAGTTTCTCATGTTGTAAGCACGTTCTCCCTCCACTGAATCACTCTAGTTATCTCTTATCTCCTGGCATGTATTTATTTGATTTTTCTGTAAGTTTATAAGTTCTTTGTGGTTACATCCTATATCTGATTTATTCCATAATCTTAAGTCTTTGGTCCACTGTCTGGCATATAGAACACTCAAAACCACTGTTTGTCAAATAGTTGGATTAAATAATAAATGAATGAATGTGGACATTTGAATTTAAGACTCTTATTATCACCATTAGAACATATCAAAGGAAAGTAATTAAATCATTAGGTAGATAAGAATTTATAAATGTATATATTCCATATATAGAGACATGTTTTGTATATATATATGTAAAACTCTGAAATACATAAATATATATATATACTCCCAAATATGCAAATAGTCTTTTTACTGATAGTTGAATGCCTTACATATTTTGCAGAAATTGTTTTCTCTTTTTATATGCATATATAACACATACATTTTTGTCTGATGTATAGAGAAAAGTAATTGTAATTTAAAATTTTTTCTAGATAATTGGCTCTGTTCTCCATTTTATTGCCCACATGTAAAGCAATCTTAAACATTATAATTATATGCTACAAAACAAAACATTGTGTGAAAATATTTATTTTAAACCAGAATATTATGTTAAGTTGAGAAGATTTTCCCACCGTGAACATTTGTTTGCCATCTGTATTCAGTCCAAGCAAACTGTTCATTACTATTAAGGAAAATTGCGTAGTGGACATTCTACCCCTTGGAACTATTAAATTGTGGTGCTTACCAATATATGAAAAACCTGATACTCCATTTAATATTTTATGAACTTCCTCTGGAGTATCTTGAGAAGTTCATGTCTTTTCTAGGAAATATTAGTCCCAAATAGCAAATAGGAATTTTCATATTGTAAACACAACCCAAACAGCCTGTAATACAGTCATTTTAATAACAAATGTTGCTTTATTTTTTTTTCTTATTACAGAAATCGATGATTCCATTGTCAACAGTATTAAATGGCAAACTGCATTTTGAATTAGACATAAGACATTAGGCATTAGGTATTAGACAGGGTTCAATTGCTAAAGAAGAAAGACTCACAGGACCGACAATGATAAGGCTTAAAAATCTGTAGTTCGTTGCATGAAAAGGCTAAATAAAGCAACAGCATTAAAGTCAGAATATGGATCACAGCCAAAGGCTTTCAGAGCAAGGGTCTAGAGAAGCCAGGCAGAAGTTCCTATCGTCTTCCCTTTGCAAAGGCCATATCAGGATACACCTTGTCTCTCAGACCAGGAACATGATTTTCTCTCATATCAGAAACCACCTATGTGTGTACATAAAACCACAGAGCTGGGAAAGTCAAAGTGGAGTCTCAGCCAAGATTCCGTGTACCCTGATGGTGTGTAAGCATCTTCCTCCTGCTCTAGGTCCTTCACCAATACCAGGTGCAAATCATCAGGCTTGCTTATCAATAAATAATGCTGACGTGCTGGTCTATCATCCCAGAACTTCCCAGACCTATAGTTAAAAGCAACGTTAGTAGTCAGTGTAGTTTATGCCCTGGTCTGGGTCAGTGCTGTACAGGTACTTTTCTTTTTTCAATAAAACAACTCAGACCATTTTCGGACCTGTGGGAGTTAACTCTCACAGCTCAGAAACCAAATAACACATAAAAACACAACACATAAAAGTGACAAATGATTAGTAATCAAAATATATAAGATGTACTTGTAAACTAGAGAGAGAAACAGATAACCCAATAAAAGTAAAGAGAAGCCCCAACATTTTTTAAACACATACGTAAAAACTCACTAATGATTTAAGAATGGCAAAAAATAATAATAATACAATACTCATCAGATTACCAAATTTTTCTCAGGTCTGCTAGGTAAGTTTCAGTAAGAATTTGGGAAAACAAAAGCCCCCCAAAGCTGCCATGATACGGTAAAATTGTACAGTCACTTAAAAGAAAAATTTGACAAGCTTTACAATTGTTAAGGATGTTCATGCCTTCAAAGTAACTCTTCATCTCGCAGGAATATACCCTAGAAAAACTAGAAAATATAACATGGGGAAACATTTGTACAATTATGTGATACAACATTGCTTGTAATGGTGAAAAATCAGCAATCACCTATGATCTACACATAGAAAAGTAAATCAATAAATTATATATTTTCCAGTGGAATACTTAGTAGATGCTAAAATGAATAGGCATTTATATATTGTGAGTCAGTGATGTAATGTTCTGCAAATCCTGAATTATAAATGTGCTATAGCACTAAAGTTTTATTTTTTTGTGTATTTTTTTAAAGATCTGTTTATTTTAGAGAGACAGAGAACAAGCAGGGAGAGGAGCAGAAGGAAAGGGTGAGAGAGAGAGAGAGAGAGAAGCAGACTCCCTGTTGAGGATGGAGCCTGATGCAGGGCTCGATCTCATGACCCTGAGATCATGACCTCAGCTAAAATCAAGAGGCAGATGCTTAACTGACTAAGTCACCCAGGTGCCCCTATAACACTAAAGTTTTAAACCAAAGAGAGGAAATAAGATTACAGAAAGATAAATTATATTGCATCACTTATATGAAGCTTAAAAGCAAAAAAATTCATAATACATTATTTATGGAACGAGACAGATATAATGAAATATAAAATTTAGGAAAAATAAATACTACCTTTAAAATTTTTTTTAGTGAAGCATAATCGACATACAGTATCCCCTTAGTTTCAACTATGCATCATAGTGATTCAATATTTTTATACCTTACAAAATGATCCCCATAAGTCTAGTTACAATCTGCCAACATACTAAGTTATTACAGTATTATTGATTATATTCCCTATGTTGTACTTTTCATTCCCATGATTTATTTTATAACTGGAATTTTGTACCTCTTAATCCCCTTCACCTATTTAGGCCACCCCCTAAACTCCTCCCCACTCTGGTAACCAGTGGTTTGTTTCCTATAACTATGAGTCCATTCCTGTTTTTTGTTTGCTTGTTTTGCTCTCATATAAGTAAAACCATATGTCATTTGTCTTTATCTATCTTACTTATCTCACTTAGCATAATATCTTCAAGGTCCATCCATATTGTCATGGATGGCAAGCTTTCATTATTTTTTATGGTTGAGTAATATTCCATTGTATAACTACCACATTTTCTTTATCCATTCATTTATCAGTGGAAACTTAGGTTGCTTCTATATCTTGGCTATTGTAAATAATGTTGCAGTAAATATAGGGTTTCATTTATCTCTTTAAATTGGCATTTTCATTTTCTTCAGATAAATGCCCAGAAGTGGAATTGCTACATCATACAGCAGTTCTATTTTAAAATTTTTGAGGAACCTCCATACTGTTTTCCATAGTGGCTGTACCAGTTTGCATTCCCACCAACAGTGTATGAGGGTTCTCTTTTATTTATATTCTCACCAACACTTGTTATTTTTTGTCTTTTTGATAATTGCCTATCTGACAGGTGTGAGGTGATACCTCATTGTGGTTTTGATTTGCATTTCCCTGATGATAAATGATGTTGAGCATCTTTTCATGTGCCTGTTGGCCATCTGTATGTCTTCATTGGAAAAATGTATATTCCAGTCCTCTGCCCATTTGTTAATTGGGTTGGGTTTGTTTTTTTTTTTTTTTTATATATATTAAGTTGTGTGTGTTCCTTATGCATTTTGGATATTACCCCATTGTCAGATGTGTGATTGCAAATACCTTTTCCCATTCGGCAGATTGCTCTTTTGTTTTATTGTGGTTTCCTTTCCTTTGCTATGCTTTTTAGTTTGGTGTAATCCTATTCATTTATTTTAGTTATTTTTGCCCATGCCTGAGAGGACTGTTCCAAAAAAAATATTGCCAAGATTGATGTCAAAGAGCTTATGGCCTATGTTTTCTTCGAGGAATTTTATGGTTTCTGGCCTTATATTCAAGTCTTTAATTCATTTTGAATTTTTTTTTATTTTTTTTATTTATTTTTTTTTTTTTTGTATATGGTGTAAGAGAGTGATCCAGTTTCATTTTTTTTGCATGTAGCCATTCATGCTAAACACCGTTCGGATGGTAGGTACCTCTGGGGAGAAACTTAAATACTCTCAGAGAGGGATCCAAAATGATTTAGTTCTTTGAAAACAAGAACTTGTGGCAAATGTGGCACAGTGCTAACTACACCGTTTGGAAAATTAAAACTGCCTCCTAGAATTTGGGTTTTAGGGGGACTGTTGACAGATTTGGATCTGGAAAAAAAAATACTGAATTGACAGGGAGGCCACAGAAGTCAAATTGGCCACCCATCAAAAATAAAAATAAGTAAATAATAAAAATTAAAAAGCAGCTCACAGCTTAATAAGTGTGGATTTTATGCGACGAAGCCTGCCTGGGTTTATCTTGGATTCTTCCTAAAATTATTGCCTGATTGGTTGTAGAATGTAATCCCAGCTTGTGAATAGAAATTGAGGGAAGTGTCCTGAGTGCCCAGCCATAGAAGAGACATTTTCAAGGTCAAGAATGATGAACTTGGGGGGCGCCTGGGTGGCACAGCGGTTAAGCGCTTGCCTTCGGCTCAGGGCGTGATCCTGGAGTTATGGGATCGAGCCCCACATCAGGCTCCTCCGCTGGGAGCCTGCTTCTTCCTCTCCCACTCCCCCTGCTTGTATTCCCTCTCTCGCTGGCTGTCTCTATCTCTGTCGAATAAATAAATAAAATTTAAAAGAATGATGAACTTGGCATCCAATTGGGCTATTTCTCAGTAGTTCTCATAAACACAAAAGCATTCTGTGAAATATTACTTGGCCTTAAGAATCTGCCATACTCCGAGGGAATCATCAAGGAAATACATCTGTCATTGAAGTAAATCTTTTCTTGATCCTATAGGCTGCCCATTTGGAGTAGGAGAGTGAGAAAAAGGAGAAGAATAAGATGGGTAAAAATGACAAAGAACCAGATGATACCTCAGGAGAGATACAGGATTGTCTAGGTAAGAGAACCAGCTTCTAACTGAATCAAACTATGGAATTTTGATAATTATGCAAAAAATGATATTTTAATTGTAAAAATAAGACTGTTCTTATGACTCAATGGGACCAAATATCTTTTCATTTTCTGACAGTGTCATAAAGGTTATGGGATCTGCTTGAAATTACATCCTAGGCAGGGAAAGATATGGAGCTGGTGTAAAGGGTCAGTGAGAATAATAAATGTTTTACATTTGTGCCTTAAAAGATACTACCTGTACAGTAAACAGATTGTATGGTTATTTTATGTAAAACAAACACAGGGCTCAAAGGAATGTGTATCTTCCTTAGAGCATTTGTGATAGACCTTAATCTGCTCCTGGATGATTTGCAATCCTCATTATGATAAAACAGAAGAGGAAGATTGCATTTGGTGAATATGTATACTGTCAACTACTTAATAGTTCTGATATAATTAGAACTTTCAGAGTTTTTCAGATTTTTTGTGCCAATTACTAATGGTACACATTTCAATCCTATATATTTGTTTTGAAATCAATAGCCAGAAAGTGTCACATTGGAAACATAGAGGACAATTGGGGGATCATTCATATAACAAAAAGACAAAAGATGTGCTGACTGAATTTAATTTTTGCCTGAATCACTTAGCTAAGCTTCTTTATCTCCTTAAGAAGCTATAATACATTTTCATCTGTTTCAAAGTTTTGAATTTTTTTAAAGATGTATTTATTTATTTGACAGAGAGATCAGGGGTGAGGGGCAGAGGGAAAGAGAGTCCCAAGCCGTCTCTGTACTGAGCATGGAAGCTGATGTGGGGCTCGATCACAGGACCCTGAGATCATGACCTGAGCTGAAACCAAGAGTCGGATGCTTAACCAACTGTGCCACCTAGGTGCCCCCACAAAGTTTTGAATTTTTAAAATTAAATTTTACTTGTCACAAATGTTGTTTTCTAATTTTCAAAGATTCTGAATGCCTATAATCTCCTCTGTATATATCACTGAGAATTCAAGCGACCATTTCAGGCCCTGAATTTGAGTTGGTGCAAATTAGTTGCTGAAGTTATGATACTGAGTGCAACAGTTGTCAGGGTAAACTTCCATGCTATCACACAACTCTCTAGCCAATATAATTCTGAATTATTTAGTTGGGGCAATCTTTACTGCAAAAGGATCTATTTATAACATAACATTAGGTCATATGTAAGAGATCTCTATGAAGTTCGGAAACATGAAATCTGTAAGGTCATAGTCTTGATAACTAGTAGCATGATAGGATAGATCAACTGCACCATAAAGCCAGAATGTGTATCTACCTATAGGATTGGATAATTAGCAGTAGAGTAATCTATATCAGAATATCAACATGGGTTCTCAAAGTAGCATCCAGTAAGCACTATATATCCCATACTGCTGTGTATGCTATCCTGTTTCTCTCCTTCTGGAGACATGACCAGTGCCCCAGGAAGAACTGGATGATTTACCCAGAACTCTAAGTGACTTTGCAATTCCTTAGAATAGATTGATCATAACTTTATACTTTGTACTTTATACTTGTACTAATGTACCGTATATTGTGTTCATTATTAAACATATACAAATATTAGAAGTGTAAAATTTTTGAGATTAAGATGAAAGAAGCATTATTTTCTTGGAGATATTCTGTCAGAATGTTCAGCCAGATAAAACCTGATTCATTTTTGGCTTTGAAATTCTTCTGTTTAAAGTGACAAAATTACTAAGATGCCATAAGCGCTTCAGCGTGTGCCGCTCCTAGGAGATCTCAGTTTGGAAGTCTGCTGATGATGGGATTTGGTAACCAGGGGAATGTTACGTGACAGAAATTAGCCAGTCTTCAAAAAGAATCCAAGTAGCTAACATAAATGTGTGCATAAATCACGCAAATATTGAATACAGATATATTAGAGCAATAGGATTGTGTTAATGTTATGTATTGAAGAAGAAAACATTTAAGAAGTTACCTGCCTCAAAGATGTAGAAGTGAACACTATTATGGTGCATTTGTGGGATAGACACAGAATGGGATAGGCAGTCACACTAGCATTATTTTATCGATTAATTTACAAGATAGAAGAAAGGTAGAACCAACGACTTCTGCATAAAGGGAGCTTTTCTGTCCTCTAAAGGAAGAATGGAAAGGCACTATAATTACCACCTTGCTCAGATGAACATTCATAGCAACCAGGAAACTGTAACACAGAGGCAGTAGACAGAAAGAAACTTGTTCCAGCTAACCAGACACATGTTTTCACATAACTGTGCTGGATCACCCAAGCATTGGTATAAAGGTGTGCAGTGGCTCTGAAGAGCAACCATAGTTGTTCAGCTTTTGATTAAGTGTAGAGACTGAAAATTCTCCGAACTTACTAGAAAGATCGTGATAACAGATAGTGGTCTTTTCAATCCAAAGTTGTAAGGGAGGCAAAAAAATAAAAACGAAAATAATAAAAGGAATAAAAAGAACCATTTCTCTTGGTAATTAACAGAGAGAAATCTCAACTCTACTGAAATGGGCTTAGAAGTTAAAATAAGAATCCTACTGCAGCATGCCTCAGTACTGCTGGAAATAGACTTCCCAAGAAATAAATCTGCACTCAAGAACAAAGAATTTTAGGGACCCCTGGGTGTCTCAGTCTGTTAAGCGTCTTCCTTCAGCTGAGGTCATGATCCCAGGGTCCTAGGATGGAGCCCCTCATCGGGTCCTTGCTCAGTGGGGAGCCTGCTTCTCCCTCCACCTGCCACTCCCCCTACTTGTGCTCTCTCTCTCTCTTTCTGACAAATAAATAAATAAAATCTTTAAAAACAAAAAAAAGAACAAAGAATTTTATGTGGAAATATAATCTAGGGCAGACGTCAGCAAACTCTGGCCTGTGGGTCAAATCCGACTCACTGCCTGTTTTCATTACTAAACTATTATTGGAACACAGTGACACCCATGTATTTTTGTATCATCTACGACAGCTTGCACAGGCTAATGGCAGAGTTGACTGGTTATAACTGGTGCCGTAGTTCCTCTGAAGCCTAAAATATTTATTCTCTGGTCCTTTACAGAAAAAAGATTTCTGATCTATAGTTCCCTGGAGTTGATATATACCACTAAAGCTTCTGAAAAGACTTGTTGTTAGTATAAACATTTAATGATTAAATTCCCGTATTTATTTTTATGAGATAATAATTTTACATACATTTAAATATTACCTTGGATATTTTACCCTGATTGCCTGTGTTGTATGTGTACGTATAAAACCATTTGGTAAAAAACACATCATTGATTCTAGAATAAGATTCAGCCATTTTTTATTAGTTATTTGGGGATTTTCTCAAGTTTTAAAATGGATTTTATCACCAATGGTACACCATTTGGGTATTTTTTTGGATATTCTAGATCCTGGTATCTAGAATATCAACCAATTGAAAAGCAGAGAAGCAGATTAAGTAGGAAGCCAGTTTTCCAAAAGTTTGGATTCGCTGCTTTTTGTCTGGGACTTTGTTATCATATGTGTATCACCTGTGAAGGGCACAGAAGACCATAAACCATTCAGTTCAACTTTTACTTTATTTTGTATGCCACTTCTTTGCATCCTTCTCTGGGTCAAAATGTCTTGGCATGACTGTTCTTGTCAAAAGGATGTTTTATGTCAAAAAAACAAGAACAATCTTTTCACATCAATTTCTTCTCCACTAGCTTCTTTACTATCAGGGATCAGGTTTGGAGTAGATACCTTTTCTGCTTCGTGTAATCGAGGGAATGGGTATACAGTGTGTTCATAATATACAACTTGACAAGAAATTTGACCCAATTTCTCCCAGTTTGCATCATTGCTTGTTTCGGTCCCACTTTAGAAATGTATTCATTTGATTTATTGTCTTTAATAGATCGCCTAAAAATTATTGTCACTAGTAGCTGATGATTCAACAATTTCCTTTATATGAGTTAATATCATAAATGAGAAAGCTCCTGAGGAACTGGTAGGTTCTGTAACAGTAGTTTTGACAATGAGTAAGATCATGAGATTAAGTTAATGGCACGGTGGGTAGCTGGTAGATGATGGACTGGAATGGACAGATAGCACAAAAAACTGCAAATGTCAGTAGAAATGGTACAGAATCTTCACCTGCTTTACAATTCTGCCTAGGGCCAGATCAGTTCAGGAGTTCAGTATGCTGACTTTATTTTTCTGCAGAGAGAGGGTGTGGGGGAGAATTGTACAGGGAGGGGAAGGAGAGAAGGAGGAGAAGGCCGGGGTTGGGTGGGTGGAGGGGTGGCGGGGAGAGGAGGAGTGAAGAAGAAAGAAAAAACCCTGCCCATCAGTTGTTCACTGCTTTAGGAATTTCTAACCAGTAGTTCTAAATGACTGTTTCCTATCCTAGGACTCTGTGTTTTCATCTTTTTGGACCTCATATTATCTCCTATTATTTAAATAGGTTTTTCAGAAGGGTATTTTAAATGAGATCACTTTGGGAGAGTAGCCTCCGGAAGAATTATTACAATTCTCAAAATTCTTGGCTTACGGCTGCAAAATTTCCCATCAAGATACACCAAATGTGTTCACCAAGGTAGAATGCTACAAGCCCTTGGAAGTGTCTCTTCGCACAATGAATAAACAAAAGGATGAGATAAGTTATCTGGCATGGTGACAAAAAGCATAGAATCAGGGAGACAGCGAGCAGTTAGCCACATTTGTCTCTGTTTTTTTATTTTTAGTCTGAAAACTGATTTGACTGTCTACACTAATGAAATCATCTCACCCTCCAACTGTTCAGCATTTATTTCACATTAGATTACATTGATAGGAAATGGATACGTCTTCTGAAATGGAAGGTAGTTGTTTTAACAAGAAGAATATTTTGTAGACATATTTGCACATATCCATCACAGCCTTGTGTCCCAGAGTTTCAGTGCTACCCTGCAGCTATTCATTGACCCAGAGTGACAGGTTTGTCCCTTAGCGGACCACATGCTGCTAATGGTTCTTGGGACGTAGGACAACTATAGTGGTAGAAAAAGAGATAGAGCAGGTATTGTAAAATCCTCAGGGAGGATGTATTTGATAACAAGCATGTTAACATAAATTATCTTATTCTCTTCTTTGTTGTCCCAGTGAAAATTGTGCTATTTATGGCTACAGAGCACACCACTATCTGAACAGTTCTTTTCTTCTCTTTGACCATTCTTTAAATGAGACCTTAGCCCAGAATTGACATTGTTAACTTGCTGTGCCTTGGGAGAAGTTCTTGTGAATTCAAATGCACATTTCCCTCATTTGAAATACAAATGAGAAAATACAAAATGATTATATTTCATTATACAAATTTATTTTTCTTTCTTGCTAAAAAGATTTGGTTATTGCCTTTGCTTCAGATGAAACACAAATGAAGTATGAGATCTCCTGTCACTTTTTCACAGTTGAAAACAACATTGAGTATTAACACAGTCATTAATATTACATACAAGCCCTAATTCAGTTGGTTATTGATTTGTATGATATCACACAATAAAAAAAAATAGTAACTATTTGAAAGAACCTACAGCAGAACTGAGGTGAAATTCACTACCGACAATTGGCTTGAGCTAAGTATACTACAGATGTCTTTGCTTAACAGTATAATCAACAAGTACTAGTTGTATGTTTAGGAATTTGAGGTGCGTTTTGTATTGCTACATGGATGATTACTAAAACAAGTGGTTTGAGATTTATTCGTCATGTACAGTTTTATTATTCTCTTTATGTGATAAAATACTGATTATGAAGTCAAAAATAAATGTCTTAAAAGCCATCTCTCTTCAGATGTGATCCAAAGTCACAACCAGGGAACTCACAGAAAGAATTCATTCATATTAATCTATTTATATATATATATTTAAAATGCTCGCCATTTAGAGCACATATTTCTTTTTTTTTTTTTTTTTAAGATTTTATTTATTTATTTGACAGAGAGAGAGAGACAGCCAGCGAGAGAGGGAACACAAGCAGGGGGAGTGGGAGAGGAAGAAGCAGGCTCCCAGCGGAGCAGGGAGCCCAATGCAGGGCTCAATCCCAGGACTCTGGGAAACAGACTTGCTGCAGAGCAGGGAGCCGGCCGCAGGACTTGATCCCAGGACCCTGAGATTATTATGACCTGAGCTGAAAAGCAGACGCTTAACGACTGAGCCACCCAGGTGCCCCTACAGCATATATTTCTCAATACGAGAAATGACCCTGGGGCGCCTGGGTGGCTCAGTCTGTTAAGCATCTGCTTTTCAGCTCAGGTCATAATAATCTCAGGGTCCTGGGATCAAGTCCTGCTGCCAGCTCCCTGCTCCACAGCAAGTCTGTTTCTCCTTCTCCCTCTGCCCCTCCCCCTCCCCATTCATGCTCCCTCTCTCTCTCTCTCTCTCTCTCTCTCAAAAAACAAGAACAAAAACAAATGAAAACAAAACCTTAAAAAAAAAAGAAAAAGAAAAATGACACCATGTCATGAAAAGATGATCTTTTAAAAAAGAAATATTACATATTGAAATTTTAATTTCATTTTTTGTGAACATTATATATTTTAAATTAAGGATATATATGTTTGAATTCACAGTTTATGGACACATTTGCAGTTAACGTTTCCATATGCAGCTTGCTGTTCCATTGTTTCCGATAGAAAACAACATTCTGAAAAATAATTCTCCTGATAGTCACATCAAATCAGCAAACGTAATGCCTTTGAGTTTAAGGTATCTGAGTATCTCCTTTCTGAATTTGGTATTGCAGACTCGTTTTGGTGTAGTTGTATGACACCACTAGGGACACTATAGACCAGTGGTTCTCAAATGGAAGCAGTTTTGCCCCTAGAGGGTATTTGACAATGTCCTAAGAAGTTTTTGGTAGTCACGTCTTGGGGCGAAATGCTCTTGGCTTCTAGCAGGTAGAGCTCAGGGATGCTTCCAAATCTTCTACAATCCACAGGACAGCTTCCCACAACAAAGAATTATCTAGATTCAAATGTCAGTAGTGTTGCTTTACTGCGGGTTAAGAAATTCTGCTGCTGCCCAATAGAAATATAGTGAATCACAAATGAGAGCCAGGTTTGTAATTTAAAATTTTCAAGTAGTCACATTAAAAAAAAAAAAAAAAAAAGAAAGAAAAGAAAAGAAACAGTGATGTAATTTATAATAATATATTTTATTTAAGCCAACATATCTAAAATATTATTTTTCAGCATACATTTAATACTGCATGACAGATACTTTACATTTTTAATACTTTTAGAAATCCAGTGTTTATTTTACACTTACAGTACGTCTGAATTAAGACCAGCCACATCTTAGGTGCTCAATAGCCACTTAGAGCTGGTGGCTAATTGTACTGGGCAGGGCAACTTGCCTCTACTCCTACCTTTACTGTTATTCACCCATATCTTACATAGAGCAAAATAATTATAATGGTCTAAACTGAATTGTGCCACCCAGTGTGACCAGTGTTTTCTTTATCAAATGATCTTACCGAAGATCTTAACACTTTCATAATCGTGTTAAATCTTATCTCCAAAATGATCACTTTTGATGACAGTCACAAAGTTAGAAGGAATATTAGGGGAATGTAATGCAACTTCCATTTCAGTCCAGCAGTTCAGTCACTTACATTGTTAAGTCTTTTGAGATATATTACGTGTATCTCTATCATAGCCTGAAATCTATTTAATAATGGTAAAAAAGAAAATACTTTACTAAGAGAAATCTTAAATATTTATTTACTTGAAGCAATTCTTGTATATTAAGACAGACAAAATATTTAAGTAGACTACTCTGTTTTAAAACTAAACATGCTAGGGGTGCCTGGGTGGCTCAGTCAGTTAAGCATCCAACTCTTGATTTTGGCTCAGGTCATGATCTCAGGGTCATGAGATCGAGCCCCATGTCAGGCTCCACGCTGGGCATGGAGCCTGCTTAAGAATCTCTCTCCCTCTGCCCCTCCCTGCCCCCACTCTTTGTTTCTCAAAATCAAATAATATAAAAAGTAAAAATAAAAAAAAGTTAAATATGCTATGCTCATGACTTGCTCCAGTTCTGTGGTTTGTAGCTTAGAAATGTTGATATTAGGGGCGCCTAGGTGGCACAGCGGTTAAGCGTCTGCCTTCGGCTCAGGGAGTGATCCCAGTGTTATGGGATCGAGCCCCACATCAGGCTCCTCTGCTGGGAGCCTGCTTCTTCCTCTCCCACTCCCCCTGCTTGTGTTCCCTCTCTCGCTGACTGTCTCTATCTCTGTCGAATAAATAAATAAAATCTTTAAAAAAAAAAAAAAAGAAATGTTGATATTAGGTCAAAATACCCACCCTTTTAAGTACAGTTATTATGGAATTAACTTTGTTCTGGGAAAGTAGGCAATAAATTAGGATTATTGTATGAGTAGACAGTGCTAACTGGAATCCTGACTATAGATTATAAGAAGTTGGAAGCCTATCTTTCCTTAACTTATTCTCCGAAAAGATGTAAGGTTATAAATATAAAATAAACACAACAGGTATCATTTTCATTCTTACTTAAAAGGAGTAAAACAATCTCAAAATAATTTAAAATGTATTTGTTCCACAGAAAATAGAAGCAAGTTGTTTAAATGATGTAATCTATTGTTGAAAACTCTTGTATGTGGTACCTGGGATGGATTTGAAGAACATGTATTATAGTCCATTAAGTAACATATCTTAATTTTGGTGCTTTTCCTCCCATAAACTCGCTCTCCAATTGCAGGAATTATGGGGGATTTCTGTTTCTGCTTTGAAGAGGTAGCTTAATGCTTACAAATTTGGGATTTAGTTGATATAACTGTAAAGCCTTCGAATGTCTCTAAAACACTTTAAGAAAGTTCTCTGCTCACAAAAGATGGGAATCTTAGAATTGAGAAGAACAGATTGTCAAATGAAACATGATGGTAGGTGGTGGAATTTGTTTAAATATAGCTATCTACTCTTCAATAATTGTTGCTGAAAATGTACCATCTGCTTTAAAAGAATAATCATTTGTGGCATATCGTGTTAATACATTCACAAGAAGGAAGGAGTTTAATTTATTTTTGAAACTTCCATTTACTGGAGTCGTTAATTAAGTATATTTGGCCAGTGTGTTAAGGCAATATTAGAAAACTTCCAGTGAGTTATATGGTATATCTTTCAGCCAGGTGGTCCTGTAAGATCTGGTTTGGAATCACCCTCTCAGAATTTGTTGGTGCAGAGAGTTAAGAGATGTCTTGTAAATGAAAGTATTTGATAAAAGATGTAATATTGGTCAGATTGGTATCTTAATGTTTGAAATATTTGGGGTAAGTCAGTTTTCTTAAATATTCGTTGTCTGGGTTTGGCAAATATCTTCCAAGTAGTCTTTGGGTATCCATAGCGTTCTTTATTTGAAAATATCAAATGGCTTCTGTTTTATAAGCATGTAATCAAAAACAGTGGAATAGATTATTTTAAATTGCCTTATATTCTAAAAAGAACACTTTTATTCCAACATGTTATTTTTAATTTAATGGAGAGATTATTAAACTGAAATAGTCTTCCACTGATTTTTGATACCTGACTTGCAGCACCTATTAATTTTGCTTCTGCATTGCATGTCACCATTTTATAATTATAGCAACATTTTATGTTATAGGCAGTACATTCATGTTTTCACAATGTGTGAAACAAAATATACTCTAGGCAGATACTAGTAGTAGGTGCTAAATATTTTGATCTGTTCCTTTAAGGCTTACCTAGAGCATCTTTTGAAACTTTTTTCAATTCCTTCTCAATTGAATGTGATTGAATTTTCATTCTGTAATACAGAACTTATTCATTTTTTAAAAATTTCTCTGGCAGCATTTTTATCTAATTCCCCTTTAACTACTCCCCTTTCCTTTAGAAGACAAGCACCCTTAAGGGAAGTGACTCTTTTATTCTTATATATAATCTTTCTCAAATCTAGCACATGTGTTACATATAGTAGACTCTCAATCACTTTGGTTTTAATTAAATTGAATACTATATGCTTCTACCCATTTTGAGATTAATTGGCTGTCATATATTAAGGAAGGAATTTAATACACAACTCATTTTTCAAAGACAAATCAGCCAGATGGATTTTTTTTTTCCATTTAAGTGGTTGACACTTTTATATTTATTCCACGTGGCATGTGCTCTTTCTGTCACATCTCTCACTTTAATGAGTTGATAATGTCACCAAATGGTTTTTGGCTATATCAGAACAGGTATGTGTAGGAAGTAACTAGAATTTTCTTATGAATACCTACAAATGCCAAATGAGTTTCTAACGTAGGCATTAGGAGGAAAGAAGAGAACATCTTAGTTAATTAAACAGAAAGAAGAAGGAGAAGGGGATGCTGATGGCGCACTCGCTGGTAGAGCTACAGTGGGGTGCACCTAGGACAGTACGGTGCTCGTTTTTAGAAACACAGGAATTACAGCTGTGTGGTTTGAGATAGCTCTCTCTCTATAATTTTATCTCACCTTGATTCTTTTCTCACTTAAAAAAATGTGCCTAGCTTGTTCTAGCATTTACCTACGTCTGAAGAGTTGGTTTTACTACTGAACATTGAAGAATTTTAAAAATACCAATATGTTAATTAAGCTACCAATAGCATTAACTCAAACATGGTCTATGCCTATAAAATAGCAAGATTGGAGGCACTCAATCTCTGTTCTCATCTTAGTTTTTCACTTAGTACCTGTGTGATGTTGGCAAGACATTTAACCTGTAAAGTCAGAGATTTGGATGTTCTGTACTCTAATGAGTCCTCATTCTGAATGTGTTTGTGTGTGATTGTGTCTTTGTAAGACAGCTTTGGTGTAATCCTCTCCTATACTCCTTATTAGCTCTCTCACCTTGCAGAACTTACTTAATATTCCTCAGACTCACACTCATCATTTCCAAAACGAATGTAATAGACATGTGTTATTCTCATAACAAAAACATGAATATAAAGTGCTTATGACACACAAAATACCTTAAGTTTTAACTCTTATTATGAGAGTTCTTCAAGCCATCAAAATGCCTTAAATATTTCTGTTGTTTAAGTATAAATTTGGGGTGCCTGGGTGGCTCAGGTGTTTGGGCATCTGCCTTCGGCTCATGTCATGATCTCTAGGTTCTGGGATCAAGCCCCATGTTGGGCTCCCTGCTTAGTGGGGAGTCTGGTTCTCCCTCACCTTCTGCCCCTCCCCCTCATGCTCTCTCTCTCTCTGTCAAGTGAATGAATAAAATCTTAAAAAAAAATTTAAGTATAAATCCATGTATTTGCAGTAGTGTATATAAACTCTTCAGTTTCAACTTTCTTAATCATGTTCTGAGTTGAGACATAAAGATAAAAGGAAAAATATAGTATATCTTATTGTGTATGCTTTATTGTATGGGGAAGTAATTTCTGAAGATATAAAAAAACAAGAACTAAACTAATAAAAATATGATATAAACCTCTTTAATGACTAAGTCAATATAAAATGCCTATTACTATAAGGATTTTAGAATCATTTACATTTTTTATCTTAAGTTTATAATCCAGAAATCAAGGCAATAAATAGTAAAAGCAGTATCATTTGAAGTAATTGATGACAAGTATGGATATTTATTAATTACTGGACTTTGGACATGTGAGAGAATAGCCTGTGCTCTGATTAGAAAAATCCTGAAAAAGGAAACAGACATTCAGTTGAACATTGACAAATGGATAGAATGTGACAAACAGAGAGTAAGGCACATGAAGTGGGAGAACCGCATGAGTATTTACTAGGACACAGGAATGGGAAAGACCATGATGTTTTCTGGGGACAATGGGTAGATGAGTCTGGAGATTTTAAGGAGATAAAGCTAAAATGATGAAACTGAGACCCTTAAAAAGCTAGTGTAAGAACTAAGTTTTTCATCCCAAGAGGGAAATAGAAAAGAGGAAGGTTTTTTAATCCAGAACTTGGAGGAATTTGCAGGAGTGTACCTAGCCCTTTTGCGAGATGATGAGGTCAGTGTGGCTAGAGTTCAGTGAGTGAGGTCAGGGTGGTAGGAAATAAAGATAGAATCAGAGCAGTAACGGGGGTGGAGGGCTGTATCCAGATCATGAAGGGTCCCGTTTGATCATGTTAAGGTTTTGAACTTCAACACTGTGTGAAATGAGGAGTTGAGGGTTTTTGGGGGAATAGATGACTTGATCTGACTTATTTATAATAGATTATTTCAGCTTTTTAATATAACTGGACTGCAGGAGAGCAAGGACGAAAGCAGGGAGATGGATTAGGAAACACTTGTAATGATCCAGGCAAGAGAGGATGGTAGCCTGAAATAATGAAATAATACCAGTGGTAACGGTGAGAAATGGTGGATGCTGGACATATTTGGAGGTAGAGTGACAGAATATTCTGACTGATTGGATGGGAGTTGTGAAAGAAATAGAGGAGTTGAGCGTGACTGAAAAATTATTGGCCTGGGTCGCCTGGGTGGCTCAGTTGGTTAAGAGTCTGCCTTTGGCTCAGGTCATGATCTCAGAGTCCCAGGATTGAGCCCCACGTGGGGCTCTCTGCTCAGCAGGGAGTCTGCTTGTCCCTCTCCCTCTCCCCCTCCCCCAACTGATGTTCTCTCTCAAATAAATAAATAAATAAATAAAATCGTTAAAAAAAAAAATTACTGGCCTGGGTAAGTAAAAGGAAGGAATTGACATGAGCAAAGGAGAAAACTGTGAGTGAAGGAAGTTGCAAATAGGTGAGATATAGAATTTTTCAGTTAGGGGCATGTAAGTTTTGAGATGTTTATTGAGATATTTATTAGATATCCCTTTGGCATTTGGATATATGTTACTGGAGTTCAGGGAAGAAGTTCAGGCTGAAGATAGAAGTCTGGGAATCAATCATATAGATGAATTTGGAAACCATTTAATTAGAGAAAATCAACAAGAGATTAGGTGTATATAGACGAGGGGAGGATTGAGAACAGACACCTAGAATACTCCAAAGTTGAGACCTTTAGGTTAATAAAAGAAATCAGGAAAGGAGACATTAAGTTGCAGCCAGTGAGAAAAGAGGAAAATCAAGAAATTATGGTATCCTGGAAACCAAGGGAAGAAAGTGATGGGAAGAGTGGGGTACATCGAGAATTGGGTTGAATACGTTGGGAGGATGTGAAATTTAATGTGAATCTCAGTTTGACTAGAGAAATAAGACTATCAGGAGGAGTAATTTCTTTGGTGAATTGAGGTAGAGATGATGAATTTGTTTTGAATAAGCTGAGACAGTCTTATGGGCAGGGCACACTGATGAGGATTTTTAGTGGAGAGTTTCCAGTATTTGCCAAGCATTCTCATCATTGTTTTTATATGTTATCATCATCATTTATGTGAGTTTCTGCCACTGTACTAGGCCCTCTTTGATAGAAGGGACAGTGTCTCACACATTGTATGGCTACAGCCTTACATTATGTTTAGCAGAGGCTAGGTATATTTTTGCTGAAAAGAATGAATAAGTGATTGAATAAATGGATAAATAGTTGGATGGATAAGTGGGTGAATAAATAAATGAAACCTTGAACTGGGAAATTGGAGCTTGAGAAGTGAGTTATGTATAGATACAGAGACATAAGATGATATTTGTATCTGCATTCATGATGTTTCCTTGACTTGATGGTTTTGGGTGGCAACATTCTCCATGCTGAATATCAATGGTTTTATTCACGTAATCTATGCTCAAGTAGAGAAGGTAATTACAATTCTCCTGCAACATCAGAAAACTCTGAGACTTGCATCAAGCCACACATATAAATATACAGTGTAAATATCTACAGGTTACGTATTACAATATGTGGAGAAATGTGGAAGGACCATCTAGAGCAGCGCTATTCAACAGAGATATGATGCAGGTGTAAATGCTAGCCAGCCACAGTGTGATTTTAAATTTTCTAGCCACATTTAAAAAAAAAAAAAAGTGAAACTAGTTATCATAAATTTATTTAGCTCAATTTATTTAGCTCAATTTATTCAAAATATTATTGTAACATTAAATCTACATAAAATATTAAGGGACTGTTTTGCTTTCTTTTATTCATCCTAGGTCTTTCAAATCTAGCATCTATTTTATATTTATGGCACACATCTCAATTTGATCTAGCTATTTAAAAAGCTCAATAGCCATATGTGGCTAGTGGCTACCAAAACGGACAGCACAGATCTAGAAAATTCAAGGGATAATAAAGTAAAGGAAACTTAGAAATGAACAGTTGTTCCTATCTCTCATCACTGCTTCAAAATTGTATTATGTCTTATTAAACCATGGAATGAAATTTGGAGAAGGGCTCTTCTTGAAACCTATTTTCATTGTCTCTAATCAAGATTAAACATAAGTCTTGGTTATTTAAAAAAGAGAATACCTTGGCCTTGTGTGTTTGTGAATTATGTTTAGGAGCCTGGGAATTATTTTAAATTGTTTCCCATATTAGAAATTATTATTGTAGTGCCACATTCACTGCCTCTTTCCTAAATATTTGGAATCTCATTCCAAAGTACTAGTCAAGATACATGTTATTGTTCAACATTCTAGCAGAAATGGTACAATTCTGAGGCTTGTATGCCATATACAAAACGTCCCTGTTAAGGATTGTACAGCAAAGGGGCACCTGGGTGGCTCAACCGGTTAAGTGTCAGACTCTTGGTTTTAGTTCAGGTTGTGATCTCAGCTTCATGAGATAGAGCCCCGTGTCAGGCTCTGCGCTCAGCATGGAGTCTGCTTGAGATTCTCTCTCCCTGTCCCTCTGCCCCTCCCATCCACTCTCTCTCTCTCTCAAATAAGTAAATAAGTAAGTAAATAAATAAATAAAGGATAGTACAGCAAAACCATGTGGCTTTTACCCAGTTATGTCCTCTCCGGAAAAGAAAAGTAAATAAATGAAAAATACAAACTTGAAAAAAATGCTGAAACTGTATTAATTAAAATTGCTTTGGAAAGGTTCATATTATTTTAAAATTTTTTTAATTGAAGTGTAGTTGACATACAATGTGGTGTTAGTTCCAGGTGTACAACATAGTGAATTGGCAATACTATATGTTGTACAGTGCTCACCATGATAAGTGTAGTCACCATCTGTCACCATACAATGTTATTATAATATGTACATTATATGGCATTACAAATTCATGCTTTTTGTCCTAAAGTTTAATTAAAATGCAGGTCCCTTGAAACTGATAGTTTACAATTCTAGAACCAGTGTATGGAGTATGCCTCATTCACAGAAAAGTAAGTGATATAATACATAATTGTGCTAACGGTACGCATTCTTCATTGCCCTTGAAGAATTTGATTTATGGAAATCAATTAATCAGGGACATTGTCAGTGATATTTCTCATATACTGAAATCATTGCTATTGTTAGCAGAGTAGTATCGAAAGCACCTAGTTCTGTCAAATTCAGTTAGCTACTTAATTCATGCTTTACCACAAAGTAACATGCCAAAAACTAAGACAAGCATAATTTTTGGATAATGTCACTATGATTCCTTCTTGTTAAGTATAATTTAACTTTCTTTCTTTATTAAAGTTGAAATGTCTACATGAACGAAATTATTTCCTTTTCAAGACAAAACATCATATGGTTATGAATATTTGTATAAGTACGTTAATACTCGTAGATGTGTCAGCAAAACACAATTTGGCAACAATAAATAAATACAGAAATGTACCTATCTGTAAATATGTATATGTGTGTGTGTATATTTATACACATATAGTTTCTTTTTTTTTTTAAGATTTTATTTATTTTAGAGAGAAAACATAAGCAGGGGGAAGGGCAGAGGGAGAGGGAGAGAGAATCTCAAGCAGACTCCATGCTGAGCACAGAGCCCAACACGGGGCTGGGTCCCACGACCCTGAGATCATGACCTGAGACAAAACCAAGAGCTGGTTGTTTAACTGACTGCGCCAACCAGGCACCCCTGCACATGCAGTTTCTAACAACATGAAGCCATCTTTGGGAGCAGTGAAAGAAGTAGGTTATCCATTTCTTTACAAAGAGGAAAACATATATTTTCACTATATTTTACTCAGGCAGAGCACACTGGAAATAGTAAATTTTGAGTAATATGTATTGACATATAAGTTCTTATATTCACACATTTATTCATGTGTATTATTCTTATCATTAGTGTTTATAAAATAGATAAACACAAATTAAAATTTTTCTTCATATATATGTTTGTACGTTACAGTTTGTACAATAGTGTCTTGAGTATATGCTAGATACTTAACACTTGCTAAAATACTGCTGCCTGGCAAATGCTTTTTCATCTTACCAAAAATGAAGAACTTGAAACTGTTATTCTATTGAGAGTTAATGGAGTCCTGGAGGAAAAATAACATGGCTTAGGAGTAAATCAAAGGATGCTTTAATATCAAATGTGTCATTCTGAACGGTGTGACCATGAGTAAGTTATTTCACATCTTTAAACTTTAGTTTTCTCAGTTGAAAAGTGATGTCTAGGGAGTAAAAAGGTTCAAATATGCCTTATCCTATTAATATTTCCTGTAAACATGTTATTTATTATTCCAGTGGTTCTATTGATACATCTGATTAAAGATACACTTTATTTTACATTTCTATAAACAAGGTCTTTTCTTTTTTAAAACCATTGTAAAATATACACATGGTTGCTTTTATCGATATAATTTGTTATTAAAAAGATATAATTTGTTATAAAATTAATCCTGGAATATAGGTCTAGTGTAAAACTTTCCCTAAAATACCAAATTTGCCATCATGCTAGTTTCTCCTTGTTGTCATATGAAATAAATTCCTTTTCTTGTTTTTGGAATATTCATTTGATTAAATTATATGATTTTAACTCTGAAAGGAAACAAGATAAAGAAAAAAACATTAAAAATTCTCATAGCCCTAATAATAATTTGAATATGTAGTATTGATTTTTCAAGTGTTATATGTGTATATATATATATATTTATATTATATATAAAAATATTTAAATATATATTTATATATATAAAGTGTGTGTGTATATATACATATATGTGTGTGTGTGTATATACATGTGTATATACATACATATATATATAAAATCTTCAAGAGAAGACCTGAGTTTCTGACAGTTTGGAAAAGAATATTGAATACTGAAAAGGGGTTACAGGAAGGCTGTAAAAATAAAAAGGAATATATTACAATTTTATTGGTGGTCTGTTCTTCCTCACCTAATAATACACATAAAGAATCTGGTGGTATGCTGGAGCCAGCCTGTAGAATCTTAGGAGGGCTGGTGGTATACATCTTTTCCTAATTTC
Source organism: Ursus arctos (assembly GCF_023065955.2). Lineage (NCBI taxonomy): Eukaryota > Metazoa > Chordata > Mammalia > Carnivora > Ursidae > Ursus > Ursus arctos. The sequence continues at coordinate 21,959,009 of NC_079873.1, read as the reverse complement.
ATGTTTAAGGATGCCACTTAATATCTTAAAATCAGCTATGTAGGGCATATGCTACAAATCAGAAATTACGGAACTGCTTTCTGTTCCTTAGTTGGACAATGTTCTTCCTTTTCTAGGCCAAGGTATTTTTCTGTTTTTTTAATACAGTAGTTCCTCTTCCAGGAACACTCTCTCTGCATCCACATTTGTTCTTGTAATTGTTTGGTCTCACACAGAGAAGTGAAGTCTATGGACCCCTTCTCAGATAATGTTTTTATAAGCATAAAGTCAAATACATAGGATTTCAAGAGAAGCTGGTTATATAGAAATGTAATTATCAAAATATTAAAATTATATAATTTTGTCTTCCATTAAGTCATCAGGTAAGATCTTGAAGCAGATGTAATAACTATCATAATTTTAAGTTACTACTTGATATGTGATATGAAAAAAATATGTAATTTCTAATATTAATATGCCGCCGAGACTAATTCCGCTATGATGTGTGTCTATGTTCATAATCTAAGGAAATGCTAATATTAACAACTTTATTGAAGAATGATTGATATTCAAAAACCTGCACATATTAAATGAATATAATTTAATGAGATTTGACATGTGCATACATTCGAGAAACCATCATCGCAATCAAGGTAACAGATACAATTACTACCTTGAAAAGTTAAAGAAATGCTCATTTAATGTTATTTTATTTTTTATTTTTTAGAAATGCTCATTTTAATCTGATCAATTGCATTTTTTTCTACAACTGAGTGGACAGACTCTTTGAATCATATTTCAGTATATCTGTTGACACAGTCAAATTTTGTGTCTCTCTCGGGTCTTTTTTGATTTTCCATTTTTGGAAATTTGATTTTGCATTCTTTGTTATCCCAAAGTAATCACCAATTTTTAGATAGCAGTAATGATGCTATTGTAATTACCAGTTTGATTCTTCTAGAAGTCTTAGAGAGAAAGGGCTGTTTATACCTTTTTCATGAATATTGTTTCAGCTCCTAGCACACATGACACAGAGTTCATGAATGAGTAAATGAACAGATCCATAGAAATTTGTGGCTCACTGTTGATTCCTACTCATAGTAAAAGTAAGAAAAAAGTACAAAGATGTTTTCTTTTTCTGATGGTTGTCTCTTTCTTTTCTACATACGTGGAATCATTAGAGATTAATATTGGTGGGTTTTTCCAGATATGGCAACAATAATATACACCCTGTTAAGGAAAACTCAATCTGAACCTCAACAGCAGAGAGGAAATGTCGTTATATACATAGAAAATTGCATAATTTATATACAGTTGTAGCACTGCCTAAAATTGGCTCTATATGATCTCTTTCCAGGCGTTCTCTAATTTTTTTGGTATCAATTTATCAGGTGTCCCCATGGAGTTGAGCTAGCATAGTAATACATAGTTTCTGAACTCCCATTTATCTTGTCAATATCTCATACTGTCTACACGTCACAATAATAGTATCACAGGAGTAGTATCTTTATTCCTGGCCTTAGATATTATTCTGTCGCCTCACTCCAATCATTCTTGGACAGAGCCAGCACTAAAAGTTGGTGGGTTTGGGGTGAATAGAGAAGAACAATATCTAATCCAAAGTGAGTGTTGATTGAATAATTGTTTATTTTCTCTTCCTTCTCCATAGTGGTGGCTTCTCTGCATTGCTTACACTTTTCCTACCCAGCGTATTTATCAGAACTTTCCTTACCACTAAGATGTATACATTTATAAGCATCAAAACAATGTATCCCCATAAAACACATAACCGTTCCTTTCTCCCCTGCTAACCATATATGCATGGATTCCCAGCCTTCTGGGAACTCAAGACATTCACTCTTCTTCTCCAATCTTATCCATTCAAAATCAACATTAAATTCTTCCAAGATAGAAGGGCCTCTAACTTTATATGTTATTTGATAACATGGAAAAAAGTATACACTGTATAAGCCAAATAATATTTTAAACATAAAATAGGTCATTTGTGTTTTAAATAAATTATATGCTAAATGAGATATTTCAATGTGGTTTCCTAAGCTGAGACTCTATTCTTGACTACCAAATTGGAAAACTTCCCACTTGAAGGTTGGAGACACATTTTATTCTGGTATTTGGACCCCCTCTGTGTTTTGTGTAATTAAATGTATCTGTGGTACTTTGTCTTATATGATCAACATCTGTCAAGTCAATCCCATGAAATATCATGATGGAAGAGTTCTTATGAGCTGACAAAAGTGGCAACATACATCTTTGTCACACAATATTATTTTATTTTTTTTATTTTTCCCAGGTTGAGGTATAATTGACAAATATATATGTGTGTGTGCATGTTTATATTATATAATGTGATGTTTTGATATATGTATACACTACGAAATGATTACCACAGTCAAGCTAATTTCATTCATGTCACATAGTTATCATTCTGTGTGCGTGTGTGTGTGTGTGTGTGTGTGTGTTGTGAGAACACTTAAGATCTAGTCTCTTAGGACATTTCAAATATACAGCATAGTATATTAACTCTAGGCACCATGTTGCACATTAGATCTCCCGAGCTTACTCATTCTACTTAACTGAAACTTTGTACCCTTTCACTGACCTCTCCCCATTTTCCCCACCCTTCAGCCCCTGGCAACCACCATTCTACTCTGTTTCAACGTTTTTAGATTTCACATATAAGTGAGATCATGCAGTGTTTGTCTTTCCACGTCTGGCTTACTTCACTTAGCATAATGTCCTCAAGGCTCATCCATGTTGTTGCAAGTGGCAGGATTTCTTTTTAACGCTAATTCATTTTATCACACTTATATTTATCACATTTCCTTTATTTAATCAACTGTCGGTGGACTCTTAAGCCATTCTATTTTGGCTGCCGTGAATAATGCTGCAATGACCATGGGAGTGCAGGTATTACTGCAGAGAGTGATTTTATTTCCTTTGGATATATGCACCTTTCAAAGTGGGATTGCTCGATCATATGATAGTTCTAGTTTTCATTTTTTGAGGAACTTCCGAACTATTTTCCATAATGGCTGTACCAATTTTCATTCCCACCAACAGTGTACAAGGATTCTCTTCTCCATGTCCTTGCCAACTCCTGTTTTGATAACGACCATCCGAACAGGTGTGAGGTGATATCTCATTGCAGTTTTGATGTGCATTTCCCTGATTATTAGTGATGTTGAGCATCTTTTCATATACTTGTTGGTCATTTGCATGTCTCTTAATTTTAAAATGTTGGTGATATTTATATGCATTTTTTTCATTAGTCTCTATATTATACTGTTATGAGCAGCTAGGGGGTACTTAAAGCCTTTTAATGTGGTTTTTCTTTCAGTTTCTCCTGCATTTCAGGTTTTGAGAAATTTGTTTGATTTTCATAAATTAAGATGTATAAAAATATCTTTAGGGTAAATTATGCATTTTATTAGAAAGTAGCACATCAGTTTTTTAAACATTTAGCCTTTAATTAAATCTTCCATATTAACATAACAGCTCTTTTATTTTCGAAATATGGCTGGTAGGTCCTTTACAGTCATTTTACTTTTATTCATTTTGTGTAACTTTGTTTTAGATAAATCTCTGTCATATAGCACATTGTTGGGCTATGGGTTTTGATATTATAGAATCTTTTTTTAATAGGTTAACTTTTCCTGTTTATACTTACTGATGTGATAAAAATAATTGATTTTACTCCTTTCCTTTTATCTATATTATATTACCTGCTTTTAATATTTTCCCTTTTATTTTTGCTAAACTTATTTTTATATGATTCTGTTTTTCTATTCATAATTCAGAAGGTTAGCAATCAATTTCTATCATTCTCTTGTTTGATTCTATAACTTTGAAGATGTGTAATCTGAATTACTGAAAGGTATTGGCAGGGGTGGTGATGGTGAATCAGATGTATCTGCATTTCAGAATGAAAATCCAAAGTAGGCCAGTTCTAAGTAATCAAAGATAGGTTAAGGGCCTATCTCTGATGGCTCTTACACTCTTATTTATTTATTTATTTATTTATTTATTTATTTATTTATTTTTTAAGAAATGCAGCATCACCAGTGCTCTTAAAGGCACAGAGGATATTAAAATATGAAAAAAGGACATTAATAACTCTGAAATAAAAGTAAAATTGTACATACCATAACAATGCATCTTAAAATCAGTGACACTGTAATGAACTATGATATATAATTATTAAAACCTTAATTGACCTCTCCACCTTAAAAGATGAGACTATTAGCAGACAACTTCTTTCTATCTCTACTTCCTGATAATTATTTATATATTACATCTGATATCATAAGCTCTATAATACATACTTTTATTTATTTTTTTTTAAGATTTTTTTATTTATTTGACAGAGATAGAGACAGCCAGCAAGAGAGGGAACACAAGCAGGGGGAGTGGGAGAGGAAGAAGCAGGCTCCCAGCAGAGGAGCCTGATGTGGGGCTCGATCCCATAATGCCGGGATCACGCCCTGAGCCGAAGGCAGACGCTTAATGACTAAGCCACCGAGGCGCCCCTATAATACATACTTTTAAAGCAATAATAATCTAGTTCTTGACTTCTCAGATCAAGATTTTATGTTTTACTTCCCTCTATGGAAAATGGTGAAGTTATTACACTTATACTTTCTTACACCCCATACCATAAATTTAGGTTTCTTATTAGGTGTAACTATATGAAATTGAAATTGCCATTTTTCAAGGTTGAAAGAATCAACTATTGAGAATTATATATAGTCTAACCTAATATATTTTTTTCTTAAGTTTTTATAATTTTAACTTGTATAACCATATTTTATACACAGCCTGGGAGATTTATATACATATAGTAATTACCCCTCTGTAAAATTTATATATATTTTCCAAATCATCTCATCTTGCCTATGGATATCTAGGGCAAGTATTTTTGTCTTTCAACAGGAAGTGAAACAGCAGTTTCTCACATAACACACAAACAAGTTTCTCCAGAACTCAGTTTCATGACCACAACTTGTAAGGAAGGATGGAAAGTACGCTCCCAGGGTAGGTGGCAATGTGCCCAGCTTAAACTAAGATGTTTTATTTTTAAAATAAAGATGGTAGGAAAAGATATTTGAGGACGATTAGCAGTCTCTGACACAGATACTGTCTAATTCTTGACATTGATAGACCTACAAAATTTACATCACTGTGTTAACATTCTATAGCGATTGGTAAAGATCAAAATGAGTCTATAATTTCTAAGGAACTAGAGAAGAATTTAAAAGCAGAAGAGCAAGTAACAAAAATCTTGATAAGTCATGCTAAAAAAGAGGAAAATAATGGGGAAAGAGGTAAAATTCAAATCACAAATGGAAACTAAATATTATGACAGAAATTAGACTAAATCAGTAATAGAAATTTCTAAATATTTGAGATAAAAATATCTATGATGACATTATAAGGCTAAACATAAGGAAAGATAATCCACATTTTTAAAATAACAACATAATGAGGTTATTAGTGGTATAATCAAGCAAAGTGGAATTTAAGTTTAAAAATCGTTCAGTGGAATAACTGGGGATATTTTGTGTTGTCAAATGGCATGGCCCATAAGAATATATATAATGGTTCAGTGTAATTAATCACTCAATAAGGTAATATCAAAATATAAAGTAAAATATTTTGTAAAAATACTTAAAAATGGATGAATCCACAATCATAGAAGGAATTCTTAATATTCTCCTAGAAATTGACAGAACAAGTAGATAAAATAAATTAAAATAGAAAATTTAGGTAACAGAATTAATAAGCTTAGTCAATTAAAATGTGTAGCGAAAATTGTATCCAAGGAACAGAAAATATATTCTTGTCCGGTTGTTCTGGAACACTTCCAAAAACCAATACATTATAGGCTGCAAAGAAAATTAAAAATTATTTGGAATAGAAAAAAGCCCACATAGGCCATGTTTGCTGAATTCTACAATAAAACACTTATGCTCTCTCCCTCAAATAAATAAAATCTTTAAAAATACAATAAATAAATAAATAAATAAATAAATAAATAAATAAATAAATTTAAAAAACTGTGTTAAGGAGGAAGACCTTCCTCTGCCCTGTGGTCCTTCTAGCTGGACTAAGAATCAAATTGACATGAGACAGATTAACAGGAGAAAACCAAATTTATTAGGTATATGCACGGGGAGGGGAGTACACACAAACATGAACTTCCAAAGACAGGTAAGAGAATCTCATAGGAGCTATGGAGACAGTAGGGTCTTAGGACCCAAAGGGAGAAAACTTGTTAGTAAGAAGGTTGAAAGGAGCTGTGTGGAAAAACAAGATTGTTCTATTATGCAGATGATTCCGTTTGTAAAGGGGGGGCACTATCAGTGCTCCTCTTCCTGTTGGGGCTCTCCTTTCCAATGTAAATTTAAGCAATTAAAGGGGAGGCAGAGCATTTACTTTTAACTGGAAATAATCTTTGTGCCAAAGTGGCACATTTTGGAGTGTCTCATCCTGTACCCCTTTAATTGTCCTTATTATCCATTTGACTTCAAAGACAAAGTTATACTAGAATAATATAAAGTAGAAAATGTAATGGAACTATTATAATAAATTATAAATAATATGTATAATAAATATTATAAAATATTAACAATAAATTATAATAAAAAATAATATTTAAAGCATTATATACAAAATATGTTTGGAGAATTCGGTTCATCATAGAAAGCTGGGCACCCACATTTCCATCGCACTGACCTCCTATCTAACAAAGATCTGACAAAGAGGTACAAAATATAAAGGAAATTTTTCAAAAGCATATGGCTAAACAACATAGAATTATATGGAGAACTTGTCAATTCATTCTGGTTGTCACATTAACTCTGAGAGCGAAACTGGGTAAAGAAAACACGGAAAGAAAATGATCAATTTCACCTGAGACTATGTATATAAATCCCTGAAATAAATAAATACGTATATATGTATATGTGTGTGTGTGTGTGTATAGATAGATAGATAGATAAAATATACCTGAAATATAATATTGACAAATATAGCAGATTCTTAAAAAGAGTAATTATTCATGACCTAGTAGATGTTATCCCAAGAATTCAATGAAGTTTCACAATTAAAAAAAAATTAATGTAATTCTTCTGAGAAATATAGTAAAGGCAAAAATAAACTATACGAATATTTGAAAACTTGCTAGAAAAAAACTAACATTAACAGCAATTCCTATTAAAATTCTTAGCTAGAAATAGATTCCTTTCCATTTCGTGAAGTGTATTTTATCATAAATAGAGAATAAACATGATACCTAAATAATATGAATTAATGGAGCGATAATGTTAATCAGTAATACATACCTAAATGTGTGTAAAATCATTCGAACCATTCAAAGTTTTTCTGGATTACAAAAAATGTTTAAAATGAGCGAAGAGGGGTGACTGGGTGGCTCAGTTGGTTGAATGTCTGACTCTTGATTTTGGCTCAGGTCATGATCTCAAGGTTGTGAGATGGAGCCAGACTTGGGCTCCCTCCTCAGCTCAGCTCAGAGTCTGCTTGTACCTCTCCCTCTGCTGCTCCCTCTCCCCCCTCAAATAAATAAATAAATCCTTAAAAAATAATAAAATAAGCAAAGAAATATGGATATTAATAACACATGAGATTAATTTCATTTGCAGAAGATAAATGGTCTAAAAAGCCTAACTTTGAAGTTAACAGTCATTAGAACCAAATCGCTCAGTCATTTTGATACACACACACACACACACACACACACACACACACACACAGGTCACATTCTATATATGACCAATAAATGATGAGAAAATGTAATCATAAAAAGGCCCAATTTGCAATAGTGACCCACTGAAATTTCACGCCAAGTCCAGTGCTACATTTCTCTAGTCTGTCCAATGTCCAGTTGTCTCTGTCTTCACTGGTCTCTTGGCTTTCACCCTTGGTTCCCTGCAGTCTTTTTTCAACACAGCAACCAGCGGTATCTTTTTTTTTTTTTTTTTTTTTTTTTTTTTTTTTTTCTGGTAAGAGGTATCTTTAAAAGCTGAAATTAAGTTTGTTCATAACCTCTGATAGCTATCTCCTCACTCAGAGTAAAAGCCAAAGACCTGATGGGAGCCTATACAATCATTGCTCCCTTCATGCCTATGACCTCATTTTCTGAAACTATCCAATTAGCTCACTTTGCTCCAGCAACACTGGTTTCTCGCCTCTTCTTGGAATATGCCAAACATGTTTTCATCTCAGATGTTCTTCCTTTGCCTAACTACGATTATCTAGTTATCCACAGGGTTACTGTCTCATCAGTTATTTAGTTAAAGATCACCCTTTAGTGAAGACCTTCTGGTCCATCCTATCTAGCCTTGTATTGCCTACACGAAGTCTCTCTTTTTTTCTGTTTTTCTCTGTAACACTCACTACTGTGTTACATATTGATCCTGTTTTTTTTCTGTCTCCCCTGTGCAAAGATGTAGGACCATGCAGGCTGAGATCTGCACAGCTTCAACAGAAACATTTTTTTACTTCCTGTTGTATAATGTGTCATCCCCCTGCTCTTTCGTAGTAATTCAAGTCCTATTAGGACATGGATTCTTACTGGGCTTTTTTTTGCCCTATCATAGGAGTGAGGTTGAGGGTATTGGGAGACAAGGTCAGAGAAATAATGAGACCTGATTATGGATGGGCTTTGAAGGCATTGTAAGAACTTGGAATTTAGTTGGACTGAGGGTTGGAAATGACTGGAAAGTGATAATGAGATGAGTGACCTAATCCAATTTGTACTTTAAAGGTTCACTCTGGAGGCACCTGGCTGGCCCAGTAGGTAGAGCATGCTATTCTTGATCTCAGGGTTTTGAGTTCAAGCCCCATGTTAGGTATAGAGCTTACTTTAAAAAGGGGGGAAAAAGGTTCACTCTGACTGCTAAGTTGAGAATAGACTGTTGGGGAGGAAGATGGCATCATGGGTATTAATTAGGAGGCTATTATCATGAATCCAGTCAGAGATGATGACAGCTTGGCAAAAAGGGGACAGCACATTGGAGATGGAGAGTTATGCTCAGGTCCTGGATATATATTGAAAGTAAAGCCAGTAGGAATTGCAGACATATTGGGTGTGGGGTGTAGGAGAAAAGGTAGAGGCAAGGATGACCAGAAAGGTTTTGTGCCTGAGTAGCAAGAAGTATGCAATTGGCACTTACGGAGATGGAGGAAATACCCATAGGGCATATTTGTGTCGGAGTGGGGGTAAGGGAGAAGATTGGTAGTTTGACTGTGGATATATCAGGTTTCATATTTCTGTTAGACTTTTGGGTATATTTGGATATATGACATTGAATTTTAAGGGGAGACATACAAACTAAAGACATAAACTTGTGTACCTGTCAGAATGGCTAAAATTAATAACACAAGAAACAACAGGTGTTGGCAAGGATGTGGAGAAAAGGGAGCCCTCTTGAACTCTTGGTGGGAATGCAAACTAATGCAGCCACTCTGGAGAACAGTTTGGAGGTTCCTCAAAAGGTTAAAAACAGAACTACCGTATGATCAGCAATTGCACTACTATGTATTTACCCAAAAGATACAAAAATACAGATTCGAAGGGGTACATGCAACCTGATGTGTTTTTTTAAAGATATATTTATATTTATTTTAGAGAGCATGGGGGTGGAGGGGTAAAGGAAGAGGCAGAGAGAGAATCTTGAGCAGACTCCCCACTGAGCACAGAGTGCAATGTGGGCTCAATCTCAAGACCTAGAGATCATTGCACCACAGTGTTTATAGCAGCCAAACTGTGGAGAGAGCCCGAATGTCCGTCAACTGATGAATGGCTAAAGAAGATGTGGTATATCTGTACACACACACGCGCGCGCGCGCGTGCACATGCTGAAATATTACTCAGCCATCAAAAAGAAAAGAATCTTGCCATTTGCAACAATGTAGATGGAGCTAGAGTATATTATGGTAAGCAAAATAAGCCCGAGAAAAACAAATACCATATAACCTCACTCATATGTGGAATTTAAGAAAGGAAATGGGGGCGCCCGGGTGGCTCAGTAGGGCGCCTGGGTGGCTCAGTCGTTAAGCGTCTGCCTTCGGCTCAGGGCGTGATCCTGGTGTTCTGGGATAGAGCCCCATGTCAGGCTCCTCTGCTGGGAGCCTGCTTCTTCCTCTCCCACTCCCTCTGCTTGTGTTCCCTCTCTCGCTGTCTCTCTCTGTCTAATAAATAAATAAATAAAATTAAAAAAAAAAAAAGAAAAGAAAACAGATGGACATATGGGAAGGGGAAAAAAAAAAGATAGAGGGAAACAAGCCATAAGAGACTCTTAGTGATAGAGTACAAACTGAGGGTTGATGGAGAGAGGTGGGGGGGGGGATGGGCTAGATGGGTGATGGGGATTAAAGAGGGCACTTGTTATGATGAGCGCTGGGTACTATATGTCCGTGATGAACCACTGAATTCTACTCCAGAAACCAATATCACACTGTATGTTCACTAACTAAAATTTAAATAAAAAACATAAAGATACAGACTTGTGATTTATCCAGCTATAGATAGGTTTTTGTTTTATTTGTTTTTATTATTAACTGTGGTGAACAAATACATAACACAAAATTCAGCATCTTAACCATTTTAAAATGTACAGTTCAGTAATGTTAAGTATTATAGGTGGTGTTTAAGCCATGCCCATGGGTGAGATCAACAAGAATAGGTATGAAAAGCAAGGAGAAAGTCTCCCTAGATTAGTCCCTGGGGTAAACCAATGTAAACATGATGAGGAAGAACCAACAGTATAGAAGGAAAAGCCACTGAGAGGGGAGAGGGAACACCATAGAGTATGGGGTGAATAAAAAGCCAAGGGAAAAACAGGTTCAGGGTAGAAGTTGTGTTAACTGTGTCATGTGTTGCTGAATATTCACAACAGATGAGCACTTAGATTTGGCCATCTGATTTAGTACTGCGGAGCTCATCGGTGACAGTGCTGTGTTAACATTAATATTTTGTCCCCGGTGCTTCCCCCTTGTTTCTGTCTGTGTACTTGCCTTGTGACTCTTCAGTTCTCCCCACAGAGACAAAGTGGACTCAGGATCTTGGACTCAGCATTGTTTTGGCTGATAGAACACAGAAGGGAGTTCTAGTACACTAGTTTCTTAAGAGAGAAGCGTATTTGCCTTTGTCTTGCCCTTCTCTATCACTAAGAGCAGGATGTGGTCTGGTTAGCCTGTTGGTCCAAGGAGGTTGAGGCTCCCTTGAGACAGGCCCACACACCTAATCTGCAGCTTGGAGCTGTCCAGCCTAGCACGTCTCTATCAACTGACTCCTAGGTGCACTGCTTCTGATGGATAGATGCCAGAGACATTATGTGCTTGCTACATGGTTAACTGATATGGTGACCTTGACAAGAGCTGTGTTGTTGGAATGATGGATAGAGAGCCTGACTAAAGTAAGTCCAAAGGAGAATGGGAAGAAAATAATTGGATATAGTATAGCAACTCTTCTCTACTGTTTTCATGATTTTCCATGACTGGGATATAAGAAATGGGAAAGTACCTGAAGAGAGATGTCGAGCAAAAAAATGATTTTCCTTTGGATGACAGAAATGACAGCATGTTTGAATGCAGATAAGAATGGTCCAGTAGAATGGGGGAAAATGATGATGCAAGAAGGAATCACTCCAGTCATTCTGGATGATGCTACATATACAAGTGCATATTTGGGCCTAGGAAAGTTTCAAATTCAGATTGTCCTGTCGTGAAAATCCACACAGTTTCTATTAAAATATGCTGTCAAGCTTCTCTCTCAAAGCAGTAAATGTGGAATGAGTGTGGGAAGATATGTAGTAAAGCCAATTTACTGGAATGATAATTTAAAGTCCAGAGATCTTCCTAGGATGTGCCTTTAATTAGATGCATGATCTCAGGCAGGTCCTCTAATTATTTGGATCACTTCGTTTCCTCACCTTATTACAAAAATGAATAGAGAAATGAGCTCTAAATTTCCTCATCTAGCTCTAAAATAGTATTATTTCAAGACCCGACAATTATGCTTGAAATTGCCCCTCTGAGAGCTGTTGCCATCATTATGTAAGTGCACAGCTCACTGGCATTCTCCTATATAACAGATCTCAAAATGCCTCTTTCACAGTAACATCCCAAACTCACCTAAAGTCAGATATTTTAGAATATCTGACATCTGCTTAGTCTCCCAAGGCTGGCAGAATGGATTGAATAATAGTTATTTTAGGATGTAATTGCCGCACTGTTAAAAAATAAACCCCTCTGCAACTAAATAATGTCATATTTCTGAGCCACTTATGTAACCGAAATGACTTATCCAAATAAAAGAGCATGATTTGGGGAAACATTTAAAAAGTCATTGCAAATGATTTTCATTACTAGGCTGCTGTGCTGTAAAAGTGTGATTCTCCATAGTTTAGAAGGGAGCAATGCAGAACAATGGCAGTTTTCTAATATTACATGTTAAGAAATCTTAGCTTGGCAGCAATAGAGAAAATTAAGGTATAGAGTACAGGAAAGGGAATATGGAAGTACCTAAAAGGCCCTAAATGCCTTGGGGCAATTAGAAGGTAGTGCTAAGCAATTGTGCAAGGAGATTAGAACACTGACGGCCCTTGATCAGTTTCTGCACAAATAATAGAGGAGTAGTTGACAACCAAGAGGGGTAACAGAAAGGGAAATGGGGACCTGAGGGGAAGAGATGAAGAAGACAAAGAGAAAAAAAAAAGGAGGAAATTTCTAGTAACTTTAACTTTGTGTATTCAAGCTCAGGCTGGCCAACTTTTGTAGTTTTGAAGAATAACCACTGAGCCCAGGGTTGGGGGTATGCATAAATAATAATAAGGTGAATAGAGAGATAGATAGATAGATGATAGATAAATGAAAGATAAATGATAGGTAGATAGGTAGATGGATGGATAAACATCTTCTTTCTTACTTGAAATTTGTATAATTGTGAAGAAGAGCAAGAAACTAAGATTAGCACGGTGTGGCACATTAACCACAATCGGGCAATGCCAATGCATATTAAAATTCTCGGTAGGCTACAAATTAAGAATTAAAATGTCCACGCAACCTCAAGTTTGACATGGAAGTTGTGGGTGGGTGTGTCTATGTATATATTTCTGTGTGTAGTATAAAGATTATGAAGTACATTTCAAATAGAATAAATTAAATTGAAACAGACATGGGGTAGCAACTAAGTTCTGAAACTTAAAGTCAAACTATGATTTTTAAAAATTCTAAAATGACTGGTCAAAAGTGGTATTTCAACTAATGCTGTGTATAGGCAAATGACATGTTAAATGATGTATTCTCTGAAATTTGGTCAGATTTCAAATGATGACTAATGTTTCAGTATTTGCCTATCAACAAACAGAATTAAAATACAATATACCATTTTGCTTTAATTTCATCCCCCAAGGAAATACCATGAACAGTCTTACTGAGATTCACATTGACCCAATACTGAAATGTCAAATACATGATACTAGATAGCCCATTACTTCTTGCCATTTCTCTAAATAAAGGTTTCAAGAGAAAATAACACTAATTGACACGGAAATAATTCACCACTATTGTGGCCTGTAAATCATTTCGAAAAGCAAGAACTCCATTAAATCTCATTCTTTTAATTGGATTTCCTGTCACCTTGCCACCTTTCTATTGGCATTGGCCCAGTAAATTCAGATGCAGCCTCAGTAAATTCAGTAAAAATAATCAGATGCTAACAGTTAGTTCTTCCTTAAAAGATAAAAGGATTAATTTTTAAATAAACCAGGTATTTGACACCAAATTAGTTTGTCATATCATTTGACTTAGTCTCTGTATTGCTACACTGACACATGACTGAATTCAACTTCATTTTTGACAAATCTTTGTTATTACATACACTCTTGCAGTCCCTGAGCTAAGTATTAGAGATATGTAGCCTCATTTAACATCTTGTTTTCCTGTTTCAAGCCAAAGATACGCTAACAGGTGATAGAGCCAGGATTCAAATCTAGATTTATTTACTTGGAAGTCACATTCTATTGCCACAGGCTGTCTTTGAAATACCCTCTGGGGACAGCATTGGGGGGGAGGATAAATAATTATAACTCGGCAAATGGATGTATAAATAACCTACATAAATTGATAGACTTGTTATGTACTTTGGGTGGATATTTAATGTATATTGACAATTTGTATAATTTTAAAGCATATCAAGAAATTAGCTTGTCATAGCATACTGATTTCAGTTTCATCATCTCTAAAAATGATAAACATAGTATATTTACTACAAGGGCATTGGATATTACCATAGCCAGGGGAAAACAATAGTTAGGCAGATCTCAGCTCAAATTCTAGCTCTGCTACCTACTTACTGGCCATGTGACCTTGGCAAGCACCAAAACTCCTATGAGCTTCAGTTTCTTCATCTGTAAAATGGGGATTTATAATATATTGTTCTCAAAATATTCTTGTGACACTAGTACACTACCCCGTATGGAAGATGAACTTAGCCCAAATGCCTAGAATAGATAAAAATCATAATGATTTACTATCTGGAAGGTTTTCTTTTCTTTTCTTTTCTTTTTTAAAGATTTTATTTATTGGGGCGCCTGGGTGGCACAGCGGTTAAGCTATGTATGAGTTAGTTATGCAGATGGCCGTAATAAACCTTTGGAGTTTATACACATTAGCATTCATTAATGACTGAAATTATGTGTGCAGTGATAGAGATAAAAATGAAGCATAGGATTAAAACATCATTTCCTTGTAACACCTTTATGAAAACTAATGTAAATAAAGAAAGTGTGTAAGTTAAAGGCACACGATCCTATGAATAAAAATTTTAAAGGTACTTTTTCTGATTTTGAGATGAATTACACTTTTTTTTTTTTAAGGGTTTATTTATCCATTTGAGAGAGAGAGACAGAGACAGAGGGAGCACAAGCAGGGGGAGAGGCAGAGGGAGAGGGAGAAGCAGGCTCCCTGCTGAGCTGGGAGTCAGATGTGGGGCTCGATCCCAGCCCATGACCTGAGCTGATGGCAGATGCTTAACCACCTGAGCCACCCAAGTGCCCCTGAATTACACTTTCATTGATGTCTTTGTTTCACTGTCAGGGCAACAGAGAATTTTGAAATTTCACAGAAAAGTTATGTCTAAAATAAAGCAATATGTTCTTGGGAATCTAGGTTGAATATCTAAGCAATTATTCCTCAATTTTAATATACACTTGCCCCTTCAACTTGTAAATCATTAACCTTAAATTACTACAATTAAATCATCAAGGGATGGTTTTTACCAGTTGATCAAAGTAAGGAGCAGGGATCCTCGCTGTAGCTGTGGTTGTTATTGTTCTGTTGTTTTATTCCTTCCCTACAGGGCAGAATGTGAGTAGAGACCAGTCAATGCATGTGAGAAATCACAGTTGATCATTTGCATTCTCATCAGTGGATAGTCTTCCATATGGTGCTTTTTGGTATCCAAATAAATGCTCTCTGTCAGACAGTTTGTTACAGCCTATTAACATGAGAAGTTCAGATATGGGCCATGATAGATAAAGTTATATTGGGTAACTACTACGTATATTTATTTTTTATGATGCCACATGCTCTGTTTTCTCTCTTCAGGAGAAGGGTATTCTCCTTATGCTTTCCCCTTAAAATTTTTTGCTAACCAGAACAACAGAGAATTTGTAAGCCCTGGCTATGGTTGGTAGGCAATGTTATATTCACAATTTTTCACACTGATAATTCTCTACAATTTATTTCTTTGTACATATGTAGAGTTAATTTAGCTATCAATTACAAGCTACCCTTTGATAATACCACTGCTTTATACAGAAATTATTTGAGCATGTTAAAATTGTTTTAAAAACAAATGACAATTTCAGTTACTTCAGGATGAAAAATACAAAATTACTTCATCTATGGAAACTGTTTAATCAGCAATTTTAGCAAGCAAGAAACAAGTTATAAAGGTAAAGGAAATAGATATATAAATTTACATGTATATATAAAATCTCACAATCCTAGAACAACTGCTTGCACATAAACAATATATATTTTTATATACACATATGCATATATAAATACATATTTATTTACTATTACATAGGAAAAATCTTCCTCTCCTCAGATTTTCTTAAAAATTTTAAATATTGGTTTTGTGTAAAATGCAGATACATATCCATTTTCAGTTTAACCTATAATATATATTTTTATCTTCCCCATTATTTTATTGGTGAATACATTTGGTATTCATAAAATGGGCAACAATAGAACTATAAATGCATTCCTTAAATCACAATGCAGAGTATCTGTTATTGGATATTATAAATTGTATTTGAAATTGAAATTACTATTGATTCAAAAAACTAAGAATTTCTCTATAGTGAATAGAACAAACTTTAAAATTTCTACCAATCAGAAGAGCCACACAATGACTACATGATTACTTTTACTCTTCTGAATCTTACATATTAGAGTTAGAGAAAATGTGGGATAAAATACATGAAAAGAATGCTGTCTAATCACAAAGAGAAAAAAAATAGAGGTTATAACAACATAATAAATAAGCATCCATAGTAGTTAACCTGATTATGTGTTATGTGGTAGCTAATGGCATTGCAGGTGAATGTCAAACCTGTTATTTGAAAGAACTAGTATGGTTTCCATGATTGCAAAAAGAGTAGTTTAAGGAATTCAACTTTATTACATACTAAAGGCTAAATTTGACTTCTGTTAATATCAACAAAGATTAAATATTTCCTCATAACCAAGCTGAAAGTCAAAGTAGCTTTGCAAATACCACCATAATTACTTCATTATTCCATTTGTTATAAAAGGAATAATTGCTTAGGTATGTTAAATTCCTTTTGTGAAAAATACACTGTGTTTGGGGGATAGAAAAATTAAAAGAACACTTAACATTTGGATTTTCCAGAATCTATTTTCCCGTCCAACATAACAAATCTATTTTTTTTTTTTTTTTAGGATTTTATGTATTCATTTGAGAGAGAGAGAGAGCACAAGTAGGGGGAGGGACAGAGGGAGAAGCAGGCTCCCCACTGAGCAGGGAGCCTGATGCGGAGCTCCATCCCAGGACTCCAGAATCATGACCTGAACTGAAGGCAGATGCTTAACTGACTGAGCCACCCAGGCGCCCCCATAACTGATATCCAATGGGAATGTTGCAATATATATCCCCTCTCGGTATTTCTGGTGACTGGTATTTGGTAGCATTGCTTAGTGGTTGTCCTTTATATTCTTTGCCCCTGACTTGAGAGAGGTAATGGACATTCTATGTGTAGAAGTTGCAGTGAGTCTTTGAATGCAGTAGGGCAGTGAGGCATGGGGTTTTGGAGACTGAAGAGTTGAGCACCACACTGGAGGTGTGCAGAGGGCATGGCAAGAGCAGCTTTGGTGGTGAGCATCAGTAGTATTTCTGGGGCATGATGTTGGCTCTACCTTGGATCCTTCAGTGCCTCAGTGTCACTTCCCAGCTGCTCCTATAGTCTGTGAACTATCTCATTCTCTTCCAATAAAGTATTTTTCTGCTTAAAATAACCAGAGTAGTTTTCTCTTGTTTGCAGACCAGAATCTTGACTGATACTCCTCTTTCTTTCTGATGTATCTATTTCTTTAACAAAACAAAACAAAACAAAACAAAAGATTTATTTATTTATCTTAGAGAAAGCACAAGCGAGTGGGGGGAGGGGCAGAGAGAGAAAGGAAGAAAGAGAATCCCAAGCCTGCTTCGCGGCTAGCCTGAAGCCCCACACAGGGCTTGATCTCACCATCCCGAGATCATGACCCCAGCTGAAACCAAGAGTTGGACATTCAACCGACTGAGCCACCCAGGCGCCCCTGTTTCTATTTCTTTAATTATTAATTGGTCATGTAAACCTTCTACTGCTCTTTGATAAACTTCTGCTTTAGCGAATTCATGAGCATGTAATGGCTAACCAGGAGATTTTGACCCTATCCAAACATTATTGAAGAGATGCAAGAGCCTCTGGGTCCTGGGAAATAAAATTCCATGACCAAAAATTTGTATTTTTTCACACTTAAATGGAAAAATAACCACTAATTTCAGGGGGAAAACCAGGGCATGAGTAGTGGAATCGTGGCAAAACGCAATAAAATTTTGACACTTACTAGTTACATTTACTAATGTAAATACAATTTAGCACACATAAACTAAAACTATTTTCACCCCTAAGTATTCATCCAAAAGACATTGTGAGGTAACTAAGAAAACAAGAAACTACTTTCTGAGCCTTATGTGTAGGAAAGATTTTGTGAGAAATGATCTGTTTTAGAACTTTAATTGGGGTTATAATGGTATAGAGTTCAAATGGTCCAATTTATATTGGTCCCTACTAACCTATATTTTCCTGCAATTGTCTTACACTGAATTGCAGTTCACAATATCTAAATATTTTGGGCCAAGACAATAAATGAATGAGTAAATGAATGAATGAATGAATGAGTACCTTACTAAGCATAATTTTTGCAATATGAAAAAATAGTATTAGTACAGATAACCGAATATAAACTGTTATTAACATTTTTAACTAGAATCCAATTTCGTGATAAATGCATTCTGTACTCCAAGGAATTATTAATAAAGTTTAATGGAAGTCTGTCTCATCCATAGCTGATTCCAGGCCTTGTTGCTCAGCAACTACCTGCCAGGTTACATTTCCAAGCTGTAATGTAACTGATTCCCTGGAGAGCACTTCAAACAAATGGGAGTTTTCAGCCACTTAATTCAATGCCCTTTACACAGGGATTGCTTTAGGGACCATGAGATTTGGGATTTTAAATGCCCTGGGATCCCTGTTAACTCTGGAGTTTCCATAGAATGCTGTTTGCAAATAAGTGCCTGGTTTTCCAAAAGAAGTACACCCACAGCTAAAGCCCCCCTTGGCAGGCACTTCATTTCTGGACAGACAGCCTGAAAGTGATGAAATAAAAGAAGGACATCAATAAAAGTATACAGATGGAGAGATAGTTAATTCAGGAGGATATAATGACTGTGGGAATTAACGAAGGGTGGCATTTTAAGAAGGTATGATAGTCAGTGCCCCATATATCTGAGAAGCCAAATTGAGTGAGATAAAGCCATGGGATTCACAATAAATTTGCTGATGAGGCCAAAATAAATTGGCTTTATCAATTGATTGTTTTTCTATCGAGCACTTTACTACCTTACTTTTTAGGTGGTCCCTTGGTAGTTTAGCTTTAAAAAATTTCTGTTCGTCAGTTACTCACCTTCTCTGTCTACAGTCTGATAAAACCGTGACTAGGCCACCCATAAAAAGAAAGTTGAACCAAGGAGATGGAGAGGTCGTAGTCGTTTCTTCATTACTAGCATCAGAGCAGAATGGAAGAAATAAATTAGAAGGCCTATCATAGAAGTCGTCAAAGTTAGCTATTATCAAGTCAAGAATTTATAGGATGGGAATTAAAAAGCGCAAGAGGAAAGGGAAGAAAAAAGTAGAACTCAAGAAAACAAAAAGGAAAATTTTGGAGAGAATTTCAGGAACTCTAAGATTCCTCTAAACTTCTCCTTTATATGTATAAGGAAGTCCATTTCACTGACCTCAGCTTGACAATAAAGAGTGCAAGCGGAGCCAGACGGTGGAATGGAACCCACCAGCTCCTTCTAAGGCATCTAAGATTGTAATTCCCATTGATCTCCTTCTTTCTCTCTCATTCGCTCTGTCTCTCTCTCTCTCTCCACACACACACACACATAAATAATTAAATTTTGTATACTATTAAATCATTATACAGCAACTCTATTACTAGCACATAAGTTACTTCATGGCAGAAAAAAAAAAAAAAGATGTCTTATACAATGTATGTAATGCCTAGCAGAGTGAATTGCAAATTATATGGCTTATTGCTGAAATGGAAAATTGCACACAAACTGCAATCTATTTACTCAAAATTGTGGTATTTCGTGAGACATCTAGAGATCTCCCTAGACATTTGAGTTCCATATCCATCCTGCAGACCTTTTCAATTGCCTGTCCAGTATTCACTTCTCTTCTTTTACTGACTATAATTATCTTTGGGGTAGAAATGTATGTATAGCAACAAGTACTTTTCTTGCAGAAACCCGGACAAATGAAACCATCAAGCCTAGAGAGCAAATACCATGTTTACCCAGTTTATTTCTGACACATTTTGTCGTGGATCTGGTTAAAAACATCCCCTCTTCCCAGGTTCTTTGCAACTAGACTGGCCACGTGACCCAAATTCTGGTCAGTGAGATATAAAAAGAAATCAAGCGTATTGGGCTTTCAAAAAATCTGTAATTTTTCTAACAAAAGGGGCAGATTCAACACCCCCTTAAGCTTGTTTTTCCCTGTGCCCTTTTTCAGCTTCCTGCCTTGAGTAAAGGCTTGATGCTTGATGGTGGAGCTGCCGTCTTGCAACTATGACTTAAAAGGTTACCTTATAAGTGTTATGAGGAAGGATGCTAGAATATTGTAGACTTGACTTTTTTCTTAAACAACGACTCATGCCCTGAAATCCATTTCTCTGGGCTTCTTGTTGCCTGAGAAAATAAGACCCCTATTTGTTTGAGACACAGATAATTTGCTAAGAGGTGGTTTTATAAACTCTACTTATAAGTTATAACCATCTATCTATAGATAGAAAGAGATATGTAATACATTTATATTGGCTTTCCAAGTAACATTATTTAAGTCTATCAGTGGAAAAGACCACCATGACTAATGTTTTATATATAACTGGGCAATGATATACTTGGAGAAATTGTTATTGAATGTCGAAGTTGAGGTTTAAAAAAGAAAAAAGACTGTGGACTAGGAGCAGTAACAACTATAAGAAATTTGTTGTAGGGAACAAAACAACTCAATGCCGTATTTGTTCTAACTAAAATTCATCAGTGTGGAAGGACAAGATAAATTTTATTAAATGCCTTCATTTAATCCACATGAAAAAGAAGACTGTGATTAAGGACACGTTGAAATCTTGAATGTTAAACTTATGATTTATGAACATCTAAAAACCAGACAGTAAATAACTATATTGGAGCTGGTGGCCCACAATTTCCAGAAAAGTTTCTGTAAAAAGTGATTCCATCAAGGATTTGTTAAACATCATCTAATATAACATAAATATTGATTCTTGAGTCCAATAAATAGTAGAGGTGAGATGAAATGTCAAATGTCTAATGTGGATAGATCTCATAAAAACACTGGCAACATGTGGCCATTTATCACCTTTTATTTTGTTTTGTGTGCATATTTGTTTTTCAGGATGTATGAGTAGCAGAGTGAAAAAAATATTAAAGGGCATTTTTGTTTGAGGAGATTAAGGGTTTGATCCCATGCTTTCGTGTAAAGTGCATATTGCATGAATATATTTTGAGAACCAGAAATATCATACATTTGGGACCATATAAGAAAGACAAGATTTAGGTAGGTGAGGGAGAACAGATTTGATTCTTTCTACATCAGATTAGGAAAATGTACTCTTGGTGAACAGCAGCAAGGATTGAGGACTTTTTTGTAGAAACCCAGACAAAACCATCAGGCCTATAGAGCAGGCCTATAGAACAGACTGTTTATTTCTGATACATTTTCTCCTTTATGAATAATAAGAAATTGCAAAGCTTTCCAGATATGAACGGGAGATTATCTTTGTTCTGCCAATATCCCTTTGCTCCCCACTTTCTGCACTGCATCATGCTTTAAGAGTTAAACTGAGGGCTTCAGAGGGGAGGGGGGTGGGGGAATGGGATAGACTGGTGATGGGTAGTAAGGAGGGCACATATTGCATGGTGCACTGGGTGTTATACGCAACTAATGAATCATCGAACCTTGCATCAGAAACCAGGGATGTACTGTATGGTGACTAACATAATGTAATAAAAAAACATTAAAAAAATAAAAATAAATAAATAAAATCTTTAAAAAAAAAAGAGTTAGTGGACTGAAAGAGTTTTGTGAGTGATAGGATTTTGTATATGAATTTCCAAATGAGTCAAGCTGAAGTCCTTTCTAGGATGTTTTTTTTTTTTTCATTCTTCAGCTCAATCTAATTATCATTTAAAAATTTTTAGATAATGAATGATGGGGTTTTGGAATATAGGTGAGGTTCAGTGGGGTGGAATCCAGAGCCGACGACCAAGAAAGAATTCTTGAGACATCTTTGGTGCAAAATGGTGGTTTATTAAAGCACGGGGACAGGACCCGTGGGCAGAAAGAGCTGCTGCCCCGGGTTGTGAGGGATGGCGGATTATATACTATGGGGTTGGGGGAGGTAAAGAAAAACAGAGGTTTCGAGAGAGTACTTTCATATGTTAAAGAAGACTCGCAGGATACCAGAGGCCTTGCCATTGTCAAGTTAAGGTTGTTTACCCCTCTAGTAAGGCGTGAACATGAAGATAGTTGGGATCCCTGGAAGTATCTGTGTATGGCCTGCAGATTATAAAGACATTCAGTTGTATTTACATTCCCTTCTGGAAGCTAGGTTACTGATAGCTTTGTTCTTGTAAACTGCTAAGACTCTTGTAAACTGAGGGAGACTCAAGTCCTGCAAGATTGTGGTATCTATAGGTTAACTATTTCTTTTTCCTTCAGGGCAGCCAGGAGTGCATGAGGAATGTCACATACATCCCATGGTTGGGGGGGGGGGGTTGTGGGGTGTCAGTCTCTGCTTTGTCCTCAACTTGCCTTCTGTTCCCTCATCACTGTGTCCACCCTCACATTTCCATCTCCTTGTGCCTGTGCATTATTTTCACAGACAGATCCATGACCTACATTTAGCTAGTCTAATGGTTATCAATGCCTCACATACCTATGAGGAAAATTAATTTAAGATAGTCTTGAATCCTTTAATGAAACTACCTAATTTCTGATTGTTTTCTCACCCCTGTCTCTGATAACTCTCCTTGAGAAAGCTATTTACTGAGAAAGCTGTGACAGAGCAAACTCTGTAGTTTGCAAGGACTCACCCTGACTTGATGTTTATGGGCAGAGACAAACGCTCTATGGATTTCTGCAGAGATTCCCCCCCCCCCCCCCCCCCCCGCGGTAAATAAAGGAAGCCAGCCGGTCTTTACATTCCATTGAAAGTGATGAATGGTTAACTTTAAACTCTGCCTGGGGTTAAATGATCTCAGGCTTTAGTGAATTCCTGATTCCTCTTTGGAAAACTTTCGATGAGTACCAGTGTGTTCATTCATCCTGAAGGTACACCCATACAAGGCTTTTTTGCAATTAGAGGAGCTAATGAGACATCAAAAGTAGCTGTGGTCTCATTGTCAGACCTTACTCTGTTTTTCATCTATCAATTTGGACTCCCATTTTAAGTCTTAGTGGTAGGAGTGTGGAGGAAACAAACTCTGTAAAGTGTAGCCAAGAACAAATTGAAATGATGTGAGAAGCCCAGAAGACACCGTTGAAAGACACTCTCAGGATGTTATCAGGTTTTAAATTGCAGAGAGGGATCATAACCCTGACAGTGAGGTGTGTAAACTACACTTAGACCTGAAGTGTATTCAATTCCCTATATTTATTAATGATTTTATAAGTAAGTAGTGCCTGGGAGGAAGACCTTCCTCTGCCCTACGAGGTCCTTCTAGCTGGACTAAGAATGAAATTGACATGAGAAAGATTAATAGGACAAAATCAAATTTAATAGGACAAAATCAAATTTAAGAATCTACACACACATGAAATTCCAAAGACCATGAGACAACCCAAAGATTATATGAGCTAAAGAGAGGGGTGGGGTCTGAGGACACAATAAGGAGAAGGCTATTAGCAGGAAGGTGAAACGAGATGTTTTAAGAAACAAAAGTTACCCTATTATGCAGATACGTTTCTTAGAGAAAGAGAAGTCCCTCCGTTAATAGTTCTCTTCCTGGTACAGACCCTCCTTTCTGATGTCAATTTGGGCTTTTGAGGGCCAGGAAGAGAGCTTTTCCTGCAACTGCTGGGCTTTGATTACTTCTTCTTCTTCTTCTTTTTTTTTTTTTTTTTTTTTTTTAGGATTTTATTGATTTGAGAGACATATCACAAGCAGAGGGAGAGACAGAGGAGGAGGGACAAGTAGACTCCCTGCTTATCGTGTTGCAGGGCTCGTCCCTGGGCTCGTGATGGGCCTGATCCCAGGACCCTGAGATCATGACCTGGGCCAAAGGCAGACACTTAACAGGCTGGGTCACCCAGGCGCCCCTGCTGGGTTTTGATTACTTTTAACTCACAATAACGTTCATGCCAAAGTAGCCCATCTTGGGGCAGCCTGCCCTTGGCCCCTACAATGGCAACTTTTTCCCATTTTCCAGATGAACAAAATAAAATAGAGAGTGGTAATTTGACCCGCTGCTTAACATGTCAGAATGTTGACGGTGATTGATGTAGGAAAGATGTCAGGGTTCGAAGCCGGCGGGCAAGAAGGAATTGAGACATCTTTGGTGCAAAAAGGTGGTTTTATTAAAGCACAGGGACAGGACCTGTGGGCAGAAAGAGCTGCACTGGGGTCATGAAGAGTAGCCCATTATGTACTTTCAAGTTGGGAGTGGTTTAGGGATAGCCTAAATCTCCCAGATATTTTGGAAACATGGTTTCTAGGCTCCTGAGGGGGCTAGCTATTGTTAGGAAAAGGTCATTTATTACTGTCCAGTAAAAACTCAATCATGGGACCCTTCAGATGTATATCAGTGGGTCATATGCTTGGGGGATGATTGCCAACATGTATCTTGGGGGATAGAGATAAAGTAAGTTTCCAAAGGAATTTTTATATGTTAAAGTAGAGGTAGAGGATCCTGGGGGTCCGGCTAAGATTGCCTTTTGCCCTTAGCATCTAGGCAGCTGAGTTCCTAGAGGAATGTCACTCTGCCTGTTTCTAGGACTTCTGAATGGGCTATAGGTAGTAAGGAAATTTAGTTTTTCTTTTGCCTTTGTTTCCCACATCAGTGATAACATCCTAGTTTATGGAGCAATAAACTAACCAAAAGTTTCCTAAGTAATGACTGTCTTTTTTATTACATGTCACTTATCCCCTTTTTTAAAAAAAAAGTGTTGGTAACAAACTAATGAACTTTTTTTCTACGTTAAAATTAGTAATTCATTAGCAAAAAATGTTGTGGAAGAAATTTTATTAACTCTACCTTTATTTTTCTGGGTCTCACCACTCACTGCCACCCCCATTCTAGATATTAGCATGAGTGCTCTCAATGCTTTCAGTGACCTTTCTCCTTTTCATTTGCTACAGTAGAAATGTATGCAGGAGTGGGCATTTAATCAATTGGTGGTTTGTGGAGAGGAGGATATTGACCTTGTAACTTACACCTTCTTTCTGTTAGTTATCTCCTGAGACAACAGTGGAACAAAAAGGGTGGAGGAGACAGTTCCAAAACTGAACCCCCAAGTGTCTGCATTCTAGGGGAAGG
Source organism: Ursus arctos (assembly GCF_023065955.2). Classification (NCBI taxonomy): domain Eukaryota; kingdom Metazoa; phylum Chordata; class Mammalia; order Carnivora; family Ursidae; genus Ursus; species Ursus arctos. The sequence goes on along the minus strand of NC_079873.1, from coordinate 21,933,571 downwards.
TGTTTGAAAACATGTAACTAAAAGAAACATTGAGATTACAATCTTGCATTGTGGCAGTGATGATTTCAGAGGGCCGCTGGTCTGAAAGCCATATTCTTTCTGGGAAGAAGCAAAGAAACATACAGGACCCTTCCTATTAGAAGTCTGGAACAAAAATATAACAATTCACTCCCTAGGGTTGCCACCCTGGATATTTTAGTTGTTCATAATGATGTTCTCTCTCAGTCTCTCTCTCGATATATAGGTATAAATATATGAAAGTTAAATCATTTTGAGGAAGGAAGATTTAGGAGTACTCTGCTTGTATTTGACTCAGATAGTCAAATAGAATAGAAGGGAGAGGGCTGCCATCAATTCTGGTCCAAAGCTCCTGATATGAACTGAAAAGCAGCTCTTGGATAGGAGTCAGTCAGGACAACACAAATTTGAAACTCAGCCCCATAAAGTAGTAGCTATGCGATCTTGGTTCACTTACCTGAGACAATAGAATCATGTCAACAACTTTTGCATCATTGGAAAAGGTATATAAAATACTTAGTATAATACTCAATAACATGAAAATGATCTGAAAGTGTAGTTATTTCAGTTATGCGAATCATCTCTTTCTTCATAGAAAGAAAAGGTGTAATTCTCCCAAATATGTATAGTAATACTGCTTTAGTGACCAAAAATGTTAAGTAGACAATGAAAAGGGATGAAATTACATGATTTGGTGAAAATATGTAGTGTTTTTACTTGAAAATTTTATCAGATTTGGCATATCATAACTTTATTACATAAAAACTCAAAATTGAGAAGAGAATTTAAAAATAAAAATGCGAATAAAAATGCCTATTCCCCATGAGAAAACAAATTGTACATACATATACAGAATACACTACGGCAATGTTATAATAAATTACAAGTAGCACATTTAAAAACACTGTCTTATAACAAACTAAAATTTTTTATCATCTGAACCTAAACTGCAAAAGCTGTGAAGTGTTCCATGCACTTTTAATGGAATTAATTTACAAAGAAAAAATTGAATTGTTTTTGTTGTATTGTAATTTTACACTTTTAGAGCAAAATACTGAGATTCTCCTGCCCCCCCCCCCCCAATCAAAACACAAAATTACATTGTGGTCAGTTTTCCATGTATAACATATGCTGCTATAGCTTTAAAAGTCATTGTTGTGTCTACATGTTAATGTGTGACAGTCCTAGCCATCTTAATCCATTTGACAGATTTGACATTATACTATGATTTTGAGGATTTATTTTTATATTTTCTATTTTCTTGGATGTCGTAGTTATCCCATATAACTGCTTACTGTTTTTACGCATATTGTGTATGAGCTCATATAATTCTTTTCATCTATTTATTTAGTGGAGTAGTGTTTATCTTTGGCATATGATTTATTTCAATTTCCGTTGCCTAGAGTGATGGCAAGTTAGGTTAAAACCTTCAGTGTGAAAGATATGAAACATATATATCATATTGGTTCATATTCACCTTGAAAATGAAATATGTCATGTTGAGTTTCAGGGCTAGAGGAGAAACAGTTTACGTAAAGTTAATAGGAAGCAAGAAAAAAAGTATAATGCTGTAATAATAATACAATACAATAATAATACAAAATACAATATACAAAATATAAAAATCATAATACACACTATACATAGTTTAACGATATGATGCTAATATGCAACTAATGAATCATTGAACATTACATCAAAAACTAATGATGTACTGTATGTTGGCTAATTGAATTTAAATTAAAAAACACTATGGTAATTGCCTAATGGTACAGAATCACGATGACTATAAAATCGGGAAATGCTGTTAGAAAGCAAATTACCAGGGCACCTGGGTGGCTCAGTTGGTTAAATGTACGACTCTTTCTCAGGGTCATGGGATCGAGCCCCCTGTCGGGCTCTGCATTTAGCATGGAGTCTGCTTTATTCTCTCTCCCTCTCCCTCCTGCTCTCTCTCTCAAATAAAGAAAATATTTTTTTAAAAAGAGAAAGCAAACTACCTGTGTTAGTTTAGGTAAGAAGAGCAATTTTTTTAGAAGTAGAATATATTAAATAACTTCAGGTGGCTCTTAATAAAAGAACCAGTATTTATTGATCATCTCTTACAGACTGAGGACAGGAACAGAAAAAAAAAAAAGAGAGACAAATGGAACTCATAGTCTAAAGAATATGTTTACAAGCGTAAGAACACTCAGCCTGTCAGAAACATCATACATTTATTCAGATTTATCAGCAGCCATCTGTTTAGCATCTACTAATGTGTACAGGTACAGCACTGTGAAAATCAGTCGAGGAAAAGATACAAGTCAAATTAATCTGAGGGTTATTAAATATTGGGATGTACTATGACACACATCTTCAGATGATGATAGCTAGAAATTCAGAAGTGAAGATAGGGTCATACTAAATCTAACAGATCAGATTGAGGCAGAAATCAAGTGCTGAGTTCATGGTAGGTAAACACTAAGATTTATATATCCACCCATTTGTTAAATATTTATTGACATCTCTGTGCCAGGCACTTTTTATATGTAAAGATATAACAGAAGTCATAAAACACACATGACCCTGTCAACCTGGACCTGATAACTTTGCTAAATTGATCTGCCTAGACAGGATTTTTGTCATCTCTTTTCTTGGTAACAGGACTGTCTTTGAAAAATCAAGGGCTGCAAATGATTCAAACTTTCTATGCACATATGGGGAAAATTCTGCATTTAAGTTTTCCCAACTTATTGGAGTGTGACCTTCACATTTTGAAACAATGTGGAGAACATACACAATAAAATTCATAAATAGAATGAAATTTGTCTGTGAACTTTGGGCTTCTAAATTAGCTGTGAGAAAGGAGATCTGCAATTATTAGCAGTTCCCTTGGACCTGCTTGCCTTAGGTGGCTGAAATAAGGGCTCATGAGAGAATGTATCAGCATTGAAAATCTGTAATGCCTCTTACTAAGGTCAGTAACTGGGCACAGCAATCAGCCTGACACTTGAATTGAAATGGACCAGATTAGCTTATAAAATCACATTGAAAAGTATTCAGGCCAGAGGCTTAAAATATAAACATGGTCATGCTGTTTTGGCATGTCTAAATATGTTTCTGATTTTTAATGCTAATATTATGGCTAGAGAAAGAAAGAATGCCTCTGGAAGAAGGGGATAGTGAGTATAAATATAGAAATTTGATTATCAGAAAGGAGTAAGTTGTTATCTTGGTTATTTATCCCTCTAACGGCATACAAATTTCAACATGTGTCTATCGGTGGGATGGATGGATGGAAAGATGGTTCCAACATTTGTCAGGATTGTACTAGCTAATAGAATAATACCAATGGCTAGTATATTCCTGTTTTGGACATAGATACATCTAATACATTATCCTGGGTCTGATAGTTTCTGTTTGGTGAATATCATTTTATAGACTCAGATAAAGAAAAAAAAACAAAACATAGTAACTGAAGAAATGAAAGTGAAAAAGAATAAAGGAGAGTTTGGTTACTTTTGCATTCATAATATAAATATAGATTTCCACTAAAATATGTAAATTCTTAATAATTTTCACAACTGGCACTACTCATACAACTATTATGGTTCTGGTTAATCCTTTATTTTGAACTATTTGAACGGTCATTTTGTTTTAATATTTGTGTGCATTCTAGTAGGTATGCACTCATATCACTTTTTGCTTCTATTGCTTTTATTTTATTGTTTTTATTTTCCTAAGGTTTCATTTGCTAAACAAGCCTAGTCCTGAATATACTAAAATTTCTTTGAAACCAGGGAGTGCTAAATTCAATGCTTTATTTCTAGTTTAGAAAGAGCCCTATTAGAGTAGTCTTTTTGAATAAATTTCCCAGTGGTCCTGACCAATATCTTCTTTTAATTTCCCATTTAATTTTCTGCCTGGTTTCACATGAGAGTCTCTTTCAATGCTTGCCCAACCCCAGTTTCTTTCTCTCACCAATAGGCATATAGCAGATTATTTTCTCTAAGGTATAACTTTGCATTTGTCTGAAACACGTATCTGGTACAAGTACTAAATTCTGTATTTCATTGCCACCATTTCCCCACATCTGACTGAAAACATTTATGCATGTTCATATAGAGTGTTTGCTTCTTCTTCTTAATCACTGATGATACTAACTGGGTAGTTCATGGACAATTCCTGTAAATTAGAGATTGCTGATTATCACATCTTCTTTTTTCTTCTAGACCAAGTTTTTAGCCCTGGTATTAAAGCTTTTTCAAAGTCCATTTTAATTAAGAAATCTGTTCTTCAAAATCCTATACATCTCAAATTCATAAAGCTAGATATATTTTGCCAACTTATAGCATATTTTGACACTTATTACTAATTTATAAACTTCCTGTGGCCCGCAATGTCTGTAAATGTCCCAAGCAATTCTATGTAATTATTGTTTTGTATGTTTTATACTTATTTTCTCCTATCTTTCCACACTAATCAAATGAGTGTTTTGTTTAATAATATCAAGTGGGCCTATGGGAAGAAATATGGTTCTGCAGTGTCTTATTCACATGCTTTCCTCAAATGGAAGTACCTCTGTAGTTTTCAGGATGTCAAAAGATAGGATAGCCTTGACAATGTTGTTTGCTGATCAGTAATTAGTTAAAATTGTTAACTAAGAAGAGATCTATCACAATTTTTTTAATTTATTATTATTTTTTTAGTGAGATCTATGCCCAGTGTGAGGCTTGAACTCACAACTCTGACATCAAGAGTTGCATGCTTTACTGACTGAGCCAGCCACATGCTCCTATAACATTAGTTTTTTGTTTTTTAAGATTTTATGTATTTATTTTGAGAGAGAGAGTGAGCAAGTGAACAAGCTGGGGGAGGCACAGAGGGAGAGGAGAGAGAGAGAAGCTCAAGCAGACTCTGCAATGAGTGCAGAACCTGACACGGGGTTCAATCTCACGACCCAGAGATCATAACCTGAGCCGAAATCAAGTCAGATGCTTAACTGACAGAGCCACCCAGGCGCACCCCCCCATCACATTAACTTTTAAGTACATATTTTTCTGCAAATCCAACCTCAGAGTTTTCCCATTGCCAGAAAGAGGCTCATACTCATATGAACAGGGACTGCCCGTGTCAAGCCTCTCTTATTTTGCTTTGAAGATTCATCGTGCCCAGAAAAAGCAGGACATCTATGCAACAGGGGCTTAAGTTCTGAAATGCTCATATATGTATCCTGTGACGAATAATAGAAGTCTTGAGAAGCAAAGATCTGCCTCCACTTATGAAAGTTAATGAGACAAGATGTTTTATCTCCTAGCCTGTTATGCTTTCACCCACAAGTGGCAGAATTCCACTTCAGACTGGATTAAAAAATAAGTAAATACAGTATCTCATATATCACAAAGCTCAGAGATACAGGAGGGCTTCAGAGTCAGGCATTTAAATAGCCCAGTGATGTCATCAGGGACATAGTTTCTTTCCAACTCTATTCCGCAAAGTTGAGTACCTTTTGGGCTTGGTAGCTGCAGAAGTCTAGGCAGCATATCTAAATAACAATGCCCAAAGGATGATAAGGTGGTTTTTCTGCTCTCTTAGGAATGAGGAAACATTTCCATGAGCTTACAAGACATCCCCCCATGTCTTAATGGCCATGTTAAGTCATCTGAATATTCCCGAACTGATCGGACTCAGTGTCCCGTGAATCACTTGGCTGTGGCCGAAGGGGATATCTGGACAGAACTGTGGTTCCTCTGGGAAGAAATAACATTTCAGTGAGTTCTAGCTGAGCGGGATCTTCGCTATACTCTGCCTTCTGGCAGCTATGCCAAAGGCACTACGTAGAAACCTAAGTTCATTTATCACCCACCCTAAATAAAGTTCAGGTGCCAAAAATTCATGAATTCAAGTATTCCAGATGGTAGGAATACTGTAATATTTTCAACATGAGTGGTCCACCTGCCCACATATTTGTAGTCCCAAGATGTCCAAGATAATGTTCCCTTTATAAAGACTATAAGAATTATATTGGTGGCAGAATCCCTGTAATATTTGAAAACACTGTAGTGCATGTTTCATTTAGTTTTGGATTATTGGTTAGAAATTCTAAAATTAAAACGGCTCTTGATTTTCATACAGATGACAGATTCCTTGGGCATGCTGTGGGAAAATAGCCCAAACAGTAAGCATCGTGGCATGGTTACATAAGCACCAAAGTTAGTAGTAGTATTTTGAAAGATCAGGTATACAGTGATCTTTGTCAGTGGCTAATTGATCATCAGAACCTTAGGGCCAAAATGGATGGCCAGCCCACTGAAGTCTTATTTCTATTTGTCTAAATTTGAAACCTGACTTTGGTGACTGGATCTCAAACTTGAGTCACTGTCACCTCACTCAATTCTTTGTAGTTCCTGTGGCCCTTTACTTGAGGGGACATTGAGTACCTCTTGTAGTACTTTTAAGGGTTCCTGTTGGATCCCATTTTTTTTTTTTTTCTTCTCTGTGCATCCCCTCCAGTTTTGGTGTGTGTTTACTTTTGATTCTTGTTTGGAAGACTCCCTTTGGGCTACTGAAACTATGTCCACATAAGCAGAGATCTGGAAGTGTGAGAATTTTTGTCTCCTCAAGCAACCCTTGTGACCAACAATGACTAATATTTGAGGGAGAATATAAAAGCCCAGCTCCATTGTCTTAGAGCATTTTGAGGAGTAATTTATAATCCAAAGATTTCCTTTTGAAACAAACTAAAGCAACCTCGACTTTTCTTCCTTTTTGCTGTTCTGCTCACTCCAATTCTTTAGTGGTTTCTCATGGGAATACTTCCTTAATATATCACTTGTACTTTATTCCTTCTTACTGCTTTTGATCCGCATCTGAGGAGCCCAGCTCTGTTTTTCTTTTTAAGATTTTATTTATTTATTTATTTGTCAGAGAGAGAGTGCGTGCGCACACACGCACACACACAAGCGGGGGAGTGGCAGTCAGAGGGAGAAAAAGACTCCCAAGGAGTCCTATGTGGGACTTGATCAGAGGACCCTGGGATCATGACCTGAGCTGAAGGCAGATCTTAACCGACTGAGCCACCCAGGCATCCCTTGAGGAACCAAACTCTTAAAGAAGCACCCTGTGATAACATCACAAATACTTTGCCAATTTCCCCTACTCTTCCACTGTAGGACCTATGGTTCTTTACCAGGGCAGATTTATACTTGAGAAGGGAAATGCCAAGATTTTCAAGGGATTTTTAAATTTTGGTTTTGGATCTTTTTTTTTTTTTTTTTTAAAGGCTAATTAGAAAGAATTATTTGTTAAAAATTATAAACCATAAGTTTTCACATACACCATGGCATTTATTGAAAATTTTAAAGATACAGCCTACTGGGTCTCAATTCCCCCCTTCAGCCCCCTACCCAGCTGGCACCCAGAGCAGGAGAGCCAGCTGCCCCTTTAGATGGGATTCTGTGTCCAGTCCCCAGCTCTGCCATTCCCTTCCTGGTCCTGAAGCTTAGCATCTGTAGATGTGTATCTCGAACTTTGGCTGATTTTTTTTATAGTAGAGATAAGAAGAAAGCAAAACATGTTTCATAAGCCTTATGTATCAAAAGTGGGAAACAAAAGATAGACTGAGAGAGGGCCTCCTGTTTCAAGAAATATAGGAGAGCTTGTATTTATTTATGAAAGCTGAGAGCATTCTTATATTGCCCAGCCTATGGCACCAGTTTATATCGTTGACTGGGGCATATAGACATTTGAGTTTGCAATGCTGCCCTCTCCCTTATCCCCCTCCTGACCCAGAGTAGGACCCTCTCTTTTTCTGAGTACTCAATCCATATCCACAGGACGCCATCTCTTAAGGGACTTTTTTGAATTGACTCTGAGCAAGCACTACCCCCAGTGGACCAAGAACACCAATTCACTCTCAGTCAGAGCACAGGCTTAGAAGTGTCTGGTTATAACTTGAGTTGTTTTCTAAGTCGGCCTCATGGTAGAACTGCAGTGATCTCAAAATACATCCTGCATTTCTTCCACCAGCAGCTGGTTGTGTGGTTTATAAATAGTCTCAACAAATGACAGGATCCCATATTGGCTCTCTGGTTTATGGAACATTGGTTTTTCTGTTGCATAGAAGCAAGTAGATGTTTCTGAAATCATCTTCACAAACTACAATAATAAATAAAAGGGAATCTAGCATCCTTGGAAGAATCACAAAGATCAGTTCAAAGAATTGAAAACAAAATGCACAAATTGAGATGCCTGTCATATCTCCATTCAGGATTACAGACTGACTAATGAAAAAGGTAGATGGATGTCTCAGAGAATGATAGCAGATTATCGTAAATGTGCTTAGTAAGTCTGTGTACCTCTGGATTTTCCTTTCTGGTCAATCTGTGGAGTTCCTGACATTTTATCACAGATATCAGTTTGAAAACAAATAAACAAAAACAGACAAACACTCTGGCAATGGGTTGAAAAAACAAAGAGAAAAACAAAATAGAAGCTATTTGCCATCACCTAAGGAGGACAGACATCTTGCCTCATGACTATGAAATCTAATCTATATGAAAACTATGGCAAGGCTTCATAAGCAAATCACAGAAAAAAATCCATTAGCGTTTTCTGGAAGGGTCATACCCTCATCGCAATATGGATATAGATAAATACATATATACATATGTATGTGTCATGAAGAGGGTATGGACTTTGGAAATATGAAATCTTTGTGAAGTCTGTATCCTTGACCATGGGACAACAGGCAACCATGTAAACTGATCTGCCCAATATAAATGGGATCTTTATTTCTGATTACCAAAATCAGTTACTGGGCCAGGAATGCTCCAGCATCTCGTAGTACGAATGGGATGATTAAAACTCTGGTAATGCTGGGGCGCCTGGCTGTCTCAGTCTGTAGAGCATGTACCTTTTGATCTCAGGGTCATGAGTTCGAACCCCACGCTGGGCATAGCACTTCATTAAAATAAAAAGTAAAACTCTGGTAATGCCTACTTCTGCTTTACTTTCCCATCCCCAGTTAACCTGTACTTATGAATTCATGTGGTTTTCTACATACAATGAACTAAGGAAAATAATTGAGCCTAGATTATAGATGGTTCTGCATGATATGCTGACCTATGCTGGAAGTTGATGATTGTGTTATATTTGTTAGAGATGGCCTAGAAGGAAAAATCTTCCAGTGGGCAAAATTTCAAATGGTCCATTTAATAATTGCCCTTGTTTGAAAGAAAAGATGGCAAGAAAAGAGGTAAACCTAAACAGTATTTCAAGAGCAGACACTAATGGTGGTTCATGGTTTAACTGGATGATTAGGGACTTGAAAGGGGTGAAACTGCACTGTTTTTATGAGGTGCCATATAGGATCTGAGTCACTGTACAATATATGAAGCCGGTTGTCCCTGCCTAACTTGCGTGTAATGAACAGGAGGAAGTGGAGATGGTATCTTTCATGATTAAATCTAATGATTCACTCAGTTTCATTTCAAATTTTGATACCTCTAGGTTCTCATTTTAGTACCCTAAAATGCATGCTTCCACTGTGAAATATTATAATATTTCTCTTAAATTCTAAATGACTGACACCTGGCAATTTCAGCCTTTTAATGCCATTGGATGAACAGGCAAAAAAAAAAAAAAAAAAAAAGAAAGCAGAACAAAACCACAAGAGCTCCCACAAAAAACATGAACCAAAAAAACCCAAAAAAACCACAACAACAAAAACCCAACAAAAAAGGGATTGGGAGAGTTGGGAGGTTATGGCATTGGTTGGAGTGACTGATCCTAATTATTAAGGAGAAATAAGGTTGCTGATACCTAACAGAGGGAAAACAGTGTTTATAAAATTCATGTGATCCCCTGGAGGACTTTTTTTTTTTTAATACTACATTGTCTGGAAGTAAGTGATAAGGGAAAACAACTGCAGTTTTATGAAAGAAAGCCACTGAGGGCTCAGACCACTCAGAAGTAAATACATGTGCCTAATGAACTCTTCATCAGCTCAGGAGATGGCTGAAGAAATGGGAACATAGAATGGGAAAAGAGAAATATTGCAAATATTTACAATCTGGAGAACGATTACAAAAATAGAGAAGCCACCCTCTTACCTATATTTCCTTCCATGCTTGTATCATGTATAGGTAGATATTTTAGATAATTGACCCTTCTTTCCCTGCTTTCATCCTACTATAAGTGAGTTACATAATGGTAGTACACTTTAGAATACTGATACAAATCTTTACTGAATATTGAGACATCACCTAGAAATTGTGACTTGTTACTGTTTGTAGTAACCGAGAATGGCCCATTGGTTTCGGAAATTGAAATAAGAAAAAAGGACGGGTTTGGATGTAGGAGTCTGTAGTGTGCCCTTGTTATTATTTTTGGAACCTGACATCTGAATGACTCTTTTCTGGGGGTTGGGGCGGGGGGAGAGGCAGCTCCTCCTACTTGAGTTAATCCTGGTAGGCTGAGGCCCTGTTTTCTAGTATGAAAGCTATCATGGCCACTATTTCCTCTCTTTCCTTCAAGTAGTCATGAAACAGGGGCATGACATAGGCGTGGCAATTAGGTAGGGTGTGCTGACCTGAGCTCCTTAAACTGGGAGGTATAACCAAAAAAAGCCAGAGAAGTTAAACTATTCAGTGTGGATACAGCGGTATCTTGAGTTCAGTGGTTTCAGGGACATTTATCCAATAACAGTGGTGCTAGCAGAGGCATTCTGACCAGTCTCTTTATATTCCTGAATGTGACCGAATCTACTTATCTTGATACAGGGCTGTTATTTTACAAGTGTGATTCGTTGGCCTTCCTCTCAGCTCACACTTTGAGCTTTCTCATGGTCTTCTAACACTTACTTTTCTGTTTCTGATTTTTGCCTTGCCTATGCTTCTTACAACATAAATCCGTACTGATATAGCAGGTGACTGATCCTCTACAAACTGGGTTTTGTTTCTAAAATGACGAGCAGGAAGTATGCATTTTAAGATTCTTCCAATTTTTAAATAAATCTGTAAAAAAATTACTTAATGGATAAAAATATATGTTTTAGAAATTTCTTTCATAAATGAATTCAACCATTCCAGCTTGTCATTAATTTGATCTCCAGAGAAAATGTTTTTTTTTTTTTTAAAGATTATTTGAGACAGAGTGCCCAAGAGAGCATGAGCAGCGGGGGGAGGCAGAGGGAGAGAGACAGGGAGAGGAACAGACTCCCTGCTGAGTGCAGAGCCGCAACATGGGCCTCCATCCCAGGACCCCAAGATCATGACCCATGACCCAAGCCAAAGGCAGTGACTTAACTGACTGAGCCACACAGGTGCCCCAGAAAATGAGATTTTAAAAAGTTAATGTCATGTTTAAAAAATACTGCACTTTATTTTAAATATTCAGTTTTTAAATTATACACTAAATTATAAAATAATAGTTCATGTATGCCAGCAGTGCAAGCCAGTGCTCACATATCTGTGCATTCATTTGTCAAATCCATTTTATTATAGTTAATATTTCAATTAAGAAATGAATATTACCTATCAAAATTCTGCATGGAAGGTAATCTTTACATTTTTTCCCATTAAAGATTGCATGTAAGTATTTCCATTGGTGTAGTAATTTATTTTGGTAGCTTGTTTATATAATACCAAGATTTCACGATGTCCCCTCTGAAGCTGGTGGCAAGTGATTTTGTGCTTCCTGAGAAATATAATGAAAATATCCAGAAGCCTCTGTTTTGCAAAGTATTTGACAAGCACATTCTTGTTTCAGTTGGGGGAAACAAGCTAAACAAGAAAAATAAGAGTCATTTGTAGGATCCCAACATAAATGTCTCCTTTTTGAAACTCAAGTTATAAATGGAAAAGAAAAATAAAAACAAATGTTTTGCATGAGTGGCAGCACTAATTGCTTCTGATCTTAATTTTTTCCTGTGAATTGCCTTGAGTATCTTTTAAGTTACTGCTTAAATGTTTAATGAATGAATACAATCATCTGTAACAGTAGTTAAATAGCAGATTTTTTTCAAATTTGATTTTTAAAATGTTGAATGCCATGAGATCTTCTCCTTTATTAAACATAATAAGTCAGTTGAGGAGAGATATCTATCAATAAAATATTATTGTTATAACCAAGCAGATTTATTTAAAGTATTAATTAGAACAAATTTAGCCTTATATCTTTTTAAAATGCAAAGGAGTGAAAACAAGCACCAAACAAAAACAAAAAACAAAAACAAGAAAAGGTCTCCATTAGATAATTCTCTGTTAAAGAAATATAACATCTATGAGTTATATCTCTGTTTTTAAACTGATTAAAATATTATTCTCAAGCTCAATCTTAGTTTAAATGTAAAACACACAAACAGAAGCCTATAAGGAAAAGAGAGAGTCATTGTCAATGCATTAGCCGTGGAAACTAGAAGAATTTAAAGTTGAATGCAACCATTAATTTAGAATACAATTTGCCTTGATACACAGGCAGGCACATGCGCACACACACAAGGCGTGTATATAGGAGAGTAAACAGATGACTAGTTTAAAAAATCACTATGTAGGACTAGAAATTCATAGATTTTAGACCTTTTATTTTGAGAAGTGAGAATAATATCATACTTTGGGCTAAAGATTTTGTTTAATCAAATTTTATGTATTGATGTGAGATATAAAAAGCCTTCAACTATTACCCATTTTAAGTATATAATTATTCCTTCTTCCACAGAAGCATGCGTGGGACTTCTGTGTATTATCCCAATGATTTTTGTGTAAATCTGCCATTAAATATGTATTGTTCATAGGGAGCAAAATGAGAACTAAGGCTTTTAATTAAATAACAAATTTTTATGAATTTCACAAAAATCCAATTTTTCAAGTTTTTTGAATTTGTATTACCTTATGTGGAAACAGAATCAATATTTTATTCCAGGGTAAAAACATTTAAACATATATATGCATGTATGTGCAGTATTTTATTAATACATAAACTATAAATACATATTAAATACATACATGGAAAGGGATATAGATATCTGTAAAATTTGTATGTATTAGAAAGTATAATAAGCTTCTGTTAACCTCTCTCTCTTTCTTTCTCTCTCTCTCTCTCTCACATGCACACACGCTCGCACACAAAAGCCTGCTGAGTACAGACTGCCTGTGCTCCTACAAGACTAACAATTATGGCTGCAAAATAGGGTTGTCATCTTGCTGCTGAAGTATATGATTTTCATCCAGTTATGAAATTGCATTTTATTTTCACATGCATCTGCTTCTGTTCCATATTATATTATTCATTTGGGCTCTATTTTTTTCTAAAATTGAGCCTTTGTGCTTTATTGAAGATTTTCAGCTCTTGAATAAAAAAAAATAGGGGGTCAGACGCTTTCTTTTGCTGGAAGACAAAAAGAGGTACACGTGATTCTGAGATAATACTTTTGGCCACATACATGGTTTCCTTCATTTAACATTGGAAACTTTTCCATTCACAAAGCTGCTCAAGAAAAGGAAGAAAGACTTCCTCCTCCTCAGTTTTAGGGATTTCATGTTCATCCTTAGAGCTATGCATAACTAGCTTCTTTCCCATAACCTCAGATTTAGAATGATCGAAAGTTTCACATCATTTAATCATTCAAGTCCCATACATATGGTTTAGATACTCTTCTTGCAAAGTACATACAAATGTAGCATTGACAACTTGTGTAACTGAAGTTAGAACTTTTGTCTGCTGAGTCTGGAAAGTATGTTGCTGGAAATAGAGCATTAAAAGTGCATTTTCAATTGTTTGTTGCTTTTATTTTTTAAAAAAGGATTTTATTGATTGATTGATTTGAGAGAGAGGGAGAGCCAGAGAGAGCAGGGGGAGGAACAGAGGGAGAGGGACAAGCAGACTCTATGCTTAGCGCAGAGCCCTATGTGGGACCGATCCCACAACCCTGAGATCATGACGCAAGCCGAAATCAAGAGTGGGACGCTTAACTGACTGAGCCACCCAGGAACCCCAGTTTGCTGCTTTTAACACAGCATTAGAAAACAAGACTATTCAAAAACCAGTCTTCAAGCAGAAGTAGAAGGAACAAGAGATTAAAAACAGGGAAAAGAGATTAAAAACCTATGTTTTCTTGTACATTAGCAAATATATCAGAAATGCACTGTTTTGGGGACAGTGTAATTGACAAAGAAAGAAAACTTTATGTTATAAACTAGCCAAATAATGAAGTGGCTTGCAAAGCTCTGTATCACCCAAGGGGGATAAACTCACCAGTGTCCATCCAGATTTGGAGACCAATGATAAATTTCTTGCAGAGATCCGAATCAGAATCCAATCGAAGACTTTTCCTATGGCAGGGAGTCTTCGTACCTGTCTCACATGTTGTCATCATGCTATGCATCAGTGACTCCTGTGTGTTTCCCACTCTTTCACTCTTTGCAATTCATTTATCCTTTCTACTCTTTATGAACGTTTGAGTTGTTCCAAACAGTGCTACCATGGACATGCTTGCCACGTAGCCTTTGATCAGATGGGGAATATTGGGTATATATCTTGGACTACAGTGACATCATCACAGCATATGAATATATTTTACCATAATTGACAATGCCCAGTGTTTCAAAGTATGTTCCTGTCATTCCACATCTTGAACAATACTTTGTCTTTTTCAGTCTTCACCTGTGTGTGTGATGTGTAGTGGCATCTCACTGTGGTTTTAATTGACATTTCCCAGAAAATTAATGTGGTTTTGCACCTTTGTATGTAATTGTTGGCAATTAGGGTATCTTCTTTTGTGCGGTACACTGTGTAAATTTCCAGTTATTTCCCATCCTTCTCATCGTGTGGCATTTTCTATCATTTTTGTTTTGGCCATTCAGGTGGTATGTAATGTATTTCATTGTGGTTTTAACTTATATCTCCCAGAAGAATGGTAAAGTTGGACACTTTAAAGTTTTTGGCCATTTGAACGTCCTCTGTAAAGTTCCGGTTCAAGACTTTGCCCATTTTGTCAATATTGAATTTTCTCCCTCTTATTTATTTGTAGGAGTATTTTGTATAGAAATGGATTCTGTAATTGAAAACTTTCCCACATTGGATTGCCTGGGTGGCTCAGTCAGTTAAGAGTCTGCTTTCAGCTCAGGTCATGATCCCAGGGTCCCGGGATCGAGTCCCACATTGGGCTCCTTGCTCAGCAGAGAGCCTGCTTCTCCCTCTGCTCACTGCTCCCCCTGCTTGTGCTCTCTCTCTCTCTTTCTTTGACAAATAAATAAAATCTTAAAAAAAAAAAAAAAAAAAAGCTTTCCCACAAAGAAAACTCTAGTCACATATATCTTCATAGTTCAGAGAGGACAAACATCAATCAATCTTGTGCAAATACTTTAGAGAAGAAAAAGGGAGACTACTTCCCAACTTCTTTTGTGAGGCCAGCATTCTTTGATACCAAAGTATCTGAGAACATCTTAACAAGAAAGAAAAAACTAAAGGCCATTTTCTTATGAACATAAGAGGCAAAAGTCTTACATAAGATATTAACCAATCAAATCCAGCAACATATAAAAAAGATATATCATCATTAAGTAGATATATTCATAGAATGCACCATTAAAATAACATTTGCATATCAATAGAAACCACCACATTAAAGGAGAAAAAAGTCATATAATTATTTCAAGAGGTGCAGGAAAAAATTATTTAATTCCTAACAAATTGGGAATAGAAAACTTGGCTTAACTGATATTTGTAGAGCACTCTACCTAAAACAGCAGAATACACATTCTTTTCAAATGTATATGGAACATTCACTAGTATAGACCATATGCAGGACCACATAATGAGTTTCCATAAATTTCAAAGAATCCATATGACACTGAGTAGTTCTTTGACCAAAACAGAATTGAATCAGAATTCAATAATAGGTATCTGTAAAATCCCCAAGTATTTGTAGATTAACCAACCCATTTCTAAATAACACATTGATCAAAGAGGAAATCATAAGAAAAACTAAAAACCATTTTTTGAAATAAAATAAGAAACACATCAAAATTTCTGAGATGCAGCTAAATTTATACACACACACACACACACACACACACATACACTATGATCTAAGCTGCCATCTTAAGAAACTTCTAAGTAAAAATTAACGGAAAACCAAAAGGAAAACTAAACCTTAAGTAAGTAAAAGTAAGGAAATAACTAAGTAAAAGTAGAAATCAGACAACAGAAAACATTAGAGAAATTTAATGAAACCCCCAAAAAAGTTTCTGTTAACAACAAAACTGATAAAAATCTAAGTTAAGAAAAAAAAGAGAAAACACAGATTGTTAATATTAGGAATTAAAAAGACATAATTACAGGTCTTAGGGACATTAAAAGAAAAATAAAGAAATATAATGAAAAACACTTTATGTCAATACAAAAACAGGTACAATTAAATGATCAACTCAGTATATGCAGGAAAATCATATGATAAATCCGATATCCACTCATCATAAAATGTCTCAGCCAAGCTAACAATAATAGGAAATTAATAGGATAAAGAGTGCCTTTAAAAACCCAAAGGTAACTTCCGTTTTAATGGTAAAGACTGAGTGCTTTTCCTTTAAAACTCAGGAAAAAGTAAAGATGTCTTCTCTCATGACTTCTAGTCAAACAAAAGCATTTACAAAAGCATCAAAATCATGAAAAGCTTAGGTATAAATTTATCAGAGTATATGAAAGACCTGTACACTTATAACTATAAAACTCTGATAAGGTAAATAGAGATCTAAAGAATTGGAGTGATATACCTAATACATGAATTGATGACTCAGTATTGTTTAGATGTCAGTTATTCCAAAACTGATCTGTATTTTTAGGGTTATCCCAATCAAAATCCAAGCAGGCTTGTTTTTTCCCCATGAATTAGCTGATTCTAAACATTTTTATGGAAAAGTAAAGGACCTAGACTTACTATGATAATTTTGAAAAAGAACACAAAGTTTGAGGGCTTATACTACCTGCTTTCTAAACTTATCATAAAGCTATAGTAATTAAGACAGTGCAATATTGATATGAGGGGTACACATGCAGAATGATAAGATAGAGTAGAGTGTCCACAAAGAGACTCACACACATGTATGTTCAGTTAGTTTTTGAAAAGGTACCAAGATAATTCAGCGGGTAAAAATAGTCTTTTCAACAACTGGTGCTGAAACTCTGGGATATACTTAAGAAAAAAAAAAAAAAAAGAATTAATTTTGACCAAATTCTCCTATCACAGTTCCAACATAAAGGGGATCATAGACTTAAAGGTAAACACTAACCTATAAATGCCTATAAGAAAACCCATAAAAAAATCTTGCTCATCTGTGAGTAAGGAGGTATTACTATGCAGAAAGCACTGATCACTCAGAGGGGAGGGGGTGGGGGAATGGGATAGGCTGGTGATGGGTAGTAAGGAGGGCACATACTGCATGGTGCACTGGGTGTTATGCGCAAATAATGAATCATCGAGCCTTACATCGGAAACCGGGGATGTACTGTATGGTGACTAACATAATATAATAAAAAATCATTAAAAAAAAAAAAGAAAGAAAGCACTGATCATACAAGAAAAGAAAGGTCATCAAAGTTAAAATGTCTGCTCTTTTAAAGAAACCATTAACACCACATATCCATTAGAATACCTAAATTCAAAAGGTAGACAGTTCCAAATGATGGCCAGCATGAGGAGAAAGCAGAACTTTTTTTTTTTTTATTTTAAAGATTTTATTTATTTATGTAAGAGAGAATGAAAGTGAGAGAGATCACAAAGGGAGAGGGAGAAGCAGACTCTCCACTGAGTGGAGAGCCCAATATGGGGCTGGATCCCAGGACGCTGGGGTCGTGACCTGAGCTAAAGGCAGACGCTTAACCAACTGAACCACCCAGGTGCTCCGAAAGCAGAACTTTCATATACTACTAGTAAGAGTGTAAAGTTTGTGCAACTACTTTGGAGAATTGTTCAGCAGTTTCTGATAAAATTAAATACATACTTAGCATGAACCATAGCAATTCTATTCCAGGATGCAGTGAAGAGAACAGAAAACATGTCTTTATAAAGTTTTGTACATGAGTGCTCACAGCAACTTTATTCATAATAACTCCAAATTGGAAACTGTTCAAATGTCTATCAACAGATGAGTGGATAGAACTATGGATGAGGGGCAAATGGGTGGCTCAGTTGGTTGGGCGTCTGACTCGATTTCTGCTCAGGTCATGATCTCGGGATTGTGAGTTCAAGCCCTGAGTTCAGCTCTGTGCTCCTGGGGGAATCTGCTTGAGATTCTCTCTCTCTCTGTGTCCCTTTCCCCACCATCTAAAATAAATAAATAAACCTTAAAAAAATATTTGGATGAAATTTTATGATTATCCATATACTGGGATATTACTCTGCAATAAAAATGAAAAAAAAAAAAACTAATGATACACGCAACAACATGAGTGAATATGCAGAACAAAAGAAGATAGGCACGAAAGAACACTTACAGTATGATTTCACAAATACAAAATTAGAGAAGAGGCAAAATTATTGTGACCAAAAACTGATTGGTGATTGCCTGGGGCTGCGGGTGGGTAGGGGTTAACTGTACAGGGACATGAAGGCAGGTTTTGGGTGGAAAGTGAAATATTTTGATTGTGGTGGTAACTATATGAATGTTTACATTTGTGGAAACTCATTGTGCTATAAACTTGAAGGATTTTCTTCTCTGTTAAATATATAAAATATTTGCAAAATTAAAACAACTGTAAAATGTGTTTCTTAAACAATCACAGTGAGACATCACAATGTGTCCAGTAGAATGGTTCAACTTAAATTAAAAATTTTATTTATTTATTTTATTATTTTTATTTTTTTAAAGATTTTACTTATTTATTTGAGAGAGGGAGAGAACACAAGCAGGGGGAGCAGCAGGCAGAGAGAGAGGGAGAAGCAGACTCTCCGCTGAGCAAGGAGTCCAATGCGGGGCTCAATCCCAGGACCCTGGGATCATGACCTGAGCTGAAGGCAAACACTTAATGGACTGAGCCACCCAGGCACCCCTAAATTAAAAATTTTATTTAACAATATCAAGGGTTAGAAAGTATGTAGAGTAAATACAACACACACATTACTGATGAATGTAGATTGCTAATCCCCTTTGGAGAAGTCTTTGGTGGTACTTACTTAGAATGGACTTTTTATACCTATAACCTGAGTTTATAAGCAAGATACATACAACTGTTTGTTAACCTCTGAACATGTACAAGAATATTTATAACAGCATTATTTGTAATATCCCTCAAGTGGAAGCAATTTAAATATCAAAAGCAAAGCATTTAAATTAATTATGAACAAAATACTGGTACTTTGTGGATGGATCTCACGGAAAAATGTTGAGCTTCTGCAGCTAAACACAGAGGACCTGATTCCATTTATAAAAGTTCAAAAAGAGGCAAAACTAAGCCATGGTGATAGAAGTCAGAGTCATGGTTACTATTGGTATTTTAGTAGTATGATGGGCTTCCAGAGTGTTATTAATGTTCTATTTTTTTTGATATGTGTATTTATTACGAGGCTGTGCTTATTTTTAAAAATTCATGAAGTTGTATAATTGTGATTTTTGCACTATTCTGTAAATATAATTCTTAAAGTGTCTAAATTTTTAAAAATCAAATCATGTTGTTCTTTAAATGCTCTAATAGCTTCCCACTATACTCCCAATCAAATCTCACATCACTGCTCCCTAAGCTCTAGCTACACTGACCCTTTTTCTCTTTCTTGAACAAAGAATCAAACAAATTCACTCTTACCCCTTTTCACTTGAAGTTCCCTCTGCCTGGAACACTATCTTCCAAAATGGTAACCTAGTTTGCTTTTTATTGACATTCAGGTCTTGAAATCTAAAAGCAGCTCCTCTGTCACTTTATTTAGAACCATACATTTTTTTCAGTGTAATTCTCACATCTGAGATCATCTATTTCATGACTTAGTTTCTGGTTACCCTAGTTAGAATGCAAGAGCCATGCTTGCAGCAACTTTGATTGTCTTGCTCTCTGCTGTATATCCTCAGTGACTAGAATCCTGCCAGACAGGCAGAAAAATGTTCAAGAAATAACTGGAACATGAATAAACTTACAGATGAATGAGTGAATGAATGAATGAATGAATGAGTTGACAAATGTATTGCATACAAATGAATGGCTGTTGATTAAATACAAGATGTTTTTATGGAACGACATTAAACATGGGAAAGTGTTACCAAGTTTCATTTTTCTCCCACCCCTTTAACGAGATTATTGAAATATATAGCCCAGGGAAAGGGCCTTGAGAATGATGATTTCAGCAGCTTGTGCAAACATTCCAAATAATATAACATTAAATTATTATTTCCATATTGATGCTCAAGCTTCTGTTATCCTATATTGTTATTGCTGAAGCTTCAAAGATGAATAATTTTACATAATGATTATATGGTACAGTAAAGCCTGAACAGTATGAACATGTATTTTTGTTAATATACTAAATGTATATTCTAAGCAGATTGTTCATAAAACATATGAACATACCATATTTTTTATAATAGCAAAAGTAGCTTATCATCTAATTTGCTTCGTTCATTTTCTAAAGAGTTCCAGGTGCAGGTGGGCACTTAAGTGCTTTTTGATGATGATGTTAGTTTACAAAAATTTCTTATACATAACATTTTCCTTGTAATGTTTCAGCACATATGTTTTCTTTTATTCTTGCTAAATTTTGCCATTTGTAATATTTCATTTTCCCAGTTGGAACTATTATTTGGTTTACAACTCATGAGAATTTTTCATCTTTTAGCCTTACAGTGGAGTGGTCTAATACTTATATTCCCTCAGCATCTCATATTATAGTCAATAAATCGTGAATAACAGCAAGCTATATACAAAATTTGCAAATGTTCATGAAAGGTCATACTCTCAAGGCTAAATAAATAGAAGTATTCTATTGTAATTAAAATTAGTTATCTTTTGCATAGCCTACTCTAAATAGTTTATTATACTGCTAATAAAGACAGAAGTTCAATCATAGAAACCAAGGTATATTATTAGAAAAACATATTTAGGGCTCCATGCTGCCTCAGTTCATGAAACATGTAGCTCTTGATCTTGGGGTTATGAGTTCAACCCCCATTTTGGGTGTGGAGATTACTTAAACATAAAATTTAAAAAAGATAGATTTGGTGTATAATTCATGGGAAATGATACTATAATTATCGTAGTGTCATTCTATGTGTTTGAAATAATTATTTCTAAGATTTGTGTTCTTTACAGCCTTAAGAAATCAGTAGTTACTAGGAATTTATAGGGTGTTTCTAGCAACGTCTAAGTGGGGAGAAAAAATTTAGGTATTAACCATTTGTGCAGACATGATTTCATTTGATCCCAACCACAACCCTACATAGTAAATATTTAGCTTATTAATTATGGTTAAAGTCTTTGCCAGTTTTGATATAATTTCTGGGATTGATTCTATTAGCACTTTTTCAGGAACTTTTTCTTGCTTGTCTATCTAGCTTTTTTTTTTTTTTTAATAGAATGCCAAGTATTGTAGAGGATTTTGGGAGTTCTTGGTTATGTTATCTTCCTCTTAAAAATATTATGTCTTTTTGGTGATCACCACAATTCTAACAACATTGTACCTATAATCAACAATAAGGTATTGTGCATTTAAAATTTTGTTGAGGCTAGATCTCACGTTAAGTGTTCCTACCACAATAAAATAAAATAAAAATAAAAGACTTAGTTTTAATCTTTGTTAGAGTTCGTCTATTTCTGTTTTGCCTGTTTTCTTAGAGCATCATCGTTAGTCTAGAGCATAGCTTTTCTGGGGTGTTAGTGGAAAATCTGCAGTGTTCATGAAGGTCTTCTCCCTTTGGATGAGCCGAGGCTCCAGTGTCTCCCCAGTATTGTGTGAGCTCCGAAATCTTTGGCCACCTTTCCAGACTCTTGATGGTGTTCTCTTCTTGGCTTCCAGAATCTCACTCTGAGTATGCTCAATTTACAAGCTGGCCAAGAACCCAAAAGGGGACTTTATACATAGATTTTTAGAACTCTTTTTCTCTAGTTCTCTCTTATCCAGTTCTTGATCCACCAAGTTCTAGCTGCCTTTATGGCCCCTCCATCTAGTGAGTCCACAGATCTCCTTGGGCTCATTAATCTCTGTTATGATTTGGAAAACACCTTTAGACACAGGCAACTAACCAACTCCTCTTCTAATTTATATCTATTTTCTTGTTGTTTTACTACCACTATATCCGATAATATTTTTTGTCACCTAAAGAGGCAAGCTATGTCTAACTGTGTCATGAACTCTAGACCCATTTGCTTTGACTTTTCATGTCAATGAGTTCAGCCCTATACCCCCAGATTATGCAATATCCATCTTATCCATCTTAAGGCCTTAGAATTTTAATGGCCTCAGGCTTCAGTATTGCTACAGATTAGCATTTGATTCCCAAAACAATATTTTAGTACAATACCTTTGTCAAAAAAATGCTGTTCATTTATCCAGTTTCCTTTGTGTAATGTGGCCCTGTGTTGTATATGGTCCCAGCTTCTGAAATATTAGCATTACACATTTTGACTGAAGCCAGTTGGGCTAAGACAAAACCAATCTTTCTTCTGCTAAAAGGATATCAACATGGGTTCAACCTCAAAGTTCCTCTCTTAGCAGGCAGGGATGTTTTTCTGTTGAGAATCAATTAACTTGAAGACTACCTCTGAAACTATGTAACAATAGATTTAAGGGGTTTCGAAGCTCTTCCCTGAAGGCAGGTAAAGATATATACCTCTTACCATCATTTATCCTGTTTCTAAAATGGTCGGTTTCATAAATGGTTGTATTCAATCCCAAATTTGTCCAATATATTGTGCAAAATGGAATAAAAAGAGAGAAGAATTGGTATACAATAAAACGTGAAGACTCCCAGCAACTTAGTCCTCTAAAATAAGTGGGAAATTGTTTTTTTTTTTTCAGTGTCTGAAAGATTTCCCTTTATAGGTCTGCTGAGTTGTATTTTGTCAGCTCCTATTAAATTGTGTTGTCATAGATACCTATGAATCATATAAAATATAGAAAGACTTTATTTCAGCTTTTATAAGCTTCTGCAAACAAGGGGGGGAAAAGATTTAGAATCTCTGATTTTAGTGAGACGATTCAATTTCTTGTTTGTTGCTTTTTAAAGTTCTTTGTGCTAAGAAGTCACACTTTTGGTATCTAGGCATAGTAAAGATGTCTCAAGGGACTATGTGTATTTGTGAATAGTCTTTTTTTTCCTACTGTGCATGAGTAAAAATCTAATTGTTTTGAGTGTTTGATGTGGTTTCAGTAACTACACAATGCATTCTCTTTCCAGTCAAAAATACACATCTGGCATGTGTGTGTATGTGTTGGTTTCTCTCCCTCCATTAAAATACACCTAAATGGTAATTTAATGTATATGGCCCTAGCTACAATGTGTATAAGGACTTCATTAAAATTTCCTAAATACGGAAAAATAAATTGAGATTGGGACTGGGGCAGCTAACGCAGTGGCACTCCTGAGAGGTAGCAGTAATTCATATCACAGCATCTAAGTGCTGATAGTAGAAAATGTAAGCCTTTATAAGTGAGATCAATATAGGGAAGAGCCTGCTTTCAGAAATGTCTAAGCAGTTGCAGTGTTCAGTCAGGTGGATAACAATATTTGAAGAAGGCTCATTTGTTTTGGAGCTAAACTGAGTACATTGTTGGGATATAGGAAGAGAAAGTTGGAAAGACTGTGTATTACAAGTGTCCAAGTTAGGCAAGTTTGTGTTTAGGGCGTGTTTCTAGGCTACAGGAAAAACAACATGTTAGCAGGAGTTAGAAATCCAGATCTACTAAAAAGTGAAACCTAGAGAGATTAGGGAGAAAAGAGAGAACTTGGTAAGACATGGATTCCTAGAGCATCATGCCGGGTTTATGACAACAAGGCTAATTTCAGCATCTACCTGATGATAACCTTGACTTTCGAATACACTGACAAGTTGGATCTGAATTTGTGCGTGGATAGTTTATGGTATACCCAGGTATGAAAGAAGTAAAGTATATCTGATTATATTAGTTCCACAGGAACTTATGACTAACAGAATAAAAATATTTTTAAAAGTGATCAGAAGGAGCTTTCATTTTCTACAGGACTGTCTGAAGGAAACACAGCTTCTTAGGCCAACTTAGTGTCATGTAAATACTCCCACATGTAAAGAGTTTGGAAGTCACAGTCCCATTTTTACAAGAAGGAAAAGTTGAACGAACTGAATATCAGTGACTTTTCTTGGACACAGAGAACTAAGGCCACAAAGCAAACCACCACCCTTAAATCCGGAGAGAGAAATGGATCCAAAGAGTGAAAGTTAGGATCTATTTACCTGGAGCTGAAGCTGCTAGAGACATAAACTGGTATGAACACATAAATAGTAATTTTGATAATACTGATTTCAGACTAGCTTAAGAGGGGGAAACTCCTTTGGGTTGCAGAATCATGGAGGCCTCCACTTCACCAGATTTTAGCTATAGGAGCCCTTCCAGGTGCTCATGGTGAAGAGTCAAGACAGATCCTCTGGTGGCTCTAGCTGGGAGACAGAAAGAATAATCACTGTGGAACAGGGTTCAGAGCTTTCTCCCAAACAAAAGCCTATTCTCTAGAGAAAACACTGTCAGAGCCTTATCCCAGCTGGGACATGGGCTTTTTCCCCACTCCAGCCTTTTCTAGCCTCTTCCTCACCTAAGGGGGGTATAACTAAGAAACACTCTTGAAAGTCATGGGCCAGGACCGTGGGCCTACTAAAAGTTTCAGTTAATCGTAAAACTGTAAAATTCTTCACCTCCCTACACCTTACCACCACACCCACAGGGTTTCAGTATAACAATGGATTATGATTAAAAGAACTGTAAGATGCAGACTGTCTCAGAGGAGTATTACAGAAGTCCAAAGGGGAAAGGGGAGATAGAACAAGGACATTAGAGGAATTTGAAGCCTATGACACACATATCTATTGCAAACATTAAACACAGCCCAACTCCTAACCGAACTGACATGAAATGTCATGCTCAGGCCTGTTTACCTCATTTCCCATTACTCAATACCTCATGTCTGCTTTCAACAAAAAAAGACAAGGCATGTTAAAAGGCAAGAAAAAATACAGTTAGAAGAGATAAAGCAAACATGAGAGCCAGATTAAGATAAGCCATAAATATTGGAATTATCAGAGACTTTAAAATAGCTGTGATTTTTTTTTTTTTTTTAAGAGAGTAAAAGAGCATGAGCAGGGAGGGGCAGAGGGAGAGAGGGAATCTCAAGCAGGCTCAATGCCCAGCACGGAGCCCTGATGTGGGTCTCAATCTCATGACCCTGAGATCATGACCTGAGCTGAAATCAGAGTCGGCCAACTGAGCCACCCAGGTGCCCCAACAATTTTAAAATGTGAAACATATACACAATTGTAATACCTGAAGGAGATAAAGTGAGAAGAGAAGTATCTGAATAATAGTTAGAAACTATGCAAAATTAATGACATACATCAAACCAGAGGTCCAAATAGCTCAGAAAACACCAACCAGGACAAATACCACAAAATAAAATAAAACAAAACCCAAACCAAAAAACAAACAAAAATATATAGGCATATATTCAAATTTCAGCAAAATAAAAACAAAGGGAAAATACTGAATAAAGCCAGGGTAGGAGGATGAGAGGAAACTTACCTATCAATGAACAAAGATAAAAAAAAAAAGGGCACCTGGGTGGCTCAGATGGTTAAGCATCTGCCTTCAGCTCGGGTCATGATCTCAGGGTCCTGGGATCGAGCCCCGCATCAGGCTCCTTGCTCAGCGGCAAGCCTGCTTCTTCCTCTCCTTCTGCCTGCTGCTCCCCCTGCTTGTGCTCTCTCTCTCTATGTCTCTCTCTCTGTGTCAAATAAATATATCTTAAAAGAAATAATAGTGGATTTCTCATCAGAAACCATGCAAGAGAGAAGAGAGCAAAGAGTTAAACATTTAGCTTTGAAAGGAAAAAAAAAATACTAGAATTCTGTATTCAGTGAATTATCCTTCAGAATTGAAGGGGAAATAAAGACTTTCTCAGAGAAATAAAAGTTGAGGGAATTTAATGACAGCAGAATGTCCTGCAAGAAATGTTAAAAAAAGTTCTTCAGGGAGAAAGAAAATCATATAGGTCAGAAATTTAAATCTACATAAAGAAAGGAAGGGTGTTAGAGAAGGAATAAGTGAAGGTTAAATAATAATTTTATTCCTTATTCTAAAAGATAACTATTTGATTAAAGGCAAAGAGTAACAATGTATTAAGTTTTTATAGAATATAGATAAATAATGATACCAATGTCAGAAAGGGCAAGACAGAGGAAGTTAGGAGTAATGTGTTATATATTTCCTGAATTGAACATGAAGTTTTATATTGTTATTAGAAGGCAGACTTAGATTTGTTAAAACGTGTATTGCAAACTCTAATGCAACTTCTGAAATTTTTTAAAAAGCGGTGTAATTTATATGCCAGGAGAGAAGATAAAATGGAATCATATGAGATCCTCACATAAAACTAAGAAGGCAGGAAGAGGGGGAAATGAAACCAAGAACAAGCAAAATAAAACACACACTTTCAAATATGATAGATATTAGTCCAATTACACTAATAATCATTGTAAATGTGAATGGTCTGAACACACCAATTAAAAAACTAATGTCATAGTGGATTAAAAAAAATTATGGGACCATCTATACATTGTCTATAAGAACCCACTTTAAACATAAAGACTCAAGATTCAGATAAGTTAAAAGTAAAGTTAAAAGCGAAAGGATGGAGAAAGATATACCATACTAACACTAATCAAAAGAAAGCTGTAGTAGCTATTTTAATTCAGAAAAACTACTTTCATAACAAGGGATATGATTTTGAATAAAGAGAGACATTATGGAATGATAAGGTTGATGGGGTGAATTCTTCAAGAAGACGTAAAAATTCCATACATGGATTGTATCTACTCAAACCACAGTGGAATTAAGCTAGACATAAATAGCTGAAAGATAGGTGGAAAATCCCCAAATATTTGGAGATTAAACAATACACTTATACATAATACATAGGTCAAAGAAGTCTCAAGAGAAATTTTTAAAATAGTTAAACTAAGTGAAAACATATATACAACTTACAAAATTTGTGAGATGCTGTGAAAGTAGTGCTTAGAGGGGAATTAATAGCTTAAATGAATATATTCGAAAAGACAAAAGTTCTAAAAGCAGTAATTAAATTTCACACCTTTAGAAAACTAGAGAAAGAGCCACTTAAACCTCAAGCAGGCAGGGGAAAAAAAGAAATAAAAATTAGAGAAGAAACAATTGATATTAAAAATAGGAGAACAATACAGAAAATCAACAAAGCCAAAACCTGACTTTTTGAAAGGATTGATGCCATCGATAGCTTTATCCAGACCAACTAAGAAAAAAGAGAGAGCAGACACAAATTACCAATATCAGAAATGAAAGAAGGGTCATTACACTCCTGATCCCATGCACATGAAAAGGTTAATAAAGGAATCCTATGCCCACAATTTTGATAAGATGAAGTGGACCAATTCCTTGAAAGACACAAAGCACCAAAACTTACACAAGGAAGAATAGATAATCTGCATGGTTCTTCATATACATATTGAAAAATCAATAATTATTTACCTTAAAAAGAAGAAATCACCAGACTTCGTTGGTTTTACTGGTGAATTCTACCTAGCATTTTCAAAGAAATAATACCAATTCTGCCAATCTCTTCCAGAAAATAAAAGCAGAGGGAACATTCCCCAAGTCATTCAATGAGGTCAGCATTACCGTAATGTCAAAAGCAGATAAAGACACTGTAGGAAAGAAAAAGTACAGACCAATAGTGTTCATTAACATAGATGCAAAAATCTTCAACAAATTATTAACAAATCAACAATATATAAAAATAACTATGATCCATAACCAAGTGGAATTTATTCCCATTATGCAAACCTAGTTCATTATTTGACAATCAATGCAATCCACCTGCTAAAAGGCTAAAAATGAAAAATTACATGATCGTGTTAATTAAAGCAGAAAAATTATTTGACCAAATCCAAAGCCAGTTGTGATAAAACCCTCAAAAAACTAGAAAGAGAACAGAACTTTCTCAACTTGACAAAGTGTATCTACCAAAACAAACATACACCTAACATTATACCTAATGCTGAGAAATTGGATGCTTTCCCTTTAAGATGGGCAACAAGGCAAGAATGTACTCTGTTTCTATTCAAAATCATACTGAATTTCCCAGTTAGTTCAATAAGATAAAAGAATATAAAATGTATACAGATTGAAAAGGGAAAAAATGAATGTTTTTGTTAGCAGATGATATTGTCTATGTAGAATTTCCTAAAGAATTGGAAAAAAAAAGAAAAATCCTGAAGTTAATAAGGGAATATATAGCGAGGTCGCAGGCTACAGGTTAACGTACAAAAATTAATTACTTTCCTGTTACCAGCAATGAGCTATTGTAATTTAAAACACACACACACACACACACACACACACACACACAAAATCAAAACACAGTACCTTTTATAATTGCACATTGTAAACACAAAATACTCTGGTATAAAACTAAAAAACTAAGTGCAGGATCTATATACAAAAATACCACAAAACTCTGATGAAAGAAACCAAAGGAGATGTAAACAAATGGGGAAATACTCTGTAATCATAGACTAGAAGGCACACTATTGTTGATAAGTCATTTTCTCCCTGCCTCTGTTTATAGATCCAATGCAATCCTAATCCAAAGACCAGTAAGCTATTTTGTAGATGTCAGTAAACTTATTCTAAAGTTTATATGCAAAGATAAAAATCTAGAATAGCCAGCAGAGTACTGAAGAAAAACAACCTTGGAAGATTCACATCAGTTAATTTCAATAATTATAGTAAAGCTACAATAATCAAGACATTTTGTTGATGGAAAAAGAATGAAATCAATTGAACAGAAAGAGAGCCCAAAGGTAGAAACACATAAAGATAGGCAACTGATCTTTGAAAAAGAACTGGAGGCAAACCAATGGAGAAAGAATAAACTTTTCACCAGAAGGTGCAGCAGCAATTGGGTGTTGATATGCAATGAACCTAGACGCAGACTGTATACCTTTCACAAAACATATCTCAAAACTGGTCATAGACCTAACGTAAAACACAAAATTATAAACTTCCAGGAGAAAGTCTAGGTGACTTTGGATTTGGTAATAAATACTTAGATACAACACTAAAGGCACAATATGTGAGAGAAAAAAGTGATAAACTGGACTGTATTAAAATTAAAAACTTTGTAAAAGACAATATTAAGATAATCAAAAGACAAGCCATAAACTGTGAGAAAATAGTTTTAAAACACATATCTGATAAAAGACTTGTATCCAAAATCTACCAAGAACCCTTAAAACTCAACAATAAGAAAACAACCCACAAAAAATGGACAAAAGCCAGATTCCTTACCAACCAATGTATACATGTGGTGAGTAAGTATATGAAAAATCCTCAACACTGTTTACCATTAATAAGTTGCCGATTGAAACAATAATGAGATACCACCACACACCTATTAGTATGGCTAATAGTTTTTAAAAAACAACTAACTGGCAATACCAACTGCTGGCAAGGATCCGGAGTATTAGGAGCTCCCACTTATTGCTGGTGAGAATGAAAAATGGTAACGACCATTTTGTGAAACAGTTTGGACGTTTCTTACAATGCTAAATATCATCTTACCATGCAGTCCAGCAATTGCACTCCTAAGTATTTACCCAGCTGATCTGAAAACTTATGTCCACACAAAAACCTGAATAAGAATGTTATAGCAGGGGCGCCTGGGTGGCTCAGTCGTTAAGCATCTGCCTTCGGCTCAGGGCGTGATCCTGGTGTTCCGGGATCGAGCCCCACGTCAGGCTCTTCCGCTATGAGCCTGCTTCTTTCTCTCCCACTCCCCCTGCTTGTGTTCCCTCTCTCACTGGCTGTCTCTCTCTCTGTCAAATAAATAAATAAAATCTTAAAAAAAAAAAATTAAAAAAAAAAAAGAATGTTATAGCAGCTTTATTCATAGTCACCCAAAACTGGAAGGAACCCAAATAATCTCTGTAGGTAAATGGATAAGCAAATTGGTAGTTCCATACAATGAGATATTATTCAGCAATAAAAAGAAGGGATCTATCAAGTCATGAAAAGACATGGATGAATTTAATGTGCTGATTGAAACAAGACAGTCTGAAAAAGCTACAACTGTGTGATCCCAGATGTAGGACATCATTTAACAGGCAAAACCATAGCAAAGTTAAACTATAGAATCAGTGGTTGACAAAGACTTATGTATTTCTTATTGAAGTATAATTGATATATAATGTTATGTGGATTTCAGGTGTACAACATAGTGGTTATCAGTAATTATATACAAGACTCAGGGCTCACCACAGTAAGTGTAGTCACCATCTATCACCATACAACATTATTGAGTATATTCCCTATGCTGTACTTTTCATCTTATTTATTTTATAACTGGAAGTCTGTACAACTTAATCCCCTTCATCTATTTTACCCATCCCCCCACCCACCCCCCTGTGGCTACTATCACTTTGCTGTCTGTATTTAAGAGTCGGTTGGGTGCATGGTTGGTTGCTTGGTGTTGTTTTTTAGATTCCACATATAAGTGAAATTATAAGGTATTGATTGGTTTTCTCTGAATTATTTCACTTACCATCATACCCTCTAGGTCCATCCATGTTGTTGCAAATGGCAAAATTTCATTCTTTTTTATGGCTCAGTAATATTTGTGTGTGTGTGTGTGTGTGTATGACATCTTCTTTATTCATGTATTGATGGATACTTGGGTTGCTTCCATATCTTGGCTATTGTAATTAATGCTGCAATAAACAGGGTGCATTTTTCCTTTCAAATTAGTGTTTTTGTTTTTGGGAGGTAAATACCCAGTGGTGGAATTACTGGATCCTATGATATTTCTAATATTTCATGGGACTACCATACTGTTTTCCTTACTGGCTGCACCAATTTCCACTCCCACCAACAGTGCACTAGAGTTCCCTTTCCCTTATGTCCTCATCAACACTTCTTATTTCTTGTCTTTTTGATTCTAATCATTCTGACAGGTGTGAGGTGCTATCTCATTGTGGTTTCAATTTGCATCTCCTGATGATTAGTGATGTTAAGCATCTTTTCATGTGTGTGTTGGCCCTCTGTATGTCTTCTTGCGAAAAATGTCTATTTAGGTCCTCTGCCCACTTTTTAATTGCATTGTTTGTTTTGGGGGGTTGATTGTATAAGTTCTTTATATATTTTGAATATTAACCCCTTATTGGTTATATCATTTGCAAATAACTTCTCCCCCTCTGAATGTATTTTTAAACATATATAAAGTATTATATAAACATTAAGTGTTTAATAGTAAGTGTTGAATATTGTGACACAAAGTATTATAAGAAATATTATCTTGGGGACGCCTGGGTGGCTCAGTTGGTTTAGTGTCTGCCTTTGGTTCAGGGCATGATCCCTGGGTCCTGGGATCGAATCCCACATGGGGCTCCTTGCTCAGGAGGGAGCCTGCTTCTTCCTCTGCCCCTCCCCCTGCTCTCTCGCTCGCTCTCTTTCTCTCTCTCACAGAAAAAAATAAATAAAACCTTAAAAAAAAAAAAAGAAATATTATCTTGATTGAAAGCCTCCTTCAGGGGGCCTGGGTGGCTCAGTCGTTAAGCATCTGCCTTTGGCTCAGGGCGTGATCCTGGAGTCCTGGGATCGAACCCCGCATCGGGCTCCTCTGCTGGGAGCCTGTTTCTTCCTCTCCCACTCCCCCTGCTTGTGTTCCCTCTCTTGCTGGCTGTCTCTCTCTCTGTCAAATAAATAAAATCTTAAAAAAAAAAAAGAAAGCCTCCTTCAGATTGAGATTTCAGTAGCATTAATTGGTGGTTTATTATTTACCAGGATCTTTAGTAAACACTTTCTCAATTTATATTTATTATTATTCATAACATATATATTTGTTATAGATATAAATTGTTAATATAAAATCTCATTCTAAACATATTTGATATAAAGTTCTCTTGAAAGACTCATAAATCTAATAAAAGTACTAATGACGATCTTTTATTTTTACCACTTCCAATTTTGTTGATGAATATATATTTGTATAGACATATGTTTATGAATGAGTGGAACAATATTTTCACAAATGACTAAAAACTTACATATGACATTGATTAAGGATACGGAATCTCTATGTCAGTTATTGCCATGGCTACAAAACCTTTTTCTTTAGACCATGTTCGATGACTAATATTTCTTATGTCATTTCCCCTCATCTTTTGGTGCTAGGTTACATTTCTATCTTAATCTGATAAACGTGACAATTTATTAAAAGAAATGTAAAAAAGGAACATTTTGTTAGCAATTCATTGTTAGAGTTGTGTAATACTTCTTTAAAACTGCTCAAAACTAATTAGGTGTTTCTGCTTCATTGTTAAAGGTATGGCAACCAGGAATGTAATTTTGTTTTCAGACAATGAAAGCTTTTGCTTTATAAGGAATTATTGCTTTCTGGTTCAAGAAAAAGTACTTCAAGATCACCTTTTTTAAAATGCAAACACCTTTTCAAGTAAATGTCTCTCAGGTTGATTACTCTTAAATCACCATCATTAATTGATCAGGATAAGGGATATTTTACCTGGTCAAAGACAGTTGAAATTATGTCTTCCTCCAAGGACATCTGCAGAAGGGTTTCCTTAAAGAAACACCTGGCCTGTGCTGGTGATTATCTTTCAGAATACATTAAAGGAACCCAAAATAATCGAAAACATTAAAGAATAGGAAGATTTCTACATCTTCAAGTCTTCTCTGGAAGAAATAAATATTCCTATTTATTTTCATGAAAATAATTATAGATGATGTAAATTTATTCTAGACTTGGTAAACTGATGGAAGTAGCAAGTTAACATACGTTGCTAAAAAGAAACAGAATTACTTAGCATTTAAACCAAATACTTTTCAATTGTAAAAGTGAATCTCTATTTAATATATGTGTGTATATACATGTATATATAAAGCATTTTACTGAAAAAAGTATTTTGTCACTGCTTTGCCAAGTCGTGACCTGTGAATATATCTTTCTTTTTTTTTTTTTAAAAGATTTTATTTATTTATTTGACAGAGAGAGAGACAGCCAGCGAGAGAGGGAACACAAGCAGGGGGAGTGGGAGAGGAAGAAGAAGGCTCCTGGTGGAGGAGCCTGATGCGGGGCTCGATCCCACAATGCCGGGATCACGCCCTGAGCCGAAGGCAGACGCTTAACCGCTGTGCCACCCAGGCGCCCCTGTGAATATATCTTTCTTAGGAAGTGCTTTACTTTTCTTAGAATAAATCACTGCCGTGTATGCTTATATGCCTTTGCCTATTGTTTTTCCTTAACCTACATCATTCTCCACCTTGTTCCAGCATCTCTTTGCAAGGACTTACAGTAATCTTTCACACATGGCTTAAATTTTATTCTCCTTGGAGTCCTTCCTTTTGGGCCTCTGTTCTCTCACAGTGGAATAATTCCTCTCCAGACCATATCCATAGCCACTTATCCTAGAACTGAATTTCCTCATCATCCCAAGACTTTACATTGATGCCTCTCAATTTTGCATCTCATATTTTCCAAATCCTACATTTTTGTCTTGTTTTACCCTATCCTTTTTTTTCTGGAGACACATTCCATGAACTTCCTAATAAAAGGTTTCTGGGAGGTAAAACAAAATGGAGTATTTACATCCAGCAATATATTTATTCCACTATTATAAATGAAGCATTTGACTTGGATTTTAAAGTCTTGTTTAATAAACTTCCTCCACAATTTAACCTTTTTTTTTTCCCCTTTGTCTTTTAGATTTCAGTGTAACTTGGTAGAATTCCATGTCATTGTGATATCCATTCTCTTTTTTCATTATGTGGTGGTGATGTAATTTGGAGTGGGATTCATGAGTGAATGGTCAAGAAAGAATTCTTGAGACATTTTTGGTGCAAAAAGGTGGTTTTGTTAGAGCATGGGGACAGGACCCGTGGGAAGAAAGAGCTGCCCTGGGATTCTGAGGAGTGGTTGATTATATACTTCGGAATTGGGAGAGGTAAAGACAAGGGAAGTTTCCAAAAGGATTTTCATATATTAAAGAAGACTTACAGGATCCTGGAGGCCTAGCTATTGTCAAGCTAAGGTTGTTTTCCCCTCTAGCAAGGCATTAACATTAAGACAGTTAGGAGTTCCTGGGGTGCCTTGGTAGCTCAGTTGTTTGAGCGTCTGGGTCTTGGTTTTGATTTGGGTTGTGATCTCATGGGTCTTGGGATCGAACCCTTTGTCAGGCTCCGCACTTGGCAGGGAGTCTGCTTGAAGGTTCTCTCCCTCTGCCTCTCCCTCTGCTCTCTCTCTCTCTCTCAGATAGATAGATAGATAGATAGATAGATAGATAAAAAAAAAAAAAAAGACAGTTGGGAGTTCCTGGAGGTATGTTATACTCTGTCTGTCTCAAGTATTTGTCAATGGGCTACAGGTTATAAGGAAATGTAATTTTATCTACATTTCATTTTGCCTTTGTTCTCCACATCAGTAGTATTTTTTCTTTCTTTTTTTTTTTTTTTAAGTTGGCTTAGGATTTTCTTTAAAGATTTTATTTATTTATTTGACAGAGAGAGAGAGAGAGCACAAGCAGAGGGAGCAGCAGAGGGAGAGGGAGAAGCAGACTCCCCACTGAGCAGGGAGCCAGATGTGGGGCTCAATCCCAGGACCCAGGGATCATGACCTGAGCCGAAGGCAGATGATTAACCGACTGAGCCACTCAAGCGCCCCATCTTTTTAAAAGTTTTAAGGATCACTTGCAGCGCCTGGGTGGCTCAGTTGGTTAAGCAGCCAGCTCTTGATTTCAGATCAGGTCATGATCTCAAGATCCTGAGATAGAGCCCTTCCTCAGACTCCACACCCAGTGTGGAGCCTGCCTAATGAGTGTGGAGCCTGCTTAATGGGTGTGGAGTCTCCTTAAGATTCCCTCTCTCCCTGTCTCTCTACCCCTTCACCCACTCCCCCCCCCCAAAAAAAATTTTAAGGATCACCTGCTTAGCACTCACTTCTAGAAATTTCATCATTATATGACTTACAGCTTATTTTGGATTTTAAAAAACATTTCAGCCTAAACCCTTACTTCCTTCATTTGCTCATGTAATTTCTTTGATAATTTTCTCTACCCTCTCCTATGATTGTGTTTATTGAAATGGATATCATTTAGTTGGATATTTGATCCGAATCAGTCCTCTCGTTTTCTTCTTTTCTTTCACTCCACTGTTCAATATTTTTACTCTACTTTTCAGGATACTTCCCGTAGTGTGTCTTTCATCACTTCTACTATATTATTTATTTTGGTTATCTAATTTTTAATTTGCAAGAATTCTGTTTCTCTGATCATTCTTCCTTTTATAGCATTCTGTTCTTGGTTTTATTTTTATTTTTTCAATTTTAATTTTAGTTAGTGAACATACAGTGCATTATTGGTTTCTGGGAGTATAATTCAGGGATTTATCACTTACATACAACACCCAGTGTTCATCACAGCAAGTGCCCTCCTTAATGCCCACCACTCATCTAGTCCATCCCCCTCCCACCTCCCTCTATCAACCTTCAGTTGTTCTCTATTGTTAGGAGTTTCTTATGGCTTCTTTCCCTCTGTCCTTTTGTTCTTTTCCCCCTTCCCATATGTTCATCCGTTTTCTTTCTTAAATTCCACATATGAGTGAGGTCATATGGTATTTGTCTTTCTCTAAATGACCTACTTCACTTAGCATAATACACTCTAGCTCCATCCACATTGTTGCAAATGGCAAGATTTCATTCTTTTTGATGGCTGAGTAATATTCCATTGGGTATATATACCACATCGTCTTTATCCATTCATCGGTCATTGGACATTTGGGCTTTCTGTTCTTGTTTTTAATAGATGCAAAAACTTTTCCTATCCCTTTGATTATATTAATTGTTGTTTTACTTTGATATTTTCTTCGACCAGTTCCTCATACTTTCTCTGTTTCTTTGGTTCTTTTTACATTTATATTTTAAAAATATAAATTATTTTAGTATTTTATGTTTTGTTTCCTTTTATATTTTCGTTTACTTCTTTGAAAAGCATTCACCACATACTTGATGTGCCTCAACTCTTTGCTCATATTTAAACTTCCAATACTCAAAATTGAATTTTCTGTGTGTATAAAGGTAGTTTTTCTACAAGTTTATCTGGCAGTGAGGGGGAATTTTAGTGAGGATCACCCCCAACAGAGTATCTGTAACACTCTTTTGGGGGGAAGCTGATCAGTTTATACAGTGAAAACATAAATTCGTTTATGCAACTCCCATTATTAAAATACTTCAGCAGTTTCCCATAATATACGGAATGGAATTCAAACTTCATATCAGGACTCTTAAAGCCCTGCATGTTGTGGCTTCTGCCTATCTCTTAAATAACATTTCATATCACTTACCAGTTCGTACTTGAATCCTGCTGGCTTCCTTCGGTTACTTGGACAAGCCACGTTTTTACTCCACAGGGACTTCTTTTGAATACTTCTTCTACCAGGAATTTCTTTTCTCCAAAATATTTACATGCATGTATCCTTTTATTTTTTTAACCAGAAATAGCTATCACATCTTCACAGAGGTTTTTCTTAGCCAGACTATTTAAGAATGTGCCCCATTGTTGAGCAGAGCACCATGTTTATTCCCTTCTTAGCATTTATCATAAACTGTAATTGTAATATATTTATTTATTTTTGTTAATCGCTTCCATCTTCACCAGAAGATGGGATGCTGATGAGATGGACCTCATCCCCCATATTCACTATTGTATCCTAGTACCTGGCACAGTGCCATACACAGAGTAGGTTCTCAAATATTTTTTTTAGAGAAAAAAGGCGTGCCTTTTTACTTACCATGAAGTTAAGCTATGGAATTTGGCCAATTTTCTAGGCATTTATTGATTGATTATTATCCATTTATTGAGGATATACTACACAATACCTAACACATGACTCTGTTGAAAACTAAGACACGGAGCAGGGGGGAGTAGGGGCATAGGGAGAGGGAGAGAATTTTAAGCATGCTCCATGCCCAGCATGGAGCCCTTTGCAGGGCTTGATCTTATAACCCTGAAATCATGACCTGAGCTGAAATCAAGAGTTAGACAGTTAACTGACTGAACCACACAGGCACCCTAAGACAGAGAGACTTTTAAAGAGGAAGTTCTTTTCCTCTAGGGATTGATGGTATATTAGGAGGAAAAGGTACATGAAGTAAAATTTTAATAGAGTAGATAATACAGCAGAGGTCTGTAGAAGATAGAATGGAACTACAGAAAAGAGGCCAACCAATTGTATATGTAGATGTGCCATAAGATCACTAAACATTTGAAAAACATGTGCAAGATGCTTATTAGACTAGGATTGGGCATGAGAGAGTAAACTTTGGTCAGAGATAACAGCCAATAAACCAGCAAAGAGAAGTGAAAGGATATTTGGTGTCTGTTACATTTTAATGTGCTTCTGTTAAAGCCATTCACCATACATCATATTTTGCCTTGGCTCTTAGGTTATATTTAAGGTTCAGATACTAAAATTAAAACTTCTGTGTGCATAAATGTGGTTATTTCCACATACTTTTGAGGCAAATCCACATAGAGAGGTTGGTTCCCTTTCCTCTACCCATATGTCTCATCCTTTACAGAGATCCCAAGTGAACCCAGCCCACAGCCAACTTAATATTTGAACACAGCCATATGAGGCAAGACTGGTTGTGAACCTAGCTCAGATTCTACATGCATAAACGATAAAGTGGTTTTGTTTTAAATCACTATGTTTTGAGATTGTTTGTTGAACACTGATAATAAAGAACAGGCATAATGTAAGTAGGACAGAGTATCTTTAGTCCAGGCAATGAACATGGGAGTATGTCAATGTGGTACAACGGAGGAGCAGATAATTGGAGAAAAGGAGGTAGGAAAGGACTACTTGTTAGAAAAATACTTATCTATATCTATAAATCTATATGTATATCTATACAGTTGAGAATCATATCAACTGTAGTGATGGGCATAAGAACAGTGAGGAGGAAACTAAAATCTTCCAAGAATGAAGGAGAATGACTCAGGGTTCTGTAGATATTAGCAACATGGAAGGGTGGGATATTATATAGATTGATGTTATAAGCTTCATAAGTGAGAAGTTTAGGGATAAAGAAGATAGAATATTCTAGAAGCAGCAACGATAAGCAAGAATGACACCTACTCATCTCCAGAGCAGACATATGAGGGCCGTGGGTGATGACAATAACAGCCATCACTTGGGAGAGCTTCAGGAGAAGCAGTGGTATCAGAGGAGAACCTCTATGAAGGTAAAGGGAATGAAAAGAAAACAGTTTGAGGGGTACCTGGGTGTTAAGCATCTGCCTTCAGCTCAGGTCATGATCCCAGGATCCTAGGATCGAGCCCCGTGTTGGGCTCTCTGCTCAGCGGGGAGTCTGCTTATCCCTCTCCCTCTGCTCCTCCCCTTTGCTTGTGTTCTCTCTCGCTCTCTCAAATAAATAAATAACATCTTTAAAAAAAAACAGTTTGAGGGATAACACAGGATTTTGCTGATGGTGCACCAGAAATTCCAGAAGGAATGACAGGAACAAAATAAGAAATGTGCAGAACCATATAGCGAAAAGATTGTAGGAGATGAGTGGTGAACGTGTCACTGGGGTCGTTTAGTGACTGGTGAACAAAGTTAATGACAAGCGGATACTAGGTCTGATTGACAAGGAAAATTGTTTCGTTTAGGACTTTGTTAAGGAAATAGAAAATTGTGATTCATATTTTAGCTCAATATTAGCCATGTAGATGGATACAGAAGACCTAGGAGACATAGTCTTATCCCAGTATGCAGGAACTTACTGGGATTAGACCCCTAATTTATTCATTGAAATCTAGGCTATTTTTATGTACACTGCGAAGAAAGGTAAAACTGTGGCAGCATGACCAAACATTAGGAAAGGAGGCAGTAGGTGTGTAGAGGAGAAAATACTCTTGGAAAAATAGAATCAAGGGGAAGAGTTGACTTTGCAACTGTGTACTATGCATATCTGCCTGTAGTTTCTGTGATCTCATAACTGTTCCTACAGAAGATTTCCACCAAGCTTCACCTCAGCCCAGATGGCTGTGTTAATAAAATGGCACCCAAGATCAGTCAAGAAAAAGCACCACACTATTCCACTACACAAACACACACACACACACACACACACACACACACACACTTACACACAGCATGTGCAAGGTTCTCACTGTCAACTTAAAAAGTAGAATTTTAATATTTTCTTCTTTATTTTTATAAAATAAATACATGAAAGGCAATTTGTATAGTTGAAACAATTTTGCAATTGTAACATTAAGGTAAATGCTTTCAGTGATTACAGGGAGGAATACTATGTAGACAATTTGCTATCCTATATTTTATCTATTCTGTCGTTTTGCAAAAAGGAAGGTATTTGTAAAAACCAGTCTCTTTGTATAGCCATGTGTTTTCGTTTGTAATTCAAAAGGTCAGATAATTATATTGTATGTGTGTATAAATATAATATATATAATATATGTGTGTATGTATATACGCACACATCCACAATGCCTGGCATATAATGGAGCAAAATAAATGCTTTCCA
Organism: Ursus arctos; assembly: GCF_023065955.2. Lineage (NCBI taxonomy): Eukaryota > Metazoa > Chordata > Mammalia > Carnivora > Ursidae > Ursus > Ursus arctos. The sequence goes on along the minus strand of NC_079873.1, from coordinate 21,893,759 downwards.
AAAAAATAAAAGCAATACAAAGAATATAAGTACTATCTTACTGAAAAACAAGGTTTAGCATATAATTCAAAATCTTAGCATCTAATATGAACAGTTAACAAACCCAATAGCCAGGTACGGTGGGGAAAGAACAGAGAATAAAACTGTGATGTAAGTTAAGATTTTTCATTAAAGATCAAATTAATGACAAAAAATGACATTTTGTTTAATTTCAGTGTGTTCATAGATACATATATCTATGTATCTCTCTCTATATGTCTACATATATTTATAAAAAAGAATTTAGAGTGGGGCACCTGGCTGGCTCAGTAGGTAGAGCATGTGACTCTTGATCTTGAGTTTGAGCCCCATGTTGGGCACAGAAATTACTTAAGAAAAGAGTTTAGAGAATGTGAATTAATTGTTTTTATGCCAACACATTCTTTTTTTTTTTTAAAGATTTTATTTATTTATTGACAGAGATAGAGACAGCCAGCGAGAGAGGGAACACAAGCAGGGGGAGTGGGAAAGGAAGAAGCAGGCTCCCAGCATAGGAGCGTGATGTGGGGCTCGATCCCAGAACGCCAGGATCACGCCCTGAGCTGAAGGCAGAGGCTTAACGACTGAGCCACCCAGGCACCCCTATGCCAACACATTATTTTTCAGTGCTCAATACTTGAATATAAGCTATAGGAATGTTGATCCACACCACTGAATTTAATAAAGGAAAATAGTAATTAATAAAATATTTTTCTATTTTTGTTATTTTCAACATATAACAAGGCTTTAAAATAAATTATTCATATATTTTTATATCCAAGATACTCTTGTAGATATTTGAGGCAAATGGGATGAACGGTAGTTAAATATGTTCTTCTGAGTGAGTTTAATAATACCACAGTATGATATTAGTTATGATATCAGTTGCTTCATGAACATAATCCTCTTATTCTTCAAAGCATACCCTACCTTTTTTTAAAAAAATATTTTATTTATTTATTTGAGAAAGAGAGAGTTTGAGAGAACGAGTGGGGGAAGGGACAGAGGGAGAAGCAGGTTCCCCACTGAGCAGGGAGTCCAACGTGGGACTTGATCCCAGGATCCTGGGATCATGACCTGAGCCAAAGGCAGACGCTTAACCAACTGAGCCACCCAGGTGCCCCATACCCTACCTCTTTAATGTAGGAAGATAAACATGAGAGCCTGGCATCATGGAAGTCAGATGGTGATGTGTTTTTAGGAATGTCAAATGCTACCAAAGGGATGAAGAAAATGAAGACTCAATGTTGGCCTGAATTTAGCAAAATTCAAGTCACTAGTGATCATAACGAAAGAAGTTTCTGAAACAGTTTGGAGATTAATGCATGACTGAATGAGTTCTGTGGTGAAAGAATAGTGAGAAAATAGAGATAGTGAGAATATTCAATCCCTCACCTTCTATTAGTATAACAAATTTTACCAAAAGCAAATGATTTCTTCATATCTGGAAATATTGTAAGGAATCTTGCCAGCCATATATTTAGAATCGGTATGGTTAAACTCTATTTTCAAATGAAGAATACATTTGTGCTTGCCTTTTATTTCTGGTTTAAATCAGATGGCCAAGGCAGATAGTTCTTTCTTACTCTGTGCTACCTAAATCTTATCTGTGAGTTTCCCTCTATATTGCAATCATCTTTGGTTCTAAGACCAAGCATCATGTCTATGTTATAATAGTTTCATAAAAAATATTTGTTTCATTAGAATAGAACCAGGCGGTTTAACCAGTCAGGTGTTAATAGAAGTAATATAGTAACAGAGGCCTTTAGAAATTGGATCACAACCTTGTTATTTGTACCTTGGTTCAATGTAGTCAAGAAGACCAATTTTTGATGGCCTGACACAGGATTATTTGAACTCTATATACAACAGACCCCTACCTTGCTAAAATATCAAGCACTCCCGAATCCCATCCACAAAACTGTAAACTCATAGTACCTGTGGGACAGATCTACCATAAGCCCAAATCAAGAGTCACACGTGTCTTAAGTGTCTGGAAAACCAGTGCAGAAAATCAAAATGAGATGATTTACATTGACTAGCTTATTTGTTGTTCTATCATTTTTGCTGATATAATTATAAAAGGAAGGTTTGTACCATTGATCCAGGGCCAGAGAGCAGAACAGTGTTAAGGGATAATAAAGTATGTTTCCCACTCAGATCCATGGAGCAATCTGGTTGATGAGCCCTTTGGAAAAATAAGTTTGAGGCAGAAGCTTTAGGAGACACTGTCATAAAGGACACTGTACTAGAAGGGCTTCAGGATGATGACAAAGTGGCCCGAGTGCAGAAAGCAAGGTGTTTTTTTTTTCAACTCTGTATGGCAGTCTTCTGCCAGAGCATTTGGAGTGCTCAGGTGCAGTGGAGATGCGGCTAAATAGAACAGTGGTGAAGTGGTAATGAAATTGACTCCTGAGATGTGGTAAATAGCTAGTAGACACAGGAATACTTAACGTGTATGGGAGTGAGCAGAATCACCTGGAGCTATTATTCAATTTGTAAATGCATACAAGAAAATACTTAATGATGCTCCCAAATAATTTAATTGAATTTTATTTTAGAAAACATGTATGTGAGGATAAGAAATATAAAAACTTGAGCCATTATTCTTACTGTGGTTTTATTCATAATATGGTATTAAGGGGAAATGCAAGAATTTGATTATGTTTGTATGTGTGTGTCCCCATCTGTGAAAGTTGCTTTTATGAAAGTACTCTAATTCATCTGAAAGAATTAACACATTCCTTGAAAGACCCACTTAACCTTTCTTTGAGCATAAAATGTGGCTTAGTCACTAATAAAAGTAAGAGAAATTCTACCAACACCTAGAGTACAATGAAACCATGCAAAATAAACCCAGTGGCATCATACCAGTAAATCATTCTGGGCAAAGTTAGGGGGGGTTTTTTGATGTCTTATAAAATTAGCTTATGAAGGGAGGACTATGGGTAATAAATGTCTAGGTTTCAATAAGGTGGTTGATACAGTGGTTCAAGTAAGTGTATAAAAATTGTCAAATCAGTTTTGATAAGAACACAATAAAATGGATTAAAAACAAACTAAAAGATTGTGAGTGTGGAGAATGATAGATGAGAGTGGGACCTTTGTAGTACCCGAAAATGATTCTTGGCTCTATTAACTGGATTTCTGACCATAAATAGAGGGCAAATAGGGCTTGAATTAGATTGGCAAATTATATCAGCTTGGAAAGTGCTGTAAAAATCATTTTGGAGAGAGATGCTATAACTGGTTGTAAATAAGTCTGTGGGCAGAAAAGAACAAATGGAATTCAATTTGTAAAAGAGCAAGCAGGAAAGATATTCCCAAACAACTGTATGACAATACCATTTTTTGCTAATAAAAGTGATGGCATAGCATTTTATAGTATATAGCATGCCTCGTAAATGCTGATTTTTATGAGCTTATTGGGTAGCAAGCCAAGTGAACAGACTACTTTCTGGAATAAGGTTGATTATCCAAAGGAAGTCATTGGGTTCTCCTCGGACTGCGCACTAGTGTCAGTGTGTTTGGCAGATGGGCCAGCTGTGAAACTTGTTTCCATCTCCATCTGGCTCCTTCTGGTTCTTGGAGCCTTTTCTGTCTGTTAGGAAACAGCAAATATTTCTTATTAGTGTAGCAACATGTCCTTAATACTCTGATGTTTAGTCAGAGGCTACTTTCTAAGTTGTACCCCTGTACATATTCCATATTTTGTCCCCTCTAATATATTTTTGTTATCTGCCAGATATAATTTCATAGAATAGGTGCACAACTTCCATCTACCCCATATAGTCTAAAAGAAAAGACAAACAGAATTCCTCCTGTTTGTGGTTCAGTGGGTGGCAGGTGTAGGAAAGGGACCACTGTTGGTGAAAGATGGAACATTTCCTTCAAGTAAAACCACGTAATTTGTTTCCAGTTTTGAAAATTTGAATTCAAATAAGAAAACAAAGTATTATATATGCATCAAAAAAGGAAGTAATGAGTTATGTCGGAAGTTAGGTTTTTAGTCGCTCAAGATGTGAATACATGAATCTATACACAGAAAACAAATGGAAATAAACAAGGAAAATTTCTTATTCTGCATAGTTAAAATATGGTTTATTACCCCCAAAACACTGTTGTGTTAGCTTCTCTGTAGCCTTAGTAATTTCTCTATAACAGCAATTAGGACTTAGCACATTTCCTTATACCTAATATGCATGCAATACAAATATTATCAAAATAATTACTACAAAATCTTATCCCAATTACTTCTTTCCTTCTCTTTGAAAGTGCTGGTGACTTTCAGGTCTTAGAATGCCAACTGAAGTCAAAGAACAAAGAGTACAGAAATCCTTTAAAGGACAATAGGTGCATTGAAGAGTTCTATTAGAATTGGATGATAAAGGAGAAAAGTAGGTCAGAGGTATTTAGACTAAGAAAACCAAGTCATTTCATCATAAATACATAAGGAAGGCGAGTAGCCCCAGAGAAAGAAAAACTTACGAAATAAAGACTTGCTTCCAATGTGGGCCTATTGTTACTTATAAGAGGGTAATTATGATGATAAAATTGAATGCATTTAAATTTGGTTTTCTAAATAAGAGAAGACTTTAGCACCTTCAGAAGTTGTGGGATGCTTGAGCATTCAGTTACCTTTAACATTATATTAACTGGGTGAAGGGAAAACTTGTGAGGCCTCATAACTGGGCAAATCAGTATTGGAAAGGAACCTGGGTCAAGAATGCCAATGACACAACTTCTTAATCCAGTCATCTGTTGAAGGGCATCTCTGCTCCTTCCACGATTTAGCTATTGTGGACAATGCTGCTATGAACATTGGGGTGCATATGGCCCTTCTCTTCACTGGATTAAGAAGATGTGGTCCATATACACAATGGAATATTACTCAGCTATCAAAAAGAACGATTTCTCAACATTTGCTGCAACATGGACGGCACTGGAGGAGATAATGCTAAGTGAAATAAGTCAAGCAGAGAAAGACAATTATATGGTTTCTCTCATCTATGGAACATAAGAACTAGGAAGATCGGTAGGGGAAGAAAGGGATAAAGAAAGGGGGGTAATCAGAAGGGGGAATGAAGCATGAGAGACTATGGACTCTGAGAAACAAACTGAGGGCTTCAGAGGGTAGGGGGTGGGGGAATGGGATAGGCTGGTGATGGGTAGTAAGGAGGGCATGTATTGCATGGTGCATTGGGTGTTATATGCAACTAATGAATCATTGAACTTTACATCGAAAACCGGGGATGTACTGTATGGTGACTAACATAATATAATAAAAAAAATTAAAAAAAAAAAAAAGAATGCCAATGACAGTTAAGAAGAAAAAAGGGATCAGCAGTCTCCATTAGAATATCCTATTTTCGGACAAAGCTGTGTTTGTGGAGAAGAAAGGAGGTTTAAAATCACCCAGAATTTGCATCTGAATTCTCAGTAAGAGATAAGGATTATGAAGAATCATGAAGAATCAGGCATTGAGGTTGAGCTTTCACAGATTGGAACAAGAATTGTCATGTTTCCAACAGAAAAAAGTATGCCTGGAACATAGAACTCTTGCCTTGATCACTCAAACACTTTATGCTGCTACCAAAAGCTCAACCCCACCTTGAAGTCTTTCCATGACCAGTTATAGATTTCCCCTAAGTGACACAGGGAATGAGTTATATTGCATATACATTTTATCTTCTTGTTGAGCTATGGACAAGTTGATGATGTTTGAAAAGAATTGGGGCTGTAGCTAATATAAAAAAAATTAGGTAAAAGTTAAGAACTATATTAAGATAAAAGGAGGAGCGCCTGGGTGGCTTAGTCAGTTTGGCGTCCGACTCGATTTCAGCTCAGGTCATGATCTCAGGGTTGTGAAATTGAGTGCCCAGTTGGTCTCCGCGCTCAGCGCTGAGTTTACTTGAAATTCTCTGTCTCCTTCTCCCTCTGCCCTTCCCCCTGCTCATGTTCTCACTCTCTCTCTCTCTCTCTCTCTAAATAAAACTTTTTAAATAAAATAAAAGGAAAAGTTTTGAACATTGTAATGGTAGGTCAATAGCTATTGCTGTGAAGAATGCCAAGCTGTGGCTCACACTGTCAGGAGGTGTATGGTATAATGGTAGACGATAACATGCAAAAGTGGCTCTAAATAAACAGAAGACAAATAGCAACAAAAGACAGCAGCAGCATAGTAAAACAATGAGTTTGGGAGACTCAACATTTCTGAAATAATCCCAGTCTTGTATATAAAGTGAGGACTTCTTTAAGTTACAGTTGGTAAAGATTAAAGGATGAAATAAGCCATCCCACGAAGGGTACATTCCCCAACAGGAGGCTCATTTTGTCATTATCATTTTTTAAATTAGTTTTGCCCAGCTTAACTTTCACTTTTACAATCTGAGCTAAAAAGGCAGGAGAGCATTCCTTCAAGGATGAGTCAAGAACATATTCATAATTTCTCGTTTTCGTTGTCATCGTGTCGTGTTTGCAGTGCTGCTCATTGCCATCTAGAACACAATGCTCCCTCACAGTTCGCCATGAACGTGTATTACAGTGCGAAGGAATTGATCATTGTGAAGATCACATGCCAAAACATTCGTTTTCTGTCTCGGGCCTGAAAGATGTTACTGAACCCTGATTTCTAAGAGAAGTAGGTATTTCATGTTGTTTTGTTTTGTTTCCGTTGGGTCCATTCCACTTCTACTTTATCTTTCTTGGAACCCCCTTGCCATATCAATTTCCTTGAGATCTAATTTGGCTTAAGTCATGTACAATCCTATTGTTTACTTTTATTAAGTAATTTATCATTTCCTTTTATTATTGATGACATGAGAATTTATTCTTCATTCTACATGAATGAACTGAGTGCCTTTTATGCACCAGTGTTCCTTAAATGAGGAATACAGTGGTGAATGAAACCAACAGAGTTGTTGCCTTTCAGAATTCACAGTCTAAGGTGGGAGACAGACAATAGATCTGGATACAAAAAATTAATAGATGAATAAAATTCCAGGTGTAGTGAGAAGTCTGAATGTTAACATAGTAGTGTAAGGTTGTGGAGGACAACATTACTAATTTTGATTAGTTGCTCTGGAAAGCCTGCTTAGGAGAGACAAATTGAGGCTGGAATGAATTGAGGGATATAGCCCTGTGACCTTCTGCAGGGGAAGAGTTCCCAGGAGAGCATATGAAAAGCCCTATTAGGATGAAGTCTTTGTCATGTCTCAGAGGCAGCAAATGACCAGGTAGCTAAACTGCAGTGAACGAAGCAGAGAGAATAGGGGATGAGGACAGAGAGGTAGTGAAGGACCAACTCTCCTTAAGCCTTTTTGTCCTAAGCTAAAACTACGGTGTTCATCAACATTTCCCGAGTCCTATGGTCATATCCCACTGTACCCGCCTTCTCTGGCTTTGGCCCACCCACCTTTGCTTTTTTTGTCCTCTCTTCTCTAGGTTTTTCTGTAAAGATACCGCTAATCATCTCTCCACTTCCTGTATGTGTAAGTGTGGTTTGTTGTGCTTGTGAAATAATTAGGAAGGTATTTATGTTTGTCAAGACATTTTACATGTGGTTATAAAGTTCACCTTTGTAGCAGCGAATTGCTTAAGGTAAAGACATAGGAGGGTGTTAATAATAATTTAAGGGTTGGTGCAGAGGGCAACCAATATCTGTAATAACAGATGCCAAATTGAAAAAGAATGTATTTCATAATAAGGGTCTTAAAATAAAGAAAGTGGTGGGGAAGCTCTGCCACAGGCTGAGTAGGGCAAGAAACCCCTCTGGTCTATTTCCCTGCCGCTATGACCAGTGATTATCACTTCACACATCAGATCAAACTCAATGAATGGGCAAAAACATTGATACAGCCACTTTGAAATGGAGCAGATTTAAAAATCACATCCATAGCATGATTTTTTGAGGATCCTCTGTCTTTTCCAGTCATCAACCTCTCAGGAATAATAAGTGGCTCTAATATAATTTATCCTCTAATCTAAGAGCCAGAGGAAGAAAAGTTATGTGTAATACCCCTATCTCACTTTATCTGTTTTGTAGTTGCTGTTCTCTAGGTAGAGAGGGTGGGGAAGTAATCAAAGCAAAAGGAAAAAAATAAGTAAAACTTAAAGAAACCTACCCATTGTCTTCTTTTTTTTTTTTTTTTTTGTCCATAAATAATCTCTGGGCAAAATTATATGTTATAAGGGAATGCATTCCAAAACTTAATTAGGGCTTTTAAAATTCAAGCCCAACATATTATTTTACTTAATTTATATGGGGAATAGGAAGTTCTAACTCAAAGGAAACAATTCAGTTTGTAGCCCGTTCTCCAGAAGAGGGAGGCCAAGCCACATTTACCCTCAGGTTTAACCAATGCTCATATTAATCTTAGCAATATTGTCCATTCTAACTCCGGCCGGTACGTTCGCTCAAGAATTGTCCTTTTTTACGTGTAGCCTTTGTATCCAGAATTATCTCAGCCTGTGGTTCTTAGAATGCGTACCCAGAAATAGTTGAAGTAAGCAGAATCATCTAAACTTTAACCTCAGTTTTTAATGAACTCTCTGGGAGTTCACTAAACTCCATTTACTACACTGGCCTTCCTTTTTCTCTCAATCTCATAAAGCATTGTCCAGTCTCAAGGACATCTGTCTGGAAGCCATTTTCTAAGATATTCTAATGATTAGCTCAGTTAATTAAATATCACCTACTCTGGGAAGCCCTATGGTATCAACATATAAAAATGACACCCTCCATCCCAATTCTTTCTACCACATAATTGTACTATCCCATTATATTTCTTACACAGTATCACAGTTCAAAATGATCTAGTTTATTTGCTAGTTTCCTGTTTTTGTCTGTTCTGATCCATTAGAATGTAAGCACCATGATTCTAGTTATGTTATTTTCTTGTTAATCTAGAACAGTGCCTGTCACACACTGTTTAATAACCATTTTTCATACTTTCATTTTAAGACAATTGCAAAATTACAGAAAAGTTGCAAGGAAAGAACAAAGAATGCCCATATACCCTTCAACCAGATTCATCAATTGTTAACATTTTCCACATTCGTTTTATAACTTTTTCTAAATGTTTGTGTCTATCTGTTGTCTACATGTATGTATTTTCTTTTTTCTTTTTTAAAAAAGATTTATTTATTTCAGTGAGAGAAAGAGCGTGCATGTGTGCACACGAAGGGGGGAGGGGCAGAAGAAGGAGGAGAGAGAAACTCAAGTAGACTCTGTGCTGAGCAGGGAGCCCGACATGGGGCTCGATTTCGTGACCCTGAGATCATGACCTGGGCTGAAACCAAGAGTCAGACGCTTAACTGACTGAGCCACCCAGGTGCCCCTGTATATATTTTCTAAGAATAGTCTCATACATAGCCTCATGTAGGAAGTAAAGTCAGGATATTTATTTATTTGTTTGTTTATTTATTCATTTATTAAAATATTTTTATTTATTTATTTGTCAGAGAGAGAGAGCACAAGCAGAGGGAGCTGCAGGCAGAGGGACAAGCAGGCTCCCTACTGAGCAAGGAGGATGATATAGGACTTGATTCCAGGACCCCGGGATCATTACCTTAGCCAAAGGCAGACACCCAGCTGACAGAGACACCCAGGTGTTCTAAGTCAGGAAATTTGTTATTTTAATGGTATTATTAGTTAATCTGATGTCTGTATTCAAATTTAACAATTGTACCAAAATATTCTTTTAGCATTTTTTTTTTTTGATGTAGGATCCAACCCACAATCATGCATCACATTTAGTTGTTATATATTTTTAGTATCCTTTAATCTGAAATTGTTTCTCAGCTTTTTTTGCCTTTCATGTCCATGAAATTTTTTAGGAGTACATTTATTTAGGAGTACAATTATGTTATAGAATGTTAGTAATTATTTTTTTTGGAGTTTGAATATGTGAATACTAACCAACTGCCATCTAGAATTGTCTTGTCCATATATAAAGAGACATGAAAATTGAAAACATACGTATAAAGTTTCCAAAACTTCACTCAGTCCATTCTAAGATCTAAGAATAAAATGGGTACTAAGCCAGACTTTGGGAGAGTCCCAATTTTCCTACCTGCCAGAGCTTTCAATTTCCATAACTAAATAAATAATCACAACACATTTTCTGAAATTTTGTATTAAGCTAGTTAAGAATACACCATGAAAATTTAAGTAAGATGTTAGAATACATTTTATGTGGCCCTCATTTACTTTGTATTTTTTTAAAGATTTTGTTTATTTATTTTAGAGAGAGAGAGCATGTGAGTGGGGCGGGGAGGGACAGAAAGAACCCTCAAGCAGACTCCCTACTGAATGCAGAGCCCAGATGCGGGGCCCAGTCCCAGGACCCTGAGATCATGACCTGAGCCAAAATCAAGAGTTGGCTGCTCAATCAGCTGAGCCACCCAGACACCCCTATATGGACCTCCTTTAAGGAGCATACATCAGTAATTACACTATTCTTGTTAAACATTAGGACTTTACTAGCTTTATTTTCCAATTTCATGTTCCAGAATTATCCTTATTTGATAGTAAAAATAAAGGAGACTTTAGGTTTATTTTCAACAAAGTTTTCAGAATTGAGGTTGCCATGACTAGCACATTCACTCTCCAAAGGAGAGAACCCAAAAATATGGTTTGCCAACAAAATCACTTAACAATCTCAGCTTTTAATATTTTTGAGGTTCCAGTACAAGTATATCGTGCCCTGGCCATTATATCTACTTGTCTTCTGTGAAGAAATTGGCAGAATGCTCAGTTTAAGTAAATTCATTCAAACAACTGGGAACTGAGAATTCTCACTTTGTTTCACCATCAAAAGGTCCTAAAAAATCTTACAGTTCTACTGAATTTTTCCTTTATGTGATAGGAAAAACTGCCTTATCTTTTTAGTCTATTCAGTGGTTTCCAAATGCTGGATATTTATTGAAGCGGCTGGGGAACTTGGAAGAACCAGCACTTATTGAGCCCCACCACTAGCGATTCTGATGTAATTGGTCTGGAGTGGACCCTTAATAGTTGATGTGATTTTAAGAGAGCTCCACATGCTCCTAAAGTGCAATCAGAGTTGAAAATCACTGATCTGAACCAAAGAAATTCCCATCACCCAGTGGTACCAGTCAAATAGAATGTTGAAATAGTTTCCAATGGGATAGCTGCTTCTTATATAATACACTCACCTTGTCCTTCCCCTTGGTTACAAATCAATGTCTCTGGCTAATTGTAATCATATCTTTTCATTTCGATTAGATACAGTGGATTAAGACTCTCGACTAGAATAAACTGGACCATTGTGTTGCGTGAATTTGTGACCAAGAAATCAGAAACAATGTTAACTTTGTCAACCTCAGTTACTTTATTAGAATTGATTATACCTCTTATATCCCTTTGTTATGTTAAATCTTTGATTACTTGCTTGATTCCTTCTTTAGGAATCATCATGGTCTTTTATCGCAATGATGTCTCATTTAAGTAAAAGATTTCCAAATGTATAGAAAACAAAAGCATTTGGTTTATCACCAAACAGTGAAACAATATCATAGGTTATAAAAGTTTTCAAGAGACCATTATGTAATTAAATTTCTTGTATATCTGTGTTTATTTGCCTCTACAAATATATATATTACAATGCCAATAGTTAATTAAAAACAAAACAAATACAACATCAGTGTCATCTGAACTCTTTCCCCCTAATTTAATCTAGGCTTTTGAACTACCAATTTCTTTTCTTTTTTTGTTTTTTTAAAGATTTATTTATGGGGCGCCTGGGTGGCTCAGTCATTAAGTGTCTGCCTTCGGCTCAGGGCATGATCCCAGCATTCTGGGATCGAGCCCCACATGAGGCTCCTCTGCTAGGAGCCTGCTTCTTCCTCTCCCACTCCCCCTGCTTGTGTTCCCTCTCCTGCTGGCTGTCTCTCTCTGTCAAATAAATAAATAAAATCTTAAAAAAAAGATTTATTTATTTGAGAGAGAGAGGGAGAGAGAGAATGCACACATGTGTGCAAGCAGGGGGAGGGGCAGAGGGAGAAAGAGATAAGCAGACTCCCTGCTCTGCAGGGAGCCTAATATGGGGCTCCATCTGAAAACCCTGAGATCATGACCCAAGCCCAAATCAAGAGCCTAATGTTCTTACATCGGAAACCGGGGATGTACTGTATGGTGACTAACATAATATAATTAAAAAAACATTAAAAAATTAAAAAATTAAAAATTTAAAAAAATTAAAAAGAAAAAAAAGCCTAATGTTCAACCAATTGAGCCACACAGGTGCCCCTAAACTACCCATTTCTGAGCTTATCAATGGTTCTTGAATGTCAGGTGCACCCTACTAAATCAATAACTAAGTCTTCATTAGGCTGAATTAGCTGTTCATATGTACTTTTACATATTCAAAATCTGTTCCTCAGTATAGATACTAACTAGATCTTTATTGAATGAAAAGGTCAAGTCAGACTTCCCCCTTGGCAATGATGTGAGCTCCCTCAGATGCTCATTAACTAAATCATGTGATCACTGCACAAAGAATGCTTATTGTATTGACTTAAGTGTATTGTATTATATTCCCTAAAAATATTTAGAAATGGGCATTAGTTACAGAAGCAAGGAACTTGACAGCTTATTGATTATGCAGATATGTTCCCTGCACTTATTTAAAATGAACCAATGAGTGCAACAGTTAGCAAACTCTTAAAGGGCCAGATAGTTACAGTTTTAGGGTTTGCTGGCCACATGGTCTGTTACAACTATTTAACTCTTGTTTAATGGAAAAGCAGTCATAGATAATATGTAAGGAAATGGATGTGGCTTTGTTACAATAAAAGTTTGTTTACAGAAACAGGTGGCGGGGCAGTGGGTTATAGTTTGCTTGATTAGTGGGGCAAAATATGTCCTACATATGATACACATATGCATACCCATACATATGTTTTTGTTTGCAAAATGGAACTGTCTCTTTTAGCAAATTGAGCACTATGAAGTAAACCTGCGAGAGGTGGGAGTGAATTTTGTATATATTTGAAGTCACCACATTTAATCAACTTGCCATGTTGTGAGACAAAATAGAGAAACTCTCTATCAGTGCCTCCTTTACTTAAGTAAGCTCTTCTCTGAAGGTATTCTGTATAGTTTTTCCTAAAGGAAATCAATTGAAAAATTTAGCTATTTATTAACTCAGCACACTTAAAGTAAGTAAATAAATAAATATTCTCCTATTTACTTGTTTGACTGGAATCTTGCTTACAAGATACTTCATGCTGTCCTGACACAGAATTCATTATTTCAGAGAAGGCACAGGTCAGATTTCAAGAGTCATTCTAGTTGTTTTCTATGGAGAGGACAGAACTCTATCATCGAATCTAAGTCCACTTAATTTGGGAAGAGGGGCAATTGGTTAAATATTTGGTATCAAAGTAAGAAATATATAGTGAGTGGAGGAGGACGAGTGGTCCTAAAGTGGTCCAAACAGATGGACTGAAAAGTCAGTCTCATCTTTTTAAATATTGCCTCAAGGTCTTCTGGTGATTTTTCTTCATGACATCCCCAATACCTTATAACAGGGATATACACATAAAAAAAAAAAAACCCACAAAACGATAGTGGTACCCTGATGTAACCCCAACTCCTTCTATTTAAGCTACCTGTAGTGACCTCTTTTATAGTCATCTGTTAACTTTTTTTCTCTTGCACTGTGAAACTTGTACATATACAAAAATGACGGTCACGTTAAGAGTGGCCCACATACCCTCTAAGATTGAGACAGAAACATTCCATATAACACTCAAATCTAGTATTAAAAAAGAAAAAAAACAGGTAGCCAGTGAAGCTTTCACTGGTGTCTGGTTCACAGAAACAGAGCAGCCTCCCATTCATCACTGAAGTATTGTAGAATGCGTGCTGCGATGCATGAGCCTATGGTATAAAGCAGCTAGGCTTACACGTGCTGTGTGTATTTGACCATATAGTCCACATGAGTCTGGTATTAACTTTTGAGACATGGCTATATACTTTAACTGAATCATGTGTATCTTCAAAAGTAAATATATTAAAGTAAAAAGTTACTGCACAGTGAAGGAAACAATCAACTAAACTAAAAGGCAACCTACAGAATGGGAGAAAATATTTGCAAGTGACATATCTGATAAAGGGTTAGTGTCCAAAATATATAAAGAACTTATACAACTCTACACCAAAAAGTAATCCCATTAAAAATGGGCAGAAGTGGGGCGCCTGGGTGGCACAGCGGTTAAGCGTCTGCCTTCGGCTCAGGGCGTGATCCTGGCGTTCTGGGATCGAGCCCCACATCAGGCTCCTCCGCTATGAGCCTGCTTCTTCCTCTCCCACTCCCCCTGCTTGTGCTCCCTCTCTCGCTGGCTGTCTCTATCTCTGTCAAATAAATAAATAAAATCTTAAAAAAAAAAAAATGGGCAGAAGACATGAAAAAGACATACAGATGACCAAACAGACACGTGAAAAGATGCTCAACATCACTCCTCATCAGCGAAATGCCAATCAAAACCACAATGAGCTATCACCTCACACCTGTCAGAAGGGCTAAAATCAGCAACACAGGAAACAACAGGTGTTGGTGAGGATGTGGAGAAAAAAGGAACCCTCTGGCACTGTTGGTGGGAAGGCAAACTGGCGCAGCCACTGTGGAAAAAGGTATGGAGGTTCCTCAAAAAGTTAAAAATAGAATTACCTTATGATCCAGCAATCACAGTCCTGGGTATTTACCCAAAGAATACAAGAACGCTAATTCAAAGGATGCATGCACCCCTATGCTTGCAGCAGCATTATTTACAGTAGCCAAGATAGGGAAGCAGCCCAAGTGTCCATTGATTGAAGAATGGATAAAGAGGAAGTGGTATATTATTCAGCCATAAAAAAGAATGAAATCTTGCCATTTGCAATGACATGGATGGAGCTAGAGAGTATAATGCTAAATGAAATAAGTCAGAGAAAGACAAGTACCCTATGATTTTACTCATATGTAGAATTACAGAGAAGGACAAATCAAGAAACAGATCCTTAATTATAGAGAACAAATTGATAGTTACCAGAGAGAAGGTGGGTGGGGGGATGGGTGAAATAGATGATGGGGATGAAGGAGTGTATTTGTTGTGATGAGCACAGGGTGATGTATGAAACTGTTGAATTACTATATTGTACACCTGAAACTAATATTACACTAAATGTTAACTGGAATTAAAAACTTAAAAAAAAAGTAAACATATTATTCTTGTTTTATATTTTATTGAAGCATAATTGACATACAATATTATATTTCAGATGTACAAAATAGTAATTCAACAATTATATACATTACAAAATGCTCATCATGGTAAGTGTAGTTACCATCTGTCACCATACAAAATTATTACAATATTATTGACTATATTCCCTATATCGTACTTTTCCTCTCCTTGAATTATTTATTTTATAATCGAACATTTGTACCTCTTTTCCTTTTAAGACATTTCACCCATTCCCCCCACCCCTCTCCCCTTGGGCTACTACCAGTTTCTTCTCTGTGTTTGTAAACTTATTATTCTTGATGCTCCTTCTAAGGATGTTGGGATATATCATATACAGCAACTACATGTAGAGATTTTAATACACATTTCTATGACTATGAATGCGAATAGTAATATATCTGTTATTTAGTAGTTTTCACATGAAAAGAAAATATAGATCAATAATCTCGGGAAAATTAATCTAACTGCAGTGAATAAGTTTTGTGATGCACATTGGATAAAGCCTTCAAATTTGCCAGAACTTTGCAAATTATTTGCTTATGTAGATTCATTGTTATATTTTATGATAAATTTTGAAAATGGGCTCCATGGAAAAAAATAAAAAGGAATTTTATTAGCTTTTGTTAAAAGCTTTTAAATGGTTTCCGTAAATATTTAAAAACAAATATTTAATATTAAATATTTAATATTAAATATTTCTGTAAATATTTAAAAAAATATTTAAAAACAAAAATAAATAACATTCGAGACTGTTAATACACTGAAATTATTTTAAAAGTCTCTGGGGAGCACTTATGACTTATTTGCTGTTACAGAAAGTTTTTACCAAAAAAACCATTGTGTTTTGTGTTCCAGATAATTCCATAATGTACTCATTTGTTTCATAAAACAAGCAATAGCTATTTCCAAAACCAATTTTTTTTGAAATCTTAGGGAATTTGACCAAAAACAGAAATGAAGACATTTACAATCAATTAAAGATAAAGAGAGTTAACTTTTCACAGATTCTCCTCAAAGTAACCACTAATGGCCATAGTTCAACAAGAAGAAAAATGAACCTAGAAGAAAGGAATTGAATAAAAGAAGCAATGATGAAAGGGGATATGAAAAATCCTAAACATGTGTGAGCTTTACAAAGATTATAATAAAAGTTTGGGATAGCTTAAAAGTTAAGTTCAATGAAAAGACTAGGAAAAAATAGATGGTTGATAAGTAGACCTTCAAACAAGGTCTTTGTTTTGTAAAGGATGAGAAATAAAATACGGCCAATGCTAAATTTGTGAGTTAAATATAAAGTTTAATATTAATCTATTAAACAATAACAGAATACAAGAACATTAATAACAAAACATAATTTAAAATATTCTAGAAATAATTGCATATGTTAATAGAAACAATAAATGTAAATGGATTAGACATTCATTAGAAGATAGTAAGAGACTAGATTCTTAAAAATTAAATATACATGACTTATAAGAAAAACACATAAAGCAAAATGATAAATGAAATTTGAATATTCAGAGATAAAAGGCAATATATACCTGACAAACCAAATAGAAGATAATGAAGCAATTTGTAATATAATATTAGATAAAATAGAATTTCACATGCCAAGAATCCATAATAGCTAATAATAAAAGTAAAAATTTATGAGAAATACATAGCAGTCATAAATTGTACAAACCTAAGAGCTTATCTTTGAAATATACAACATAAAATAGCATAAAAATAAAATTTTATATGTGTCAGCCTATTTGAAGGTTTTAAGAAAATTGTCTTAGAATATATTACATTGAGCATAAATAAGTATGAATAGATCATTTGCACAACACTATTAACTTCCCTCTCTATGTAGCCATTGGAAGAGAGCTCTTTGGTTAATAAAAAGAGGGTAAAAATTCTAGTTTCATGGTACACAATTAAAGACACATGAATTCAGAAAAGGAAGCCTTTAACAAATTCCAAATAATTACTGGGGGCATTTTATTGGTTGAAAAGAAGGTTGAAGAATAGATAAAATGTGAACATGCAATTTCTATTAGTAGTGCAGATTGCTACTCATCATTTAAAATTTTTGAACTCAGGGGCGCCTGGGTGGCTCAGTCGTTAAGCGTCTGCCTTCGGCTCAGGGCGTGATCCTGGCGTTATGGGATCAAGCCCCACATCAAGCCCCACATCAGGCTCCTCCGCTGGAAGCCTGCTTCTTCCTCTCCCACTCCCCCTGCTTGTGTTCCCTCTCTCGCTGGCTGTCTATTTCTGTCAAATAAATAAATAAAATCTTTAAAAAAATTTTTTTTGAACTCAATTAGTCTACATTGTCACGAATAAATCTCAAAAATAACAATGTTGAGAATCTGATAAAAGCAAGTTGTAGAATGTTTGTTACATGTCAAAGAACAGTGGAATCGAAGTTGAGAGACTTGATTTTCAGTGAGGTTTCTACCACTTAAAAGCTTGTGCAAGTCACTATCCCTGAACCCTGGATTCTTCATCTGTAAAATGTTAAAATGCTTGTTCTGCTTAATTCATGAGAGTATGTATAAAAGCACTTTATAACGGAATGTTTTCCAAATACAAAGGGTGTGTGTGTGTGTGTATATATATATATATATTTTAGTGAGTACTAAATATTATAACTTCCATGTATTTAATAACTACACTATGCCAGGTGTATTTACAATATTGTTAATACTCAAAATAATAAAAACGAAAATTAGCTATTATTCCCATTTTAAAGAGGATGAAATTGAGGCTTGGAGAGAAACTCATCCAAGTTTATGGGGTAGTAAATTTCACTGGCAAAAAAAAGACAAGATCTTTTTTCTAACTATAAATTATACCTTTCCTTTGAGTAAAAACATCATTTACAGCATATGGAATATTTTGTAAGGTCGGGGAGGAATGACTCATTTAAAGCATTTCTTTGAATATCTAGAGCTTGTGAAACTTATTAGTGATTGTGTGGTCAATTGTTTTTCCAGGTTAAATCCTCGAATCACATTTTCTAATAGAAAGTATCTATCACTTGAGTAAGAGGATTACCAGATGCCTTCATCTGGGTTTCCTGGAAGGGACGCTCCTGACTACAGAGCTGCACATTTCAGTACAGTGATTTTTATATTTCTACGTTCTTAATGATATGTAGCCTTCTGCTGGTAACTGAAGTGGCGGTCTGTCACCCTGCTGCTTCTGCTCACTGTCTGTCTGACAGCTAGGATAGAAAAGAGCTATCGGCTCTGCCACTCTTGCTCCCAGGAGTCCACAGCTATGCCACCTAATCTGAATGTTGTGCTTCAGTAACTCCTTAAGAGGGTTCTTCTTCCCACTCAGCTTATGTTCCCTAACTACACGGCAGCTGCTCAGGAAGCCAGCTATCATCAGTTCTCTACACAGAGCACTCTCAACAGGGTTGCTCTGCAGCAAATATGGATTTAGTAATGGCAGGCTCCTGCCTTACTGATGCTTAGGCCATCACAACATTCAAAGACAAATGTAAGTCATTGATCCCACTTATAGTTATTCAGAAACCCATCCATGATCCATGTTAGCCTGCCTGAGTTTTACATGCCATCAGAAAACACTTCTGCAGACTCAGGGTGGAGCAACCCTGGAGTGGAGTGTTTGAGAAAGAGGAATGTGCCCAATTTATTTTGTGAGGGGGGCAGGAAGTCTCAGGTTCAGAAGAACTGTGTTTCAGTGTTAATTTAAAAATGTCATTGTCTCCATCATTCATTTTGGTGGTTCTCCAAATATTTGTTCCTAAAAGTATTTCCATCAGTCTAATCATAATTTGCTTTGGAACTCAGAGATCTTCATCATTTTTAGTCTTGATTCTGTGATGATTAGTAGCAAAAAAGTAAGCTAACCAAATGTAGTAATCCTAACAGTATAGTTTCTTTAAAATTTTGATTCAATTCAGGTTGCTAGCAGTGTGCCTATGGACAAAGCTAAAACTCCCCAATTTACATTTTGTAAATTTCATACCCTGCGAATGAGTACATGTATGTTTTGTTGCTATTTCAAACATACTAATGGTTAAAACCTGTATGTTGAAGAATGGGGAATAAACACCATATTCACATTTGTGCTTGAAAACCTTGTTTTTTAATTGCACCAATTTGAGATTATTTCACTATTTCAGAATGATTGACTAAATATACTAGTGGCAGAGACTAGCTAGAGTGGGACACCGATGCTTCATAAATTTGTCTTATGTATCTCTAAAACATATTTACACAATTACTTTAAATAGTTTCTCTTTGCATTATACTTTGAAATGGAATTTTTATAGTCTCCAAAAGTGTACTTGACTGTATCATCAATTTATATATTCTAACTATATGTAGAATTGGAAATGAAGACCTGTCTTTTTTTATGGATGGATAAAATAGCGAAATTCCTTTTTTTCAGGTTCATTTTAATAATGTCCAATTCTGGGCAATTTCAAGGTGAGGTAAATATTAATGCATTAAGAATTGAAGATAGTTTACAAGGATAGAAATAATGCATGGGAATTATTCCCAAAGTCTTGGGGATGGAGGGTGTAAAAAAAATAGGGGAATAGGAAACTGACTTAGAATAGAATAAACCTTCCTATTACTTTTTCCATGTTAATTTGGAAATTATTTTTGTAAGAATCATACTGGAAGATGATGTAGGAATAACTTCATATACCATCAAAAGCAGCCAGAGGACATCCACAGAGTCCCACGTACTTCCATTACTATCACTCACTCTGACCCTGACACTGCCGATTGGAGTCTGAACCAGAAACTTGTAGAGGCTCTGGGTTCCTTGGCAAGAAATTCCCCCACTTGGTTAGCCTCATGACTACAACTTAGGAAGAGATGATTAGTTTCAGTTCAATCATATACAAGTCCCTTTTGTCTCCATCAGGAGAGAGGCCTGAGACCACAGCTCATCACTCATCATCTAGACTCTCATTCTCATCCTCAGTCTGACTCAGACCTCCACGAGTCCTAGATTCACCAAGCCATTTCATTCTTTGTTCTGGAATTGCCTATATCCTTGCTACTCAGTGTTGACATCCCCCAGGAACTTGTTAGTAAAGCAGAATCGAAAACCAGACCTCAGAATCTGCCTTTAAACAATATCTCTGTGTGATTAGCATGTACATTCAAGTTTGAGAAATACCACTCCTTATATTTTCTTACTATTTTTTATCTTAGTGAAAGCTGGCTGTCTCCCTAAGTCACTATTTCTTGTGTAGTGGCTTCTTCTCGAAAGGTAGGGTTTTCTGTTCTATATCTCTCATACAATTTTTTAAGTTGGAAGAGTTCTTTCTTTTTTCTTCCTTATTGTTTGTAAATTGTTCTCTCTCTCCTCCCTAAGAACGGAGATCTACACTGAAACTTTTGATCTTAGGTTTCACGACTCTCCTTTACTCCTTGTGGCAAACCTCTACAGATCTCTGTGTCCCTCCTCTTGTTCCTTGAAGCTATTTGGACATGGCGGACTCTTATCTCCCTTGTATACCATTCCTGATAAAATGCGTGGTGATTTAAACACAGAGAATCCTTCCAAGATATGGACTTCCCAGTTTCTTGTTCTTGCTTGTATTTATCTTGGCTTTCACTCTACATAAGCCACCAATATCCTGGTCATGCCAGATACTATCATTCCCAATGTGTATGTTTCCTCTATAACCCCACTTTCAAACATTTTGCACTCTTACGTCTCACCTTCTCTCTTTCTAGTTCAGTTCCTCTAGTACCTTCACCACAACAGTTCTTTGCTACCATTACCATTCATATTCTACTGACCTGTCCTGTTTCCACTCTTTTTCATTCACTTCCCTTCTTGCCTGGCTACCATAGTCATCTGAAAAACCTGAAACCTGATTAAATCAAATTCTCTAACTATCTGGTTCTTATAGTTGATCACTTGAATATGTCATATAGTTTTATGTTCATGAGACCACAAATCTTAAATGTGCCTTTATTACTATCATACAGTTCAGCTGTGGGTTTTTTTGTTTGTTTGTTTGTTTGTTTTTTCCTTAGAAGACTCCCCCCGCCACCCCATCTCTGGTAATTATTCACACTTTGTCCTCTTTTCTCAAAACTCAACGCTTCTTCTCCATTAAACACTCCTTTCACTCTCTGTGGGTCATCTCTTATTTCATGAGAAAATAGAAGCATTACAGAGAGAACTCTTTTATACTCCTGTGTCCAAATCTAAGAACAGATCTGCTTGTGTAGCCACATAAACTTCCTAGCCACCCATTTCAATTACTAACCTGTCTGAAATCCTTTCTAAAGCCAATTTTCAATGTATGAACTCAATCTCATATCATCATGCCTTTTCAAGGACTTTGCAACTTCAGTTTTCTTTCTTTGTCCTGAATAACCACATTCTCCAGCTCAACCTGGTCATCCTAATCTTTGTTTTAAGAGTGTATGATACCAGGAGGGGCACCTGGGTGACGCAGTAGGTTAAGTGTCAGACTCTTGGTTTCGGCTAGGGTGGTGATCTCAGAGTCAAGACCTCAGGGTCATGAGATCAAGCCCAGTGTCTGGCTCCATGCTCAATGCAGAGTCTGCTTAGGACTCTCTCTCCCTCTCCCTTTACCCCTCCTCCTGGTGCTCGCTCTCTCTCTTTAAAAAACAAAAAAAACAAGTGTAAGATACCAGGATCTTAGGTTTATTTCTAGGTGCTGTCATTGTTCTTTGAACTTTTACAGTAAAATTCCTTGAAAGAATTGCTTTCGCTTTATAATTCACTTTCTTCCCTCTCATTCTTGCTTCAGTCCATTAACCCATCAGTATTAGTCTAAGTTATTCACAGAAACAGAGCAAATAGAAAACATACATAATTTACTGTAAGGAATTGGCTTATGCAGTTTTGGAGGCTGAAAAGTCCCCAGATCTATAGTTGGCATACTGGAGACCCAGGAAAACCATTGGTCTAGATTCCAGTGTGAGTACAGGAGAAAATTGATGTCTCAGCTCAGAAACAGGCAGAGAATGAATTCTCCTTTACTCTTCCTTTCATTCTATTCAGGCCTCCAAAAGATTGGATGTGGCCCATTCCATACTGGAGACAACAATCTACTTTACTCAGTCTACCAATTTAAGTGTTAATCTCATTCAAAAACATTCTCTCAAACACACGTAGAATAACGTTTAACCAAAAATCTGGGCACCTCATGGCCTAGTCAGGTTGACATATAAAATTAGCCATCACATCACTCAATCACACTTGCATCCCCAACACTCCACTAAAACCACTTCTTACAAGTTGCTGCTGACCTCCATGTTGCCATCCCAGTGATTAATTCTCAGTTCTCATTTTCCTCAAACAAATCGTAACATACGATACTCCCACTGTTTTGAAACACTCTCAACTTCACCTCAGGGATTCCAAATTCTTAGATCTATTCCTATTTAATTGGCTGCTCCATCTCAATCTCTTTGAAATCTCTTCTTTATTTTCCCTATCTTTAAACTTTGGAGTGTTCTGGGGCTCAGTTCCCTCACTTGTCTTCTCTGTATACACCCACTCTGTAAGTGAACTGATCTAGCTTTAAATCCAATCTCTGTAACAATGATTCCGTATTTTTTTCTACAGCCCTGAGTTCTTCCCTGAACTCCAATTGTGCAGCTGACATGACCTGGCTATATAATGGGATTTCAGTCCTTTTTTTTAAGGATTTCAATCTTAACGTGTCTAAAACCAAACTTTTGATTTATCACTGACCGAACCTAATCCATATTATTTGCCATCCGAATAAATGACATCTCCATTCTACCAGTTGTTTTAGAGCAAGAAACTTGAAATGATTTTTTTACTCCCCAATCCCTCACATTTCACATCAAATCCAGGAGTAAATCCTGTTGACCTAACTTTCAAATATATCCACATTTTGACCAGATATTCTCTTCACTGTGAAGCCACTATCATAGCTCTCTTCCTTTGACTATAATTAGAGCCTCCTGGGTAGTCTACCTGCTTCCATCTTTTTGAAACAGTTTGAGTTATATTTTACATATAAATTTTACAAAATTTCAACTGTATAATTCAATGATTTTTTAAAAAGATTATTTATTTGAGAGGGAGAGTGATCAAGTGGGTGGAGGGGCAGAGGGAGAGAATCTCAAGTAGGCTCCCCCCTGAGTGCTGAGCCCCATGCGGGGCTCGATCTCACAACCCGTGAGATCATGACCTGAACCGAAATCACAAATTGGTTACTCAACCAACTGAGCCACCCAGGAAACTCCAGTTCAGTGATTTTAGTAACTGTCCTGAGCAGGACAGCCACCACAGTACATCAGTTTGGAAACATTTGCATCCTCTCAGTAAAGCCTCTCATGCTCATTCCCCATTCCCACCCCTAACTCTAGCAACCACTGGTCTACTTTCTGTCTGTGGTCATTTCACATGAATGGAATGATACAATACCTAGCCTTGTGTTTGGCTTTTTTCACATAGCATAATATTTTTGAGGATCGTCCATGACATAGCATGCGTCTGTATTTTATTCCTTTCTGTTGCTTTAGAGTATTTCATTATGTAGATACACATTCTGTCTATCCATTTATAAGTTGATGAACACTTAAGTTGTTTCCAGTTTGAGGGTATTATGAATAATTCTCTTATGAACTTTGACATGGGTGTCTTTGTGTGTACATGTGTTTTCATTCTGCCTGGATAGATATCCAGGAGTAGAATTGCTGGGTTATATGGTAGCTGCATGTTTAACTTCTTGAGGAGCTGAAAACTGTTCTCTACAGTGGCTACACCATATCACACTCCCACCAGCAATGTATGAGGGTTCCTGCTTATCCACATCCTTTCTTATTCATACTATGCTTTCTAGTGCATGTGAAAAGGTATCTTATTATGGTTTTAATTTGCATATCCTAATGACTAATGGTGTTAAGCATCTTTTCATGTGCTTATTAGTTATTCATATATCTTCTTTGATGAAATGTTCATATCTTTTGGCCATTTTCTGATTTTTTTTGTCTTATTATTGAGGTGTTAAGGATTTAAAAAAATAAATTCTGGACCCAAATCTCATATTGAATATGTGTTGACAAGTATTTTCTTTCAGTTTGTTGTTTGTCTTTTCATTACTTAATGGTGTCTTTTGAAGTACAAAAGTTTTGAATTTTGATAAGGTCCAATTTATCAATTTTTTTTCTTTCATGGACCATATTTTAGTGTTATATCTAAGAAACCTTTGCTTAGGGGGATGATGGGGATGGGCAAAATGGATGAAGGGGGGTAGGAGATATAGGCTTTCTAGTTATGGAATGAATAAGTGATGGGGATAAAAGGTACAACATAGGGAATATAATCGATGGTATTATAATAGTGTTGTATGGTGACAGATGGGAGCTATATTTGTGGAGAGCACAGTGTAATATATAGACTTGTCAAATCACTATGTTGTACACCTAAAACTACGTAACATTAGGTGTCAACTATACCTCAATTAAAATAATTTTTCATAAAATACTATGCAGCCATTAAAAAGAATGAATTATAGCAAAACCAGTTGATTTGGTTAGGCTTTCTATGAAGTATTATTGAGTGAGAAAATCTAGGTGTAGAATTGTATAATACTGCATTTCTATAAATAATACCGATAAATAATGAAAAGGTATATCATTAGTGTATATATATACATAAAATAAATCTTGACTTAGTACAAGCTCTCAAAGATCTTTGTTCCTTCTAAAGGTTTTATTTATTTAGCTCTTTTATTTAAGTTTATGATACAATTTGAATTAATTTTTATTTATGATGTGAGGTTCTCTGCTTCATCTTTATTCATCTACATTCCGCGATTGATACCAGGAAGAATAGTTACTTAAAATTTCAAATCAGACCTTTTGACTCCTTTCATTAAGACATTCCAATGGCTTCACATTTCATTCCAAGTGATATTCAAAGTCCTACCGTGTCCTGAATTTCCTGCCTGTTGGTATCATCTGCCCCTTTCTAACCTACATGGTTTACTCCAGGATTATTGGCTTTCTTGCTGTTTCTGTGTCTAATACCCACCTCAGGGTTTCTGCACATGCTGCTTTATCTACCAGGAATGTACTGTCACCTCCTCATAGACAACTTCCCTGACCACTGGAGAGCACAGTGCCCCATGTCGTATTCTCTATCCCCTAAGCCTTTCATATTTTCCTTCATGGCCCATAGCATCTCCCAGCACAGTATAGGTAATATTTACGTATGTTGTGTGTGTGTTTGTTTATATATTGTTGACTTCCCTCATTAAAATAAAAGCTATGTAAGATCAGAAACATTATTCTTTTGTTCACTGTTCTATCTGCATTACCTAGAAGTGTGCCTGACACACAGTAAGAACTCACTGAAAGTTTGTGAATTAAAAACATAAAGGACTCATAGTTCCTAGTTTTGCTTCCAGGATGTCTAGGATTGGTGTGTGAGTCCAAGTATGCTTATATTCTTGAAGAAAAATAGAAGTGGAGTAATATAAAGCTTACTTTGTTTCTGTAGATAGACATATCACTAGACAAGATAAGATACTATAAATGATTATTTGAATGGTTTTACAAAAGGAAAATCTTTATTTGAATTACCTGAGAATTATAACTTTGTATTATCTGATAATATATTTAAATTTCTTGCGTTGGTATTAACAAAAGATTTTTCAAAAAATTTTATATGCAAATGTTCAGTGTAAATAGAGGTATATGTGCATATTATTTCTTAGTTTTAATCCTTTTCTTTAAAAAAAAAAGATTGATTTATTTATTTGAGAGAGAGAGTGCACGAATTGAGGTAAGGGCAGAGGGAGAGAATCTTCAAGCAGACTCCCTGATGAGTGGGGAGCCCACAAGGGGCTTGATCTCTAGAGCCTGAGATCATGACCTGAGCTGAAACTAAGAGTCAGACACTCAACTGACAGAGCCAACCAGGTGCTCTGTTGTAATCTTTTTCTGACTACCATACCTAGAAATCACCTTTTTCTTCCTCTTCGCATTTATTTGTACCCACTTTTACGAGAATTACCATTTGGTTATCAATCTCTACTTGAATTACAGATATCTCTTCCATTTTGCTTTAAATCTATATGAATAGATTATAAAATACTACTGGGCAGGATCCATACCTTATCTATCTTTGCATTTTCCAGAAATGCTTTGCATGAAGTTCTAACACAAATTATCCAATAAATAGTAAGAAACTTTAGCTAATATGTCATAATTTGAAAGTTACATTGTCAAATTAGTTTGAACAATACATAATAATAATGCTGAGTCTGTGTTCATAAGCTTATAGAGCATATGATATATTTTTAAAATGTTTAACAATATGCCATTGCTTTCTGCGTCCTAGTATTGAGAAATTCAGGATTAGGTGCTGAGTAATGGCTTTCTCAGTACTGAGAAATACAGATATTTACATGACTACATCCAAAACAAGTATTTTCGGAGATACCATTTGGCACAAACAAATTTGAATGATACTTTATTTTTATCTTTGCGTCATTATCATTGTTGCTTCAGGTGCATATATGAAGTGAAACAACAATGCAGATATGTGTGTATAAGCTTATGTGCCTATACTGGGGGGTCTAATAATGTGGAATATTAACTTTTATTCAAATGAAATCTGTGTTTGACCACTATGAGGGAGACAGTGGAGGTAGACTTGCTTATAGTGCCCCAAAAATAAGTTGTTATGCTAACATTTTCATACACAGAATCTCAGTCCAGATTGCATGCCTTTAGCACAAAAATGTACTGCTTTCTCTGTGAAAAGTGCTCTTTGCATAATCCCTGTGTCTCAGTTTGAGTATCTTTGTAATGGTTATATTAATTTACCTCATGGAAGTGTGAGGAATAAATAAGAATGTGTCTGTGTGTGTATATATATCTTTCTCTCTCACTTAGTCGTGTCCAGCATATAGCAGTTGATGTTACCATTTTTCTATTTGAATGTATATTACGTTTATGATGGAAAAAATGCAGGAAAAATAAAATTTAACAGAAGATAACAAAGTTGTTCAGATTATAAGCCTTAAATAAATAAAGGACACCAAGGGAAATTAGAAAATTTAACCCTTACTTGAGTCAATGCCCATGTGATGCCAAAATTAGAGGTCGAAACACAGGTAAAAAGGATTTGGGGCTGGTGATGCCAGATAATAAGACATAACTGATTGTAATTTTAATGTTATAGTATATCAGGTATAAGCCAGTTTTAAACCATCTAAACTTTACTGAAGGAGGGATATGGTCAAAAGATGGAAATGTATCTAATGTTTTATCCTGGACCTGGGAGGTTTAAATGGAGATTGTTGTTTTGATCAGGCTCCTTCAAATATTGCCTACGCAGAGAGAGAATAGCTGAATGTTTTTTTGTCACCATTACTGAGAATTCACATTTGTAGCCCATCAGAAGTTGAGGCAGAGAAGAACCAAAAATGGGACACATGAGTGGCTCGGTCGATTGAGCGTCTGACTCTTGATTTCAACTCAGGTCATGATCTTATGGGCTGTGGGATCGAGGCCCGCATCGGATTCCACACTCAGCGTTGAGGTTGCTTCTCTCCTTCTCTCTCTCTGCCCCTCCCCCTGCTCATGCTCTTTGTCCCTCTAAAATAAATAGATCTTCTAAAAATTTTTTAAAAAAAGAACCAAAAGCCACCATCATATAAGTCTCCATAAACACTGTGAGAGGAATTATTTTAGAAAATCTTTAATATCTGAAAAATGGGAGGAGAGCATGAGGAGGAATCTAAAATTTCAAAATATTATCTTTGAATGACATGGGGGACATTCTCATGTAGCTATACAGAGTGTTAATTGAGGTTTCTTAGAAGTTTTAGAATGATTGCAGTCTGAGGTGCTTTTTCGAGAACATGCTGCGCTTATTCCACTGTGGTAGTGTGTACAATTCTTATTTGGACTTCTTGGATTAAAATCCATCCCCTTTAGTGTTTGAATTTTAGTAAAGCTACTCTCAAATCCCTATGGATAATAAAGATGGAACAGTCAAATATCATCTGTCCTTGTTTATTTAGGTAAAGTAATTCCATTTTGCAAGATCCTTGTAGGAGGATTAATGGAGAATCTTTTTTTTTTTTTTTAAGATTTTATTTATTTATTTGAAAGAGACAGGGGCGCCTGGGTGGCACAGTCATTGGGCGTCTGCCTTCGGCTCAGGGCGTGATCCCGGCATTATGGGATCGAGCCCCACGTCAGGCTCCTCCGCTATGAGCCTGCTTCTTCCTCTCCCACTCCCCCTGCTTGTGTTCCCTCTCTCGCTGGCTGTCTCTATCTCTGTCAAATAAATAAATAAAATCTTTTTTAAAAAAATGTTTGAAAGAGACAGGGAGAGAGAGAGAGTACAAGCAGGGGGAGTGGCAGGCAGAGGGAGAAGCAGGCTCCCAATTAGCAGAGAGCCCAACGTGGGGCTCAATCCCTGACCCTGGAACCATGACCTGAGCCCAAGGCAGGCGCTGAACTGACTGAGGCACCCAAGCGCCCCTAGTAGAGTCTTTAAGAGACTGAAAAATCAAATCAAAATTGTCCCTTAACAAGAGCCAATTCTGAAGGACAAATACTTGGTGAGATACTATTACAATAAGGGGCATATCAAACACCATATTTTCACTTCTACCAGATAGCACTTAAAATTTTAGAGAATTAAAATTATTCTCTAGGGGTGAAGGACCTATAACCTTAAGTTTGTTAAAAAGCTGCGGCAGCTTTTAATTATTAAGTGAATTATCAAGTCGAGACTGCAATACCAAGAAGAAATAAAAGGCATCAGATCCCAAGGGAGCCAGGCCTCTTTGATTCCTCAGCCTCTTTAGAACTTTGTGGTAAGTGAGATGTAAGAAGTCAGATAAATTCCTGAAATAGTACTCAGATTATATTCTTGATTTAGCATATACCTATCTTGCCAAATCTCTCTTTAATTGTTAATTTGGGATTTGGGGCCTTAGGGGCCATGCTATATTGAGACAAAGAAAAGAAAAATTATAAGTTTGGTCAAAATATAGCTATCAAATAGTGACACTCCATATTTTATTCACCAGTTAGACTTCTTGTCTCATGACAGATAAGACCAGACATATGTGTGTGGATCTTTTTTTAGGCATGCATTGATAACATGACACTTGTCTTTGTGGCTGCAAGGATTGGACTGAACGGATTTTATTGACTCTAATCTCAGTATTAACAATAAAACCTGCTCAGCAACAAGGATGTTGAGCCTTTCTCTCTGGGGTATCAACCTATATGCATTGAGAGAGAGAAGAGTGAAACGTTTGAAATTTTCAAAGTCTTGATTGTGTGACTTCAGAGACATGGCAGAAAGCTTGAGACTGTGGCAGACCGCAGACTGTGCCAGTGATGGCTGAAACCCAGGGTTCTGGGCTAATGAGCTATCGCAGTTGGTACTAGAGAAGCAGAGGAATCACAGCAAACAACACTAAACCACCTAAAAAACACTTAACTCACTTGATAGGCATTAAGGCTATGAAAGGGAACTACTTTCCAGTTGGTATCTGAAAATTACTACTCTGGACCATGAAAGTCTAAAGAACATTAGTCAAACGATGAATGAGAAGAAGAGAAACAATGACATACTAGGGGGAAATTAGCCTCCACCCGTACATAGACTGTAACCCATTCATGGTACCATTTAAACTAGTCAGTCCACCCAGAGAAGTCCTAGTGAATGAAAAAAGCCACTGGACTCTGATAACCCACCTTTGGGGGAAAGTTACCACCAATGAGAGGAAGAAACAAATGGTTAACAGGACTCAAGTGAACACATAGATATTCTTTTTTTTTTTTTTTTTTTAATTATGATATGTTAGTCACCATACAGTACATCCTTAGTTTTTGATGTAGTGTTCCATGATTCATTGTTTGCGTATAACAACCAGTGCTCCATGCAATACGTGCCCTCCTTAATACCCATCACGGGGCTAGCCCATCCCCCCCCCCCACCCCCCCCCTCTAAAACCCTCAGTTTGTTTCCCGGAGTCCATAGTCTCTCCTGGTTCATTTCCCCCTCTGTTTACCCCCCTTCATTTTTCCCTGCCTTCTCCTAACCATCTCCCTGCTATTCCTTATGGTCCACAAATGAGTGAAACCATATGATAATTGTCTTTCTCTGCTTGACTTATTTCACTTAGCATAATCCCCTCCAGTCCCATCCATGTTGCTGCAAATGTTGGGTAATCATTCTTTCTGATGGCTGAGTAAGATTCCATTGTATATATAGACCACATCTTCTTTATCCATTCGTCTGTTGAAGGGCATCTCGCTCCTTCCACAGTTTGGCTATTGTGGATAATGCTGCTAACACATAGAAATTCTAATAGAGATGGTTGAGAATTTGCCTGAAATCCAGCTCACTACTGTTAATGCTCATAGATTGGGTTAACCTTAAAAAGAAAACAGCCAGTTATTTTACCAACAAAATGAGTGTATTTCAGAAGAGCAGAGAATTACAATTTGGGCCATGCAAGCTGTGGCAAAACCATAGGCAAGTCCCAAGAACAAAGGAGAGGAATATTCTTTTATAGAGGAAAGGGGGTAGTAGGGAGGGGTTTTATAAACAAAAAGTCCATTGGAGTAAACTGGGAGTTCAAGTGTAGTGGCTGTTCATTGGCTGAGTTGTGACAGTCTCTCACTGGCTGGGCTGTTGCTGGGCAAGAAGAAAACTTTTCTTTCTTCTCCTGGGGGGTGAAGTATGGACTTCTTCCTGCCGAGAATGTATGGTACATCTCTGTGTGTCTACAAGTGATGACGGACAAGTGGTGGGACATGAGAGACACCTCATTTGGCCCCCTCCGACTCCATTTTAAATGAGGTTTCCTTTTATTAATTTTCACAGTTGCTACCAGCAGAAGGTATAGTTATTGTAAAATGGGAGTTAAAGTTGCAGGGAGCAAATTCCCAGGATTGAAACCCTCCATACCAGCTATTAAGATTGCTCCCTCTACCTTTAGAGAACGATCACTGGGTGGCTGTGGATTCATAACCACCAAGTACAGCCTCATGGGTTGTGCAGTACCACATGGTGCCGTATCTAAAGGAGGAGGGACATTCACATAACACGTATCATCAATTTGAGCGTTTTTTTGCAAAAATGTCACGACAGGTAGAAGCAATGTTGTCTTGTTCTGCAACAGTCAGTTTACTGTAACAAATTTCCAATAGTCACAACACAGTGTCTTGAGGGCGGGTCACTTTTCTAATTTGCACAAAGACACTAGCATAGCGCTGACTTTCTCTCCTTTTCAGAGGACTGCAAAGAATGTACTAAGGGTGTGAAAAGTGTGTCCCTGGAGGAGGAAAAGTAAATATGTTTGTGTTTTATTTCTGTGAGAAATAGTATCTATGTGACATAAGTTATCTCTTGTTAAACTAGTTTCCTATCCTGCCTTGATATTGGCAATGTGTCTGGGACCAAGGTGGTGAATTATGTGGAAATTGAAATATATTCATGAAGCCTAAAAATTCAGTACAGATCAAAAACATATGGCAGATCTAGACCCAGCTTTAAAGTCCCAGAATCATTTTTTGAAATGTGGCCTGCTTGGCCCCCAGGTGTTGCTGCTTTTTATGTGTCAGAGTATTCCTAACAAAGTTACAATATACTTTGCTTTTTTAATGGAGACGATATAGAATAGTGGTTAAGAACATAGAATCTGCAGCCAGATAATCTGGATTCAAATCCCATCTTTTCTTGCTCTCTGTATGCCCTTGAGCAAATCATTGAACTTTTCTATGTCTCAGTTTCTTCAAATGGAAAATGGTGTTGAGAGTATTAGTATGTACCTCTTAGGACTATTATAAAGGTTAAATGTATTAACATATGAAAAGCATTTTAACCAAACCAGCCTACTAGCACAATACAGTGCTTTGCTGCTGTTTCTAATACTATTACTCTTAAATAATAGCAATCAAGTAGTGGTTATATTTTGTCTAATGTTCTTTACCTCAAATAAGAAGTCAATATGGAAATTTTTGTACCAGAAGGTAAATGCATATGTGGGCATTTTGGCATTCTTCAAATTAATAGATTACTAGTATATTATTAATTTTTCATTTACATTCTGTCAAAACATCTTTATAATGTAATAGGTACTTGCTTATTTGTGCTAACCTTTTGGGCGCACTTTTGGATCTATGCGTATTAGAACCTTCTTATTTCTACTTCCCTAGAAAAGTATTTCTTACACTGTCTGGCACAATCGTAACAATGTTTGGCATGACTTGTCTATACGTAAGGATGATAAAGACATAGAATTAGTACCTACTGTTCATCCCTTCCTTCTCTCTCTTTTTTTAACTTCATTTAAAAAAAAGTATCGAATAAAAACTAACATTTGAATCTGAAAAATAAAACCCTAGTCTTGGATATGACCAGACTTAGACATTAAAAATTTAATATATATATATATTATATATATATATAATATATATAATATATATATATTGTGTATACGTATATACATTATATATATATTTTGTAATGTGAGTCATATATTGAACAAGAAACTTTTTTTTTAATATTTTTTTATTATATTATGTTAGTCACCGTACAGTACATCCCCGGTTTCCGATGTAAACTTCGATGATTCATTAGTTGCGTATAACACCCAGTGCACCATGCAATACGTGCCCTCCTTACTACCCATCACCAGTCTATCCCATTCCCCCACCCGCCTCCCCTCTGAGGCCCTCAGTTTGTTTCTCATAGTCCATAGTCTCTCATGCTTCATTCCCCCTTCTGATTACCCCCCCTTTCTTTATCCCTTTCTTCCCCTACCGATCTTCCTAGTTCTTATGTTCCATAGATGAGAGAAATCATATGATAATTGTCTTTCTCTGCTTGACTTATTTCACTTAGCATTATCTCCTCCAGTGCCGTCCATGTTGCAGCAAATGTTGAGAACTTGTTCTTTCTGATAGCTGAGTAATATTCCATTGTATATATGGACCACAACTTCTTACTCCAGTCATCTGTTGAAGGGCATCTCGGTTCCTTCCACGCTTTGGCTATTGTGGACATTGGTGCTATGAACATTGGGATGCATATGGCCCTTCTCTTCACTACGTCTGTATCTTTGGGGTAAATACCCAGTAGTGCAATGGCTGGATCATAGGGTATCTCTATTTTTAACTTTTTAAGGGACCTCCACACTGTTTTCCAGAGTGGCTGTACCAACTTGCATTCCCACCAACAATGTAGGAGGGATCCCCTTTCTCCACATCCTCTCCAGCAATTGTTGTTCCTTGCCTTGAACAAGAAACTTTTTTACAGGAGAATTTTGATTTACTAATTCTATAATGTGAGCTGTAGTAGAACATTCAGTGGGGGAGGGTTCTGAAAGTCTCGATTTCTTGGTAGTTTTTACTCACTCTAACTTTCTTTGATAAAGCAAGCAAATCATTTGAAGTGATACAAAACAGATGAGAATTTATTTTTTTAAAGATTTATTATTTTTTTTAGATTTTATTTATTTGGGAGAGAGAGAGAGAAAACATGAGCAAGGGAAGGGACAGAAGGAAAAGCAGACTCCCCCATGAGCAGGGAACCTGACGCAGGGCTCAATCCCAGGACTCTGGGATCATGACCTGAGTTGAAGGCAGACACTTAACCGACTGAGCCACCCAGGTGCCCCTAAACAAATGAGAATTTAGATTATAATACAAAATGGCACTCTGGAAATTTATAGATGTTTAAGTTTTATTTAAGACTGCAGACTTCAGGGGATTGTCAACAAGATGGTTCTCATGATTGGTGATATTAACCATAATTGCATACTGCAATTTTTTATTTGAATTGCAAAAATATGTGATATGGCTGCGTGAGCCAGCAGGAATGCCTTGTGATTCCTTGTAATTGCGTCAACCAACAGGAATGCCTTGAAATTACTTGTAATTGAAGGTACTCTACCTTTTAGTATGATGTAAAGTGATACACCTGGAAACCCGAGGTACCCAGCAATCCAGTCTTTATTTATACCTTTGTTATGTTTCCATCACATGCATATAGGCAGTACAGGTATCTATCTGCCTGGCTGGCTGATCCTTAATCAGCTACTAAATCACTTATTGCTTTGAACAATCATCTTAATCCCTTTCACCCTTCTTTTCCTGGGATATAATATTAAACTATGAACTCAAGCTCACTGTGGTCTTGTTTATATTCTTTCTAATAGGGCTGAAGTTGGAGCCTTTTACTTTTAAATGATTTCAACTTGTCTTTCCAATTTTTCAATGCTTTTCAATTAATTTGCAATTTGTGTTTTTAGAAGAACATAAAATATTAAAACATGATTGAAAAAATGTTCTTGCTTATGAACAAGTACTAATGTAATATTTATGACACTTTTGAATAGAAATCAATTACTTGAATTCTCAAAGGCATAAAAAAAGTAGTATTTAAATGACCTTTATTCTGAATTATGGACATGACCCAGTGAATACCCATGAATGTTCTGATGCTCCAAATTTTAGTAGGAGTGGTTTTAGCATCTCTATATTTTTGTATGTATTAAAATCTCACATATCTCATAAAGACATTTAAGCTGTCAGATAAAGCTACAACTTAAAACAGAAGATTGAGTTCCTTTTTGCAAGCCCTTTAATGCTGCCACAGTAAGGATATTTTATTCTCTCACTAAAAATTCAAACTATTTCTATGACCTAAGTTTAGTACCTTTTTGTTAATATGCCAGGCAATACTATTTTCTTTGTAACATAGCAATTTCATTTTATTTCAGAACATTTTAAATAAAGTTAAATGCCATACAAAAGGTATACAGTCCTTTGGAATAACTACACCGATGGCAAAGATATATCACTATCAATCAGTATGTGGGCATATTCCTTAGGTATTCAGAAGAAAATAAAAATAACGTGCCTCTGATAAAAGTCGACATCTCTAATCCATCTGTCAACAGAGCCATGCAAATTTACACACCATAATATCTTCCTAAAGCCTGACATCATCAATACATATCAGTTATGGATGTTACTAAATACAATTTTGTACTTTACAGTTCCAGCTGTTCATGGAGGACAGTTTGAACTTTGAAAGAGCATCTCATTAGATGTTGGGAGAAGAAACAAGGAAGACATGACCTGAAGGATGAGGGAGGTAAGAAAATGAACATGATGTACATATAACCACTGGCAGTAGTTCAAAGAAGATATTGTTGGTTGGTTGGTTGGTCTTAATGACTATAATCTTTTGAGTATACTTATAAACTTAACCAGAGGGAAATTAATAAAGGTTAAAATTGAACTTCTAAAGAGAGGCAGCTTAATATGCTGGTCCTTGAGAAAGTTCATGTTAGTGAAGCCAAGAGTAAATGAAGGAGATAGCTAATTGGCATCAAATAGCTTTTCCTTTCTCTCTGAAAAAAAAAGGGGGGCTAGCATATTAAAATAAAGATAGACTTTAAGAAAGCAGGAAGGAAAATGGAAGGAATCCACGTTTTAGTACCTCTATTTTCCCATTAAAGTAGAAAACAAATTCATTCATTAACTGGGATCTAGTGGTAGATAGAGACGTTGGAAGCTCAGAAATAAACTAAATATTTGATTTAGGATTTGGAACATAAGGTCTGTTCACGTAGCCAGGAGTATGTCCTTGCAAATTGCCTTCATTCTGGGCTTCTGATACTCCAATGACATGGATTTGACTATTTAGACTGAATTGGTCTACATTTATGTACACATAACTTCAGTTCTCCAAATCTTGTATTTTTTTTAATGTTGCCATCCAGTTCCTGTTTCTACCACAAATTGCAAGCATCTTTTTAATTTGCACACAAATTTGCATTAAATCCCTGGTGTCTTTACTAGAATAATACTTGTATGTCTCGAATTGCACTGTTGACTGTGGTAGCCACTAGCTACATGTAGCTATTTAAATTTAAAGTTGAAGAAAATTAAAAATTAAGTTTCTCATGTGTACTAGCTACAATTTAAATGCTCTGTAGCCAGCTGTGGCCACTGGCTGACATATTTAATAGTGTAGATATATTTCCATCACTGCAGAAAGTTATATTGGATAAACGTGGTCTAGAATCATGCCATTCCCACTTGGGTAATTTTTATTTAAATGAAATAAAGATAGTCTGTTAAAATCATGTTTATTGGTGATTTTAAATTGAGTGCATTCCTGACAAAGTGATTTCATATCACCATGCTATTTCCGTGCCCATACATAAAGTAAATATATGCCCAAAAGAAATGAGGAGATTCAGCCTCAGGAGTCTTAATATTTACAAAGCTGTAGTCTTTGACTTTCTACTGGCAATTCAACTCCAATCCTAACTTTATGTTGGAGGAATTGAAGTCATTTATCATCAATCTTCTTTGACTCATTCCTGATCTTGTACCCCAACTAGAATAAATGAGTTTCTAAATTTTTCTCAAGGCTTCAGTCATACCTTTTCAACTCCACGCTGCTTAATAAACCCAAGAAGTTTGGGTTTTCTGTTTTCTGACCCAGGAAGTATTGTAATGTTGTAGCACCATTCTTTTAGCCAAGAACTTGAATTCGTTCCCACTCCGTGACAAACAAGGTGTTGGGTCCTTCTGATATTCAGTTTCCATATTTACTTAATTCCCTTAAAAATTCCATCTTCCAGTGTAAAATGAGCAAATAAATACATTTAAAGCAAAGCTACAAAATTATTTTCATTTCAGTAATTCCAAACATATATGCTGCTACCTAGGTGTATGCACTGTGCTAAGAGGTTTCTACAAGTGTCTTAACTAAATTCTCACCACAACCCCTCAAAGCAGGAACACTCACTCAATGTGTTTTAGATATTTTTATTAAGGTGGTCTATCCAGTGATTAAGAAGCATGTTTTAGTGCATTTTAAGATAGATGCCATAACTGAGAAGCCCCCAAACTAGATGAAAAATAAATGTTTCTTTCTTACAACATGAATAAGGCCGGCTTTTTTTCCATCTGGTGGCTCCACCATCGGCTAGGGCCGTGGACACATTTGCTCACAGCCAGAAAATGAAAAAAAGGGTAGAGAAGGCACAGTCACTTCTTAACCACTGTGACCTAGAAGAGAAACAGATCCCTTCCACTCACTCGCCATTCGTGAGACTGAGTCATAAGGACTTAGCTAGGTACAAAGGATGCTGGCAGATGCAGCTTCTTGCCACACAGTCATGTTTCAGTAATCACCTCATCGCTATAGAAGAGGCGTGTGGATCATCTCCTTACTGTGTGACCGTAACTTTAACTTACATAAACTTTGTTTTCCTGCTTTCTATAATGGATTAAATAACCTTATCTCATAAGTAGTAAATGAACTTGAACTGTTAACTTCAGGGCTCAAATATAATAAGCACCCAGTAAGTAGTAGCTCATTAATTCATTGCCATCTTCTTTAATAAGCTACAGAATATTCTGATGCCTGAATGTTGGGGCTTCATTTGATTCTGGCAATTTCTTTATCTACTCCAACAACCAACCTAATTAGGAGGACTCTGTCACGGCAGCTAGCCTTGCATAATGCTCAACACCTGCCTGCTCGTGGTCCCCAAATATATCCTGGCTTTTAATTATACACCACTGTGCTATGCTTCTTTATTGCCATTTCCCTGTTTTTTTACTTTATTTATTTTCTTTTTATCTTGGGCTCCTGATGACAACTGAACATGCTTTTGTCACTTCTTGAAAACTGTGCTTTTCCCATAAGTGGATGTTTTCTCCATGGCTGAAATTGAGGATGTGTCTCTAGCTGCAGCCTTGTCCAAATTTAGATTTAATTTCAATCTTTTGTTAGATTGGTCCATGCTGTATGTGTACCATCAAAGAACAGCTTTTGAGCAGTGAACAACAAAACAATATGGCTTGAATGAAACCAGACAATATATGTGGAAGAAATGATGCATATAGAAATCTATCATTTTTTTGCATTCCTTTTTACTTTATCTTTCTTGGACATGAATATATGTGTGTATGCATGTAAATGTTGCATAAGGAGTGTGTGTGTGTGTGTGTGTGTGTGTGTGTATTCTGGGTTGGGTGGTAAAAAGGAAGAAATTTATATAATGTAAGCAAATTTTTGTCATTAGGAGATCTGTGATAAGGAGGAGCAGATAGTGAAGAGGTCTTCAGTGACAATGGTCAGGGTGAATATTACTTTTATTGACCCAGAGATTTTTGCTTAAAAACAAGCAAACCAGGATTTACACTTATCTTCCAGAGCCTGAAATATTGTATGTGTTCAAGAAACATAGTATAATATTTCAAAATAGAAGTGTTGAGTCAATCACATTATAAAATAATGTATTAGACCAATATGTGAAAATGTTAAAAGTAACAGGGAAGCATTCAGAAGAATTTTAGTCTTTTTAACCCTAGAAGGATATTAAATGGTGGGTTTGATTAGAGAAAGATTGGAAAGAGAATTTACTTGTTGACAACTGTGCCTTAGGGACCTCCTTACCCCCAAAGTAGGAAGGATAGAATGATACTTTCTTTTTTTTTTAATATTTTATTTATTTATTTGACAGAGAGAGCACAAGCAGGCAGAGGGAGAGGGAGAAGCAGGCTTCCCACTGAGCAAGGAGCCTGACACGGGGCTTGATCCCAGGACCCTGGGATCATGACCTGAGCTGAAGGTAGTTGCTCAACCCACTGAGCCACCCAGGCGCCCCTAGAATGATACTTTCTAACTTCAGATGTAATCATAGTAGCTTCACAGAGTTTATTTCAGAATATGTTTAGCAAGTTTATTTGAAGGGAATGGGGGATAGAATTTTTTCTCTCCCAGAGGAGAAGGTGTGGTATTATTTCCAAGCCCCAAATCAGTAGAGAGTGTAATGAGTAGTAAATAAGCTATACAGATCTAAGGCACAGTATAATGAATACAGTCAATAGTACTCTGTATAATGATGTAATGTGGTAAATATTGTTTCAGTGGCAATCATAATATATAAATGTATCAAAGTAATACACTGTATACCTTAAATTACAAATTGTGACATGTCAAATTTATCAAATAAAAAAAGAGGTGCTTTAATGAGATGCCACAATGAGCTTAATATGTGTCCCTATAAATTTCATGTACACAGGGAACTGGCATTTAACTCATACCAGCAGCAACAGAGAGCTGTTTGTGTAGCAACTAGATTGCACTCCAAGTGTTCATTTGAGTTAAAATTGTATGATTATTTCCTGTGTCCCAGAGGCAGACCAAGAGAAAGAAAGAAGATGATTTTCTTAAGATTTTGTTCACTGAAGCCCCTGGAAATGTTAGGTTATGGAATAAATAATCTGGGAGTTTTTCCAGCTGTCTAGGGGCTGGAGAATGAAAGGGTAACCCATGAGCATAGAAATGCCTATGATTTTCCTCATCGATGAAAAAGCAGGTGAGATATTTCCCCATAATTTTAGGGGAGCCCCAAAGCAACTCATGGGAGTACCTGTATCAGACATCTATTGTCACAGTAATATTACATAACAAGCAACCTACCAGCCAAACAAACAAAACCTCATCCACATACAATAACAACTTCATAATTCATGCATCTAGGTTTGTCACATAGATGCCTCTACTGATTCAGGCTTGACTCACATAGGTCTTTAGGTATCGGCTGACTCTCAGCTTTATCTCAGATGCTTTTGACTGGAACAACTGAGATGGCATGCGTCTCTTATCCTCTAGGAAGCTAGGATAAGCATGTTCTCATGGCAGTGGCAGAGGCACAAAAGCAAGGGCCAGCCCATTTACACAAGTACTTTTCAAGCCCCTACCTCCAACATGATTTTTCACATTCCTTTGGACAAAACAAGTCATGTGCCCATCCCTAGAACTGAAGTGAAGGAGCATTATCAAATTTCAGGGAGAAGGTGATGGATAAAGGAGGGGTAAAGATTTGGGGGCGTTTTTTTCAATTAGTCCATCACAGTGCTCAGTCTACCTCCTCCCTTTCGGCAGTATTCAACCATGTGATAATCAGACACTGTAATCAGTAAAATCAACTGAGAGTATTAAAAAAGCCTAGGTGATAAGAAAGTTCACTTTCACCTGAAGTGGGACCAAGTTCAGGCAGGTGAGAAGACTAAATTTCAGAGCAAATTGAGACATTACAAAATTTTTTTGTGAGACTGGATATCTCAATTACTGAATTGAGACAGTGTTTTGGAACTGAAAGCAACAGTTGAACATTTATTAGTGTGACGAGAGAAGCTTTGGAGCTTGCCTTGAATTTTCATACTGAGCCTGATGAAGAACTATCCCTACTCACTAAAGACAGAGGGACAGTGAGAGGCAAAACTAAAGTTACTTTATGATGAAATCCAATCAGTCACTCTTATTTAAGTGATTTCATTACCTCAATAAATGGTATAGCGTACTGGTTGGGAATTGGAAATCAAGAGCCAACCGCAGAGTCCTTGAGTTCAAATCTCAGCTCTGCTTCTTGTTGTCTGGAGCATGATTTGATTTTTTACATCTGTGCTTCAGTTTTCTTACCTAGACAATTGGGATGATATTTTTACAAGTCTCAAAGTGTTGTTTCAAGTTTGGTTTGAGTTAATACAGTTAACAGATTTCAGACAGTCCCTGGCACACAGTAAACACTTGATAACTGCTACTACAATTTACTATTTCTGTTTAAAAATAAACTTTTCTGGGCACCTGGGTGGGTTGGTCGGTTAAGCGGCTGACTCGTGATTTCTGCTGAGGTAATGATTTCAAGGTCATGGGATGGGGCCCTGCATCGGGCTCTGCACTCAGCATGGAGTCTGCTTGTCCCTGCCCCTTTGTTCCTCCTCCTGCTCTCACCAGCAATCTCTCTCTCTCAAATAAATAAATAAAAACTATAGTTAAAAAAATAAATTAAAAAAAATACACTATTCTACCATGACATGTGAAATAGAACAATCTGAGTGGAGACCCCACTGGCATCTGATGAGCAGCCTGTCAGAGGTGCATGAGTTACATGGTATTTAGGGAGAAAAACATGTGGTTACCCTTATGCAAAAGCTTTGTGGTCAGTTCCTTCTTCCTAAGCCCCAATTCTCATTTTACCAAGGTCATCTTGGCACGGTTTTTCCTCGGAAACTTGGAATTTTTTTCGAATTTTTTACCACTAGTGACATTTCTTGGATTGTCACGTGTGAGTCCTTTATTAGATAGTGTGTACTTACTATCTATTATTGAGCCTTTAGCATACCAAGTGATGGTTCTAACCTCCAAAAGGCAACTACTAAAAAATATATTCAGATATCTGACTTTTAAGACAGATAATTTCATTAGTTTCTTAGGAAAACAGAAGGTCTAGGTCTCAATATGACATATAAAGTCACAAGTTTGGGGCTAGAAGGAACCTTAGAGATGGTTTAATCAACTCCCTTACTTTATAGATGAGAAAATCAAGGCCAAAATGCACATATCATGTGGCCAGAGTTACAGACTATTTTCAGAGTTAAGACTATAAACACTGCGTTCAGATCCACAGGCCCACTCCCCCTTGCATCAACAGGGAAAAGAAGAATGTAGATAAGATGAGTAAGGAGGGGTTAATGTCAAAAAATGGAGTGCAGATCCAAGGCAGGTAATAGAAACCCATTGTGTCTGTTTGTTTTGAATTTATTTTTATTGTGAATAATAATGTGAACATGGGTATATGAATACCTCTTTAAATCCCTGTTTTGAGTGCCTTTAGATATATATCCAGAGCCGGATTTACTAGATCATATGGTAATATAATTTTTAAGTTTTTCAGAATGAACTGCCTTTTAAATTGAACACTGATCATGGTGATGGAGTCTTAAATGGCCTTTTGCACAAAAATGTGGTGACAAATGCTCAAGAGGAGGCATGAGGGAGATGAGGAACCTCCCACACACACCTTTGGTTCGCGGTGAAAGGACTACTGAAAATTCATTTTTTTCAGCCACACTCCCCTTTCACAGTGATGCAGTCCCACTATGAGTCCTATTGTTGTCTTTGTCAGTACCGCGCATCCCAGTGCCCTGAAGGGCTTGCTAAGACACAAATCCCTGGATCTCTCCTCCAGAGTCTGTGGTGAGCAGACATCAGGGCAGTTGATGGGAGTTGGAGGGGGAGAGTTGTGGTGCTGAGACTCCATTTCTGACAAGTTCTCAGGTGACGCCGATGCTGTCAGTTTGGGGATCAAACGGTGAATCACTGACCCATGGAAACAGTAGTAAAGAGCAATACAACAAATATGTATGAGGCCGTGAGTCGTGCTCAAAATTCCACATACTGCATGTGTGAATGTATTACATTTAACGTAAGAGAATAGCCTCCTGTTAGAAGAGACAGGAATCAAAGAGCTTATCATATGTGCTATAAGGCTTGCATATCTATTTCACCTTGACTCTGTACGACTGGTTACTTCCGAGACCTTGCTGCAGCATTTGATGTCTCCGGAGGTGCAGTTTAGGATTGTCTGGGCTCTAGCTTCGTAGCTACTGCAAACTATGCTAAGATCTGTTCTAACCTAAAGAATGCTTCATTTATTTTATTTCAATAAAAACAGCTCAGTAAAGCCTTTATCGAGCAGTCGCTCCTGTCTTAACATGTCTTTTCTTCCCTCACAGTCTGTCTGTATATCGGATCAGTCTTCTAATCTTTGTGCGAGAATATGAATTCTGGCTGCTAATGCATATACATCATGTAGTTCCATATTGCTTTCCAACTTTAAAATGACACATTTGCACCAAAAATATTTCTGGAAGTCTTTTGGAGAGTTCAAAATACTTCATGCTCTTTGAAAAAACCTTCCTATGTGATCCTTTGATTCCAAATTGGAGGCATTTAATGAGGGATGGCTAAGCACAAGTACATGAAATATAGCGGAGACAGATCATGACAAAGTGAAATGGGTTTTCACAAACAATGGCCTTCGACTGTCACCATGTCCAGATATGTTTCTATGCCCTCATCCTCTCTCTTCATTTCCTCTTCGGCTCTGGGCTCCTGGGAGGTCCCCAGCCCAGCTTCCAGGCACGAGCATCCAGTGCTACTCACCTCCCAAGCTTTCTCCTCCCTTCCCGGTCCCTCACTCTCTTTGTGACACTTGCCAAGAAACCCCCTGTTTATTGGAGTTCAGGAAATACCAATGGATCATCAAGCAACCTTTTCACCTGTCAACTGCCAAATGACATTTTTATGTTTTAATAAGAGTCTGATGGATGTAAATGGCCTCAATATGAAACTGAGAGTTTCGGGTAGCCTAGAAAGAAAACAAAATAATGCAAATGAGATATTTAGTTTTTCTTAAAGTCACATCACATATACAGTTACTTCCTTGCCTATACAGAGGAATAGTTCTGAAGAGAAAATAAAAGAAATAAAAAGGGAAAATAAAACCAGATGGTGCTGTTTGCTGATTCCTGTTATTTCTATGTTTCAAATTTATAAGTATGATAAAAATGATGGAGATAAACGTGTTTACTGCCAGCAACATAATTATCTACCTCAGATTATAATTACTTGAGATTAGATCTTTTCTTCCTTCCTATAAGTTCTGAATGACAAAGGCCGTGACATTTTAAACTCCCAAAGCACCAGTGATGGCATTTGTCACATAGTAAGCATTACTAATAAAAAATAATATAATAATAATAATAATAATAACTATCATAGCTTTTGAAGAGAAAACCACAAAATGAAACACACACACACAAAAAAAAAACAGAAAAAAATAATTTAAAGGAAAGAAATATCCATTCCAAAGAGAAAGAGTATTTTGAGCAAGCGTGGTGATTCTCAAGTTTATCCTTAAACCATTCCCAAAGATCCCATGCCTGAATTTTAAGGAGAAATGGAGTTTTTAAGCAGGAAATGGAAGGAGTGCTGTCCATATGATTCTGTGAGATGTTGATAAGATACCTGGACACTTCTCTAAACATTGTGACAGAGGGGTGCTTAGTGATGAGCGTAGATATTTTGTTTTCAGAGTCCAAAGGACAGGCTTAGCCTGCTGTGGTCTGGCATGATGAAACTTCCAGGAGCCCCTGCGGGGGGAGGACACAAAGGAAGCCATATCATTGGCCTGTCCCCATGTCATGGACCTCACTGTGTCTATCACCAAAAAGAAAGAGAAAACAGGAAAAAATAAAAGATAACTCACAGTACTGGACAAAACTTTCAGAAGCTTCATTGAGATAACTTCCGTGGATGCCAGAGTAATTTAGGAGATTATTTGGGCGGGGGGAATGAATGTCTTAAAATTGTAATAGGATTGAGTGGAGAAAACACAAGACACACAATCATTTATTGAGAAACAATGTAAGAGTGTCAGTGTGGCTTAAATACTTCATATACATACAGCGCTGTCGAATAAATGTGGTTATTTAGCAACAGAAATATGTCGAGTGTGACCAAAGAACTTGGTTTTAAATTTAATTTAATTTAAATTGTTCCCA
Organism: Ursus arctos; assembly: GCF_023065955.2. NCBI lineage: Eukaryota > Metazoa > Chordata > Mammalia > Carnivora > Ursidae > Ursus > Ursus arctos. The sequence goes on along the minus strand of NC_079873.1, from coordinate 21,849,063 downwards.
TTAAATTTAAGAGGCCACATGTGGTAGTGGCTACGGTATTGCACAGCACAGATTCTAATCCTCAAGAGAAGTCAGAGATTGTTTTTAGTACTCTGTATTTTAGAAATGTAGAAACTGAGTAAAGAAGATTAAGTAAGTTGCTCAAGATCACATCGAGAATGGTGCTGTCCACAACATAAATCCAGGGGTTTCTGACTAAAAATATATACTCTTTTCTCAGTATTTTATCTTTATCCAGTTTTCTGAAATGACTGATAATTTTTCTCTTAGTTTAAAACTAAGTATCATGCATACCAAAAGATATATGCTAGAAGGCATTATTCTTTGAAAGAGACCCTGCACTGGAAACTACCCATATGACCAACAAATCAAATGAATAAGTGAACTGTGTTCTATTCACACAATAGACTATTATACAGCAATGAAAATGTAGTATCTACAACTCTGTGCAACAATTCAGATAAACCTTACCGACGATATTGTCCATTTAAAGCCAAAGGACCAAAGCCAAAAGAGCATATAATGAGTTATTCCAGATATATAAAATACTTGAACAGACTAAACTAACCTATACTGTTGGAAGTCTGAGCACTTGTTTCTCCTGAGAGCAGAGGTAGAAGAATGGTGAGTGGTGGCTGGGGCAGTGGCTGGAAGAGAGCATGAGAGCAACTTCTGGGATGTTGTACTATGTCTTGCTCAGGATACTGATTATACTTAGTGAGAATTCGTTGACTTGTGCATTTAGGATACATGCATTATATTAGTTTTCTGCTGCTGCATAGCTCATTACCTCAAACTTAGTGGCTTAAAACAACACAAATTTATTACCTCAGTTTTGTAAGGGGAACTCTGGGCATGGCGTGGATGGATTCTTTGCTCACAGACTCACCAGGCTGACATTAAGATGTTGTCTAGTTCTCATCTGGAGCTGGGAGTCCTCTTTCAAGCTCACTGGTTGTTAGAATTAATTGCCTTGTGGTTTTAGGACTGAGGTCCTCCTTCTCCTGCTAGCTGTAGACTGCTCTTAGAATCTAGAGGCTGCCCATACTGTCTTGCCGTGTGGTCCCCACCCCAATTCACACATGTGTACTTGCTTTCCAGGCCAACTGGAGCATGTCTCTCTGACTTCCTCATCTTTGATTAGCTGGAGAAAACGGTTTACTTTTAAAGGGACCAAGCCTACCCAGATAATCACCATATCTTAAGGTCAGTTGATTTGGGATCTTAATTGTATTATCAAAATCCCTTCTCAGCAATACCTAGGTTAGTGTTTGAATGAATATCTGGGAGAAGGTGTGCATATAGCAGGGGCTGGGAATCTACTGATGCCATCTATGAATTCTGCCTCTTGCAGGTACCCTTTTTATGTCTAGATTAAACATTTTTTTAAATTCCTAGTATCACCTAGGAAGTATCAGGGATAAGCGTCTCTATCTAGATACTACTGTCCTTCATAATCACGGCTTTAGAGCAAGAATTAGCACAAGAAAGGAAGTTCTGTGGATGACATCACAGGTGTTGGAAGTGACACAGCTAATCATTATTTTCATTTTGTAGTGTCTGTCTTTTCCTTTACTCAAAGATTGACAAGAGAAAACACAAGCCTACAAATTTACCATGCTCCTAAGTATGAATTCAAGTGTCCTGGTCCAAACAAATTATCTCTGAGCGTAGTGAGAAATTTCTGGCAATGGTCTTTGACCTTGACAGTCTTTGAAACTGTTATGTTGGTATGGCAGGGATAGTTTCATGCATTAAGAAGAGATAGGACTGAGCTGCCTGTGGACCTGTACAGTCTGTTAGGATGGGGGGGGGGAAGCTGTGTTTTATGACAAAACATGTTCCCTTGGTATCCCCAGGCCGTGCAGGACTTGATAGAGAGATTGTGAAGGTCTCCAGCTGTAGATTGTGAGGCTCTAGACTGTGATTGTGAAGGTGTCCAGCTCTAGAAGTAACATTCAGGTAATGAAAATCTCAGTTCCAAAACAAGACTTTATCGAGAGTGGCCAGCAGAATTCACAAGAACAAGTCATGTAAAGCTGAAGTACCTTCATTTCATGATAGCTTATGTGGATAGTAGAGCAGAGAACTGTGTACATGTGGACATCAACATGCACGTGCATTTTCTCCTATGAATATTTCCATGAGAAACTGTAGACACAAGCCCTAGATATGAGTTCAGTTAGTCAAAATCATATGCAGTTGGCTACACTAGAGAAGGGGAGGCTCTGTCTTGCCTAATATTGTCAGTTACTGCAGCCAAGTTCTGGAAAACATGATTATCAAAATTACAGATGACACAAAAGTAGAAAGAATAAATTGGCTGGATAACAGAATCTGTATTCAAAAAGATGTCAATAGACTGGAATGGTGAGCCAGATCTAACAAGGGGAAATTTGACAGAAAACATCTAAGAGCCTTGCATATATGCTCCCAAATTAAAATGCCCATAGCTACCTAGTTTAAAATGCCACGTTACTGTGCATAATTAATTTGTACATTTGATATGTATTTAATTTATATTATCTAATTTTCTCTTTTTAACCATACTGTTAGGGTGGGTGTAGTTTCCTTAATTATGCAATAGTAGAAGTTCGGAGAAGTTCACTTATTTTGAGCAGGCCAGAGTTCGTGTAGTTAATTACTCTGTAACAAATATAATTTGGAGGAGCTGGTGGAGTAGGGATTGTACTTTTGGAGTGGATTATAATTTCAGGCTTATTAAGTTCAGTACACGAATGGTGAGATGTAGGTAAAAACAGTTAATATATAAATCCTAATTCCTTATAAATACAGTGTCTAGAATGCCAAAGATGAGTATTTTGTTTTGCCTTGTCTGCTGAGATCCAGAGCATCGGGTACAGATCATAATACCATGATTTTACATGAATATAGACAAAGTAGAGCCAATCAAAATATATCACAATTACTGTCGTGAGAATTCTCAACATTACGTCAAAGAGGAAAAAGGAAATTAGATTTATATTTCTAAAAAGATGTATTAAGGTCACTTATAGCTACAAATATTAGGACTAACTTACAAAAAGCCTAGTGAAAGATGAATTGGACTTACAAAGTGGGGAAGTAGGACACTGGATTTTATTTATTCTAAGAAAGAGCATATTTCTACACAAGAAAATATATTAAGTAATATGTATTGTATAAGTTAATAATATTTTATGGTATCATGATTGTTAATTATCTTATTTAACAATAAACTATAGCTATAAGTGGCTTGATTAATAGTTAAAAACAATATAAACAAAATCTACTTTTTCCATATAGCATTGAACTTAAGCTCTTTTGCAAAGATACATAGCTTTCTTTATTAGAGACAGGCTTAATTTTCTAGCATTTGGTGATTTTCAAAGTCTCTCTTTCTCATGGTTAGATTTCATGAAGCATTTACAATTTCACAAACTGAGTATGTTGTCATTCCTTTAAACTGGTTCAATCTCCACGTGGGTTTATTTTTTAAGTTTTAGACTTAAAATGTAAAGACAGTGTATATACAGTAGCAAAGTAAAGTCTTAAAGATTGTGCAAATTATTTTGGGGCATAGAAATTTCATTTCAATATGTCATAGGTCACTATCATTTATAAAAATGATTTTCTTTTATACAGAATTACATTTCTGAATTTCTTTTTCTTTACCATGAAGAAAACTTTCACTTATCCTGTCTTCATAAAAATCTTCTATAGTACAAAGTTTTATGTTGCTTCCTTCTCTTAGAAAGATGTTGTGGGGCACCTAGCTGGCTCAGTCAGTAAAGCATGTGCCTCTTGATCTTGTGGTTGTGAGTTCGAGTCCCACATTGGGTTTAGAGATTACTTAAATAAATAAACTTTATTAAAAAAATAGAAAGATGTTGTAATCATGGCTGAAAATGGAAGTGGGGGAAAAAAACCCCACAAGAGTAAATTCACTTTCTGTAGTTCCCAATTAGAGACTTGTTCATGACCACCTTTTTCCCTAGCTCATTTTTTTTTCTCTAACAGTTTTCTGAAATATTTAGAAGTTACTGTAGGATAACAGTGATATTACATGTGAGTATGCTCATTAAATTCAAGCAGTTGTGCTCTTTGTAGAATATTAAGAATTGTAAGACAATTAAAGTTCATCTGTTTGCATTTAGATTTTGTGCTGGGGCTGCAAAGTATGAAGAATATAAGATAAAGAGACAATTCAGAAATAATACCCATTTTCCTCTAGGTTGTACTGACTAGCAATCAGTATTGTTATTTATGTGTTGGCTTAGATAGCCAAAGTTACTAGTAGTACACAAAACTAAAAGACTAGGAGCAGAACTAAAATAATTACCCAGCATTGGCTTAATTACACAAAACATCTGAGAGGGTTTTAAAGTACAATGGAAATGAAAATCACACATATAATAATCTTCCAAACTAGACAGGTAAAATTATAAATTATGTCGTGTAATCTGTAGATGGTGATATATTGATGAAACAAAAAAAATGTAATTCAATAGAGATTAATGTAAAATCTTTCAAGGTGACTCGCTAATGTTCAGGTTATTTCTCTATATTCAGAGGTGTACCATTCTATGAACAGAAATTCTCAGTGACTGGATGGATTTCTTTAAAGTATAAAATGCTTTATATTTAAAGTAAATGTTCTTGTTTACTGAGCGCCACCAAATGCGTTGCGTCAAACCTGCAATGCCTAAACTCCCTTCTCCTAGCCACAAAACCTGCTCCTCCTGAAAGTGGCGAATAACAGCTGCACCCACGGCTTCCTGGGCGTGTGCTCTATGCAGTTCGTATAAAGCCACAGGCTTCTGTGTCCCCCCACTAGATAGAGATCTAGCCATACTAGAAGGCAAAAAGATGTAAACACAAATTTCACCAAGTACAGCTATGTTCTTTCAAGGGTCGATTTCCCTCCAGTTTCTACCTTCTTTTGTTCTTTTTTTTTCTATACCTTGAAATTATTATTATTTTATATTTTGTCCATATTTTGTAACTGTTATCTTTGGAAAGTTAGTCCAATCTAGGTACTAGCTGCATGTATTCAGGTAAATGACTTATCCTCTGTGCGTCTTGTTTTCTTCATCTGTAAGATGCAGATAAGATGTGGATAATAATAGGTTTAGTGTGAGGATTAAATACGGTATATATGTGTCATGAGTTTGTATTGTGTCACGTTAGCTAAGCTGGAACTATGCTTCTCAGAATTCTCTTTGGCTAATAGAGACATTTTGCACGGGAATTGGCAGGTGAGAGAGAAGAATACACTTTTTGCACTTGGAAGCACACTGCAAGGCACCAGTGCTTATGGCCACTCGTGCAGGTGGTTGCTGATCTGCTGACTCACCTTGTTTGTGCAGGGCAGAGGCTGGACCCACAGCCCTTCCAGCTCCCACTGGGTCTTCTGCTTCAGCCTTCTCCAACTTTTGTACCCTTGCCTGTTTGGCTCTGGAAAAAAGAGCTCTCACTGGAGCAAGAGTCAAGCATGAAAAGGATATGACTGGGAAAGCCAAATCAACATGGTTAATAATTCTCAATATTATCCTGTCAGATAGACTCAAAGTGAATCCGTCAGTACTTCACATGGTTTCTGGCAGTTGGGTTCCTTGAGAAGCAGACTCGGAGACTGAATTTAGATCTAGCCTATGTGCCCTCGGGTACATCTGTGGAAGAAAGAGGGAAGAAGCAGGATAAAGTAGATGGAGAAGTCAAACTTCATGGCAGACCCAAGCAGTAGCTTCAGCTGACTCCCGCAGAGAACTCTGCAGCTAAAATGGCCTGTCAGATTGTGCATTGGACACCTTGCACACCAGCTGGTTCAGTCAGTCACTGCATGACAGTCTCTCCTGGAAGGCACGACCTTGGGCGTGGCAATTCTCTGCAGTTGAGGCCTTCCCTGGGCATCTTTATGTTCATCACAGGATCTAGTAAAGGTGGAAGAAAAACGGGTGAAATTGTGATTCCATTGTCCAAAAAAATGCAACCTGTGCATAACAAAAGATTGTGTCAGAGAAAGACAAGCTAGCCAGTTATCATTTTATCACCCTTAGTATTGTTTTCAAAAGCCATCTCTGGGCACACTGAGCCACAGGGCTCAATTATTTCCAAGGCATGGTGGTAGCATCTAGAAGGAAAAACACTATGAAGTCATCCTTGGGGAACATGGGTTTCATTTCATAAGAAAAGTTTATTTAATATAGTGGATGATGATCAGCTTTGGGATTCAGACTAAATAATTTTATATTCAAATTTTTATTCTCCAAGCAATTTGCATCTCACTTTAGAGGTATATTGTTCTTATTAGATTTGTTTTCAAAAAGGGTATTAATTACCAAGATTGCCTGGAGGAGAATATTTGTCAATTAATTCAGGAGTCATGGTGTGCGTATAGGTGTAGTACCATGTCAGAAATTTAGGGTAATTTTGGAAAATGTGACTGGAATTAGTGAAATGACATGTAATTTTGCTTCAGTGCTGATATTTTTAACACAGTTTTGGATTCTTTTTTGGAACTGTGCCTGAGGACATTTGACAAGCTGCACAAGATAATCAGTCAACCATCTATATTGTCATCCTTCATTTTTTATCTAAAGTAGAATTATCTACCTTGATTTGCCTTCTCTCTCAGTTAATATGAAGAATCAATAATTATTGCTGATTTTAATTCTCCTTCCTGGTTTTGAAAGGGTAACTTTACATAGTCATTTGTTTTCCCAATACTTATGATAAATAATTATTGACCATTTCATATTTTGTCCATCCATAACATATTGAATTAAATACTGAGGTTGTTTTTAATATCATTAAAGACTGACGTGTGTAGAGTAGTTGAATTTCTTCAGTAATAATCTACTTACGATTCTTTCTTTGACTTCATTCTTCCTTCCCTCCCTCCTTCCCTTCCTTCCTTCCTTTGCATCCTTCCTGCTTCAGACACATTATGAATACCTACTAAGAGTTGGTACCTCTACCAAGCAGGGGGGAGAGATGAATTTAATATAAATGAGATTATCCATCATGCCTTAGTTACACAGACTCAAAAATACTTAACGCATACTGAGAACCATGCTAGGCACTAACAAACTTCTATAAATATTATGTTCCATTTATACTCAAATTATACTCTTTATACCCTGTTTATATGGTTTATACTATTTATGCATTCTATTTATACCTTATTAAATCTGCAGGGAGAGAATATATCAAAATCTGTTCAGTAGACTTGGAGCAAATCAGAGCAACTGAATAGGACTCTAAGGTGGATGGCGATGACGTAGTGTACCTGTACTGCATTTACCTTTCAAAAGGTAAATGGTCATGAACCTTGAGTATTTTTAGGCTGGGAATTTTATACATGATCTTTTGGGCAATGAGAGGATACTGAGTATCTTTGGGGTAGTGAAGTTGCATGTTACAGACATCGAATTTCTGGTGATGTACAGGATGAAGTGAAGGAAAGAGATTCCAGAAGCAGATAACCCATGGAGAAAATTGTCGTAGACCGAGATCTGATGTCACACACACAATGCGTAATGTGGAACTTGGCTCGTTGGCATATCTAATGATGCTACATTAAAAAGTAATAGAGAAACAATATCCAACTAAAGAAAATTTTTAGAAATGTGGCTGATAGATTTGATAGTGATAGGAGGAGTTAAAGAGACTGAGGATACAGTTTTACAATAATTTCTGTTTCAACAGCATTATGAAACATAAACATGAAACAAATGATGATGACATTTTAGAAGAGAAAGCACAAAGAGTAGAGCTTTCACTTTTAGGGTCACTCATCTAGCCAAATAGTTACTTCGTATTTGAGGAGAGTTCAGAAAGCAAAACGGATAGCATTGTTAATTATTTTTGAGCATAAAACCTTCTGGTGTGGAGATTAACTTCTGTGGAGTTTAAAAGAGAAAAAACATGGCTCCTTTGCCAGGCGGTTTACACAGGTCAGAGCGTTCTTACTGAAAGAAAGATCTTCCATTTGAAATGAAGAGGATTCTCCAGTTAGAGAAGTGTCCGAGGGAAAAAAAAAAAGAATAATTTACTGTTTCTCTCTGATAATTTCTGCCTTAATACTTAGCATTTGATGAGTGCAGCAAGTATAAAATCATGTGGCCCTCAGACCATGAGTAGGAAAAATGAAACAATTAAGAAAAAATAAAACTTTCTTGGTACACTTTCATATTGAAATTACTCTCTAAATATTCAAAATGAAGACAAAGAATTTTTATATTTTCAATGGAAGCAATTCCATGCTTCAAGAAGCAATATTCTAAAAAAAGGGGAGACATCACACAAAGCAGAGTGAATTCATTTTCCTTTTTTCTCTTTTTCCTCTCTCTCTTTCCTTTCTTCCCTCCGTCCTTTTTTTTTTTTCACTAAAACTGCTCCAATTTGGGATATTCCTGCATTAACTATAACATTAATTAAGCTGTCCTGACAAAGGCAAATGTCAGCCTTTTAATATAAGTGATAGCATGTTGATCTGTTGATTGCGCAAATGCAAAGGTTGGGACTGAGGTTGAAAAGGAGAAAAATTTTAACCAGTGCATATTCTTGCCCCCTTGTTAAATTCAGTCTCAATTTACTACTGCGATGTCTCATGGGCCTTAGACAAACTGCCACAGAGCACTGAAAGAAAACACAATTCCTAGGACACACATAATGTCATATAGTGTAACAAAGTGAGCATATGGTAGCAAACCAGGCTGGAGCTCATGGTCCTACTTTGACCCTTGATATCCATGTGTCCTTGGATCCTTTCTTTTTTTTTTTTAATAGATTTATTTATTTATTTATTTGAGAGCGAGAGAGCGAGCGAGCATGAGTGGGGAGAGAGGCAGAAAGAGAGGGAGAGAGAGAATCTCAAGCTGACTCCCCGCCGAGCATGAAGCCAGACGCGGGTCTCTATCTAACGACCCTGACATCACAACCTGAGCTGAAACCAACAGTCAGTCAGAGGCTTAACTGACTGCGCCACCTAGGTGCCCCTCCTTGGATCATTTCTATAAATTCTCTGAGAATAAATTTGCTGAATTGGCTACAAATTGTACATAGGCTTAAATACATAAGGTGTGATAGTCTCAACTAATACTAAGTACAGAAGTTGAAGATGGATGGTGTAGGTTCAGCTGCTCAAGGAGAACAGGGCCAAGTCTGTAGTACAGTCTTAAGCTTTGTCTCATAATCCACACATGGCTTCCAGAGTTCCTTCTAGTCAATAACAGGAAGGACAATGTTCAGAAAGTTATGAAGTACTTTCCTGGATGTCCCTCAAATTTCTGCATCATCTTATTAACCATCTCTATCTTCAAAAGGTTGAAGAAGAGGTAAGCACATTGCTGGGATTTTATTCATCAAGAAGAAATAAATGAATAGAGAAAGTAAGATGTCTCTTAATATAAATACCTTATCAAACTGTGCTAAAAGTTAAATGAGAAATGTATGTGACTCTTATTACTAGAGGAAGTTGGTATTTATAGATTTTAAACACATTATTCTCTGTGTCAGGAAAAATAGCTTAAAACACTAAAATGTTGATCCGGAAAAGTCTGTCAGGCTGAATTATGCCTAATTTTGGGTTGTGCCAAGTGGTATAGAAAACATCAGGATGAACATATCACATCATCTTAGACCATCTATTATAATGTAATATTTAAGTGGGAAAACTTTGTACATAAATACAATGCCTTCCCTCCACTGTACCCATCATTCACCCATTGTGTGTGTACGTGTGTGTGTGTATATACATTGTGTGTGTGTGTGTGTGTGTATGCATATGTCTGTCTATCTATCTACCTATCTATCTATCTATCTATCTATCTATCTATCTATTGAATAGTATAAACTTCCATCTAGGTAAAAAGTAAACTGTGCTACAAGATATTTAAGAAAAACAAAACTGGTAATAGAATTTTTTTTACAAAATCTGAGTTTTGAAAGAAGACATTGAAATAAGTATTAGAATATGAATTTCTGAAGTGATAATATAAAATTACAAACTTAATGTGATCTACCAAGTTTGCCTTTAGGCAATAATTTCTGTAAAGATACAATTTGTATAGATTGTTCTCCACTTATGACCACAGATTTTAAATTTCCTGTTATTGACATCTAAGAGATGAATCAATGACCATTTATTCCATTTATCTGTATTGACCATCTACTCATGCTGGCACATAAGAGACTGGAAAAAAAAAAGGTAACATTTCTGGATTCTAGAAGCTCACATTTTGGTGAGTGAGGCAAAACAGTAAACAAAGTAAGGTGGTATTGCCAGATGGAGGTGGGATAGGAAATGTCTTTTGAATCACCATGGAAGTGGTGAAATGGAAGCTAAACCTTGAAAGGTGGGAAAGAATTCACCAAACACATAAGTGAAGTTAAGGGATCATAGACAAGGAGGATAATTTGAGCAAAGATAGATAGGTTGAAGAGGATATATCTTATTCTAGGGACTACACAAGTGAGGTCTGGTAAAAAAATGCTCTCAGAAATATAGTCAGAGGAAAGATGAATTTTGTATGACATACTGAAGTAATAAGTAGTTTACCTGGCAGGCAATAGGGAGTCATGCATAATAGCCAGCAAGTGCCTCACTCATAGTTGTAATTCTACCATGACTGAGTGCAAGAGACAGGTTTTAGGCAGAGTTCAGTTCTTACATCATATCAGAGGTAAGAAATTATGAGAGTATAAATACAGAAAGATAAACTGTAGATAGATATGAATGACTGCTTTGGTAAGATAATTACAAAAAAGAAATGATTATACAGTTGTTGATTAATTAGATATGGTTCTTAAGGAAGTTCAGAATTATTTGGTGTTGTCAGGTGAAACATTTAATATAAGAAGGATTTTGGTGCAAGAAGAGGATGACTTAAGCTTGTAGTAAGCCTATTTGGAGATTTCTATGGCATTTTCAGATGTGGTCCAGTAAGTATTGAAAAACCCAACCTCATGCTAAGAGAGAGAGAGATTGCAGCAGATACTATAAATTCAGAGATCATTGGTGTCAAGTTGGAAGATAAAGCTGTAACTGTGGGTGTACTAGTGTGGAGAATGATGAAAAAGTAGGTTCAAAGTTAGAATCCTAGTAAAACCAATATGTAAAGTAAATATAGGAGCAAGGTATAGAGTTTATCATCATCAGTCACTCTGAGACGATTTCACTGAAGAACACCCCCCAGGCTGATTTAAATGTCCACATGCAGTATTTCCATAATTTCCTGTATTTATAACACAAATAATAACAATGTAACCATCCATTTACTTCTCTGTCTCTTCCATTAAATGGTACATCTTTCTGTGTCAATTTCTAACTGACACTTTATTCCTAATGCCTAACCAAGATACATAGTAATCACCGAATTAAAAAAAAAAAGAAAAGAATTTTATTGCACTGATCATAAGGCAAATCAGGAGAGAGTAGTGCCTTAGAAACCAAAACAGAATATTTTCAATAAAGAGGAATTAAAAACATCAAGTCCCATGAAGAACATAAATCAGATATGAATAGTTAAGTGTCTACTGAATGTTTCAGAATTTGTTACTATATTATTTTGGGGTATGTCATCCTTATTCTTGAAAATGAAAGCATGGTATTTGAAGTAGGTGTTTTTCTTCCTCAATGTGTAATTGTAGTATGTTATTAAACTGCTTAGGGTGTGGTTATTGTAGTGGACATTTATCTTTCTTTTTGTCTACCCAACAAGTCACTCTCCATCTTGTGTTCGAGGTATAACTATCCTCGCGAGGCAAAGTCTGCCTTTCACTAGAGAAGAGAAACATAAATAATTTCAGACTTACTAAAGCCTAGGAGTGGGCAGATGCAGCTACCAGCTTCCTCCATGTATCGGGTGCACTGGGTCAGTGAATACCATTAAACTATTAATCAAATAAGTGGCCCTAACAGATAATTCTTAATTACTTTATAGATAATTATCTCATCTGTATATTAATCATCACCTTTGTCTTTTTCTTTCTTCCATTCACCTTTGATGACAAAAAAAAAAAAAAAAGGAAAAGGAAGGAGAAACTTGCAGTGTTCCTATTTATTAAATTTAGTAGGTGGAATCTTAAAATAATGGTTAATATGAGATATTTGGATCAATGATGTATTTGACATGTCTATAATTTTCCTATCTCTTATTTCTATAGATGACTAAAAAGAGTTCCCTCTATTTTTACATATATAAATTATCTGTGTGTGCATCTATTTTAGTTCAGAAATCACATTGATTAGAAAATTGTCCCTAGATATTTATAATAGGAAATATTTTATATTTTCAGTGGCCTTGATCTTTTGAAGCGCCACTTAGGGTTCACTGTGATAACATAGCTCACTTTCTCAGTTTTAGTTAAGTGGACTCATATAACAGTTGGCATCTCACCCATTCCGAAGTGTTGGCATAAAAAAATTTTGAATCATGACCTTGAGCTATCCAAGTAAAAATCAATCTCAGTCATTACTTTTGGCAGATTTATAGGTAAACCTAAATCAAAAACATTTAAAAGCAAAAAGATAACAAGGTCTAAAGAACTTGGAACATTTACATGGGAGCAGCAAAGCAGGCTTTGCTGTGGCAGCATTGGGAACCAGATTTGGCAAGTAGATATTTTCCGAGCTAAACAAATAAATACACTTGGCACTTTATGAATAATTGAGTAATTAATAAAATAGATGAGTGATCATTTTATTTGTTATTTTTATAAAATAAAGTTGGACACGGTGAGGAGGAGGAATGCAGTCTTATATTTTGGGAAGGGTATTAATTACATGTAATTAAATTCTACTAGAGAAAAATTGCATCATGATATTAAGCCTATGAATTTCATTAAGCCTTAATGATATTAAGCCTATGAGTTTCTGTAGGAATTCCTTTGAAAATTGATGAGCAAGCACTTCATTGGTTTAACTAGTTCAGTGGTATAATTGTGGGATTAAGTCAGTTATATCATGGTATGAATTTATTCCTACTTTGGAGATGTCAATCTTATTTTTTCTGTCTATTCACACTTATTTTATAATAGTTTTTTGAAGTCCACAAGCTGCAAACTAAATACAATGAATGACACTTTACACCATTCACTTTGTGCCATAAAACAAATTTAGAAATACCTCTAGGTATTAATATTGGTAATATCTGATAACATAAGAATATAATTTAATATAGCTGGAATTTTTTAAAAAGTAAACAAAAAAGAAATAATAAATACAGAAGATGCCAAACCATGGCCTGGCTATTCTAGCAATTTCCTCCTCCTTGTCACAGTTTTAAGTCCGTCTTAATCTTACTCCAGTGAATGCATTCCTGATCTGACCTGCTTCATTATTCAGATGTAATTGTGGTCTGTTGGCATGGTTCTACTTGCTTGGCTTTAGCTGCTAGAAAGCAATTATACCTGATCGTTCTGGTAGTTATTGCTGCTATTATCACTTGCCTGCCCAGGACCTGCCAAGATTTTCCCAAACACCATGACAATTTTGTTCAAGAAAAGAGAGAGAGAGAAAGCGAGAGGGAACCATTTCATCCCCATATTTGCATCTCTTTTGGGAACCACAACTGTGTTGTTTGTTTCTTTGCAACACTTTCTTTTTGCTGATTTTCCTACTATACTTCATGGGTGTAATGCCAGTCTGGTTTTGTGTGTGTGTGTGTGTGTGTGTGTGTGTGTGTGTATGTGTGTGTGTGGTTTCTACAGGATTCTGTTCTCTAGCATATAGTCCAGCTAACCCAACTATTATTTCTTGGGATATGGTTTACTCTTATCCACTTCCAATCTAAAACCAAACTTTTGTCATGCAGGTTGCAAAATGGAGAAATGTAATCAGAGTATGCTGTCAGTTTCGTATTGCCTCCCCCTTGCTTCCTTGCCAAGTAGACCTGATGTTCACTATTTCCTCCACTTTTGTTGATGGCTCTTGATTTTGTACTCCCATCAGTTTTAATGACTACACTGGTCTTTCATACTGCCTGGATGGAAGAAAGATTTAATTTAAACTGAAGAATACTTGACAGTGATGTCAACAGTCCCAAATGACACCAAAAGCAACAGATGTATGGGGACGTTTTTGGAAACTAGCCCGGTCTTTGTAGGAATGAGTTAAATAATAGAATCTTCATGCTCTCTCACCTTTGGATTGTTATGCATACATATTAGAAGTTACTTTTTGGTCCAGTTATTTTGCTTATATATTTTCTTTTGGCATATAAATTAAATGCATTATTTTTTCTTTATTCCTACTAGATTGAGCCAAGAGGGCATTTTGAAAGAAGGTAACTTCTGCTATTTAAAAAGCACAGATTCAAATGTATCAATAAATCATTCTCATTTAGAGTCAGCCATGCTCAAAATCCTGTTGGTTTCATGGGTATAAATTACAAAATCTAAAGCTTGCCTTCCAGGAACTTGAAGTCAATTCGTGGGGAAAGATGTATGTCGTTTTAGCTATAAACACAAATACAAAAGAATTAATGGTCAAGGCAGGTTATGATCATTGTCAGAGTCTGTGTGGCCTCATCCCCATCACACTAGTCCAGTAATCCCCAGGCTTGTCCTGGCCGCAGAGCCAGCAGGACCCCTGCTTGGTCACCTAGTACAGCTTCTCTTAAATCAGCGTGTGGGGGTTTGGAAGTAATGTTCTGATGCTGTAGGCTATCTCTTTACCTTTCTATTTGATCTCATTTCTGCCTGTCCTATCACCTGGGGTTGTTTCTAACTTCTGTCCTTATAGTTGGCTTCATTCCCACTTGCTTCCTCTTACTAGCTTGGCCTCTCCTTCCTCTCAGTGTGCCATATGGCCGGTAGTGCACAAGAGTCTATGCTAATCCTTTTATGACTGTCAGGGCCAGCTCTGTACAGCAGCTTATAAACTCTACAGGAATTTAAATAAGTGACGGATTACTCTGGGCCAGGTTATCAGGGATCTTGATCTGCCTAGAAATCAGAATGCATAAAGAAAAAGGGAGGGCTTTTGAGGTAGAGAGAATAATGAGTCAAGTGAAAGACAAGAAAATGTTTAAGTGCAGAATGACGATAGGAATTTACTTAGACAAGAGGGCTTATGGAAACATAGATGAAAATATAGTTTGGGGCTACATTGTGATGTTCTTTAAGTTAAGACGTTGCGATTACATTGTATGTAATGGAAAATTATTGAAGATTTTTGAGCACAGGGATGTCATATTTAAAGCACCAGTCTAAGAATTTGGTTATGTAAGCATGTTTAATATCGTTTACTTGCCTTACTTAGTTGCCTTGTTGTATCGAGAAGACATGATGATCACCAAAATGATGTAACTGGGGCTCATGTAACTGGCCTATATCAACAACTTTAACAATTTAGATTACCAAGAAAAGCCAAGTAGTAATATATAACTGCCGTTCACCCCTCCCTGTGTTTACCTGCTTTGCTATGTGACTTTGTATCCTCTTGTCCTAAAGGCAGAGTACAATTCCCTCTCATTGATGTTAGACTTGACCCTGTGATTTGCCTGAAGCCATATTGTGTGCCGGTTCTGAGACTAGACCGTAAGAGGTCGTGCGTATTTTTATACTCATTCCCTTTGAGCTTCTCCCATCTCTCAAACTAGTTCTGTGGTCAATGGAAAATGAAAGAGATATGGCGCATATCTAAACCTAACTTGCAACTTGAAGCCAAGCCCAGTTGAGTTCAACCTAGATATGCTAACACCCAGCTGACAAGGAGACATGTGGACAAGAATAAATTATGTGTGTTTTAAACCACCATCTGTTTGGGGTAGCATTAAACAACATCGTTTTTGAAATAGCTGACCCATAAACCTTTTTTTTTTTAACTAATGGAGGAATATAATCCAAATATAAATGTGAATAGTTTGCCGTGTGTCAGAAATGCTAAACTGAAATATTGTAATTATTTCTGGGAATCATTATATGAGAGACAATACCAACAATCAGACTCATGGGGAAGCTTAATATTATGCTGATCAGGAAAAAGTGATGGAACCGAGGAGACATGAGTTGCAGGAGAAAACATAAAGGCAGGAAGAGAGGAATACAAATTCACATATTTGGACATATATCAGTTAACAAGTAATTAAAATCTGTCTCAGATTGACTCAACATCAAAGAACTCATATACCTGGAAGTTGTGCGTTGGAAAGAGTTTCAAGCTGAACTGAAAAAGATCTCCAGCTTCATTTCTCTGATTCCCTATGTGCTAACTTTGCCTTCGTAATTTTTTTCAAAGCATACGATTGCTGTTAGTAACTGTGAAAAGGGTTTATGTGTTCATTTCCAGGTGAAAGAAAATGTGTTATTTTCAGACCTTTCTTTAGAGTGAGAAAACACTTTCCCAGAGTTCTCAGCAAACCTTTCTTTGCCTCTCACTGACCAGGATCAGGATCATATGCAGTGCAGTAGCGTGGTGGCAAATTGACCAAAAGAAAGTCACTTTCACCAAGTTCTGTCGTGTAAATGCTCCCATGATGGTTATTTCAAGCTACCGGTATTACACCAGTGAAGACAGAATAGGGAAGAGATGTGCACAGTCATCTCTTGCGAGCCATTTCCAGTACACCAGGAGGCATAAGTCCATTCTTGAAACAGTCATTGGACTAATAAATGGGATTGCCCTTCTTATTAGTAACAACACAGTGAAAAAATCCTGAGTTTCTAAATTTTCTACGATAAATCTGTATTGCTTTTAAAGATAGAAAAAATATTATTGTAATGGAAAGACCATACCAATGAGAATATATTTACTAAAAAGTAAGCATTAATGTATTGCTTCATTTGGCTATAGAATTTATACACAGAACTTCAGAATCATTCTCAATTTTAATATTACATAATTTATTTTTAATATTTAATGTATTTTAATGTTTCATAGTTTAGAATTTTACTGTTTTAATATAGTGACTCATATAGTCATAAAGAGCATTTAGAATAATTAATTCTCCTTAGAAATTAATATTCAGTTCAACATTTCTTACATACCAACTATGTTCTAGATATTACGTTGTATTCTGGAAATAAAAATAAAAACCTGAAATGATGCTTGCCATCAACCAAATGTAATGGAGGAAATAGAAAGATATGCCAAGGATTAATAGAGCATTGGATGGCAAACTGCAGTCCATGCGCCATCTTCAGACTGCTACCTGTTTTTATAAACAAAGTTTTATTGGAACACAGCTACCCCCATTGTTATGTATTTTTCTATGGCTGCTATCACACTACAAGGATAGACTTGGACGGTAACAACAGAGACCATCTGGCCCACAAAGCTGAAAATATTTACTATGTGGCACTTTACAAGCAAAGCTTGCAGACCACCAACATGGAGCACGACAGTCACCGAAGTGTACACCAGATGAACTGGCAGCACAAATAAGGGCATCACAACCAATTTCATTCACTGAGAGGGCTGTGTTAAGCAGAAAGTGATGGAAACTCAGTATCAGTGCACCAATTACCCCAAATCTGAGTGACTGTCCATATGTGGATAAACATCTTAAGGGTTAGCTACACCTAGGAGATATTTTAGTTTCTTTTAGACGCAGCATGACAAAAAGTGTTAATTAAGTACAGCTATGTTCATTATGGTTTGCGAATTATTGTTTGACTCTGTCAAGCACAAAATGATTAAATCATGGATTGTTGCATTTAAAACAGTCAAATTTTGGGGCGCCTGGGTGGCTCAGTCGTTAAGCATCTGCCTTCAGCTCAGGGCGTGATCCCAGAGTCCTGGGATCGAGCCCCACATCAGGCTCCTCCGCTGGGAGCCTGCTTCTTCCTCTCCCACTCCCCCTGCTTGTGTTCTCTCTCTCGCTGGCTGTCTCTCTCTCTCTGTCAAATGAATAAATAAAATCTTTAAAATAAATAAATACATAAATAAATACATAAATAAAATAAAACAGTCAAATTTAAAGTAAAACTCTCTGAGTGTGACTTATTATATAAGGGCCACTATTCACTTGCTGCAGTTCATATAAAATCAGTCTTTCCAAAGTATCTCTTTTTCTTAGATGAAAGGCCTTATGTATCTTGAATTATTTTCTTGATTTGTTCTTTGGCTTCTATTCTGGTTACTCATATAATAGTATATTTAAAAGAGCCTGAATGCATTCAACACAAGTATATTACTATGAAATCACTTAATCATTTATTGAATATTTTTTTCCTAAAATATTCTGATCTGTGCTCCAAAAAAGAACAGGAAAAAAGCTTATAAAACTTATTAAGGGGATCCTGGCTGGCTCAGTTAGGGGAACATGTGACTCTTGATCTCAGGGTTGTGAGTTCAGGCCCCACGTTGGGTGTAGAGATTACTTAAAATCTTTTTTAAAAAGCACTCTTATTTATTCTTCACTGTATTCTGACTTTGATCCACTTTAATAATATACATGCATTTATAACACATTTTTTATCTAATTCATTTTGCATCCAAATTATATATATCAAAAATAAATCAAACGTTTGTTTCAGTTGCAGTGATCATTCAGTAATAAAAGCTGTTGTTTAAATAATTGGATGCTAACTCTCCAAAATGAAGAGCATGCTTACTGTTTGTTTTCTTAATTCAATAAAAAAAAAGTGTAATATGAAATTATTCATGTGCTTGAAGGAAGAGTAGAATCCAGAATTCCTAATGGTCCCTGTATCATGGTCCCCTTTTCCACATACATACTGCTTCAATATCCGGCTGAACAATAGGCCTCAGTCACCCAGTGTTCATTGGGCTCCTGGCAGCACTACCTCTTGTCCACCTTCACAACATGATGACAAGAGGGACGACAGGCTCTGGAGACTGGCGATCTCCATGAGAGCCTTGTCCGTCCTTTCTGTGCCCCAACAATCCCAAGCTTACCATCTCAATGAGATTCTCCTGGTTCCCACATCCAAGCTGCTACAGTCTTCTCCCTCACAGTAACAGCCCTGTCCTCTCAGTGTCACCAGTTTAAAAAAGGGAATCATCCCAATACCTTTGCTCTCGCTTCCCCCTATATTGTTTCCCAACAAATCCTAGTTTCTCTACTTTCCAAGTATTTACCAAGTCCAACTGCTCCTAACTGTCTGTATAGATACCATATTACCTTTATCTCTGGTCCAAATTACCACAGTCTTTGGTTAAAATTATTGTAACATTCTCTTAATCGACCTCATTTGTTCAGCCCTTTGACCTCTAATGTTTATTCTCAGCACAACCTAGGTCTGTCATTTGTTGCTTACTTGAAGATGTCATGCTTCTTAAGAAAAAAAGAGTTATTTATTAGAGAGAGAGAACACACGCAGGCCAGCGCGTGGGGAAGGGAGGGGCAAAGGGAGAGAGAGTCTTAAGAAGACTCCCCACTGAGTGCGGAGCTCAGCATGAGGCACGATCCCACCACCCTTATATCAGAACCTGAGCTGAAACCAAGAGTCCGGACACAACCAACTGCACTACCTGGGCACTCCTTTCTTTTCTTTTTAATTTTATACTTTATTTATTTAGTTATTTAGTTATTTAGTTATTTAGTTATTTAGTTCATTTATTTATTTAGTAATCTCTACCCCAATCTGGGGCTCAAACTCACAACCCTGAGATCAAGAGACACATGCTCTTCTGACTGAGCCGGCCAGGTGTCCCCAGATGTCATACTTCTTCTCACAACATGGCAATGGCTCTGCATCATTCTTAGTATAAAAGCCAAAATAATTTAAATGGCATATGTGCTCTGACTCCCTGCTCTCTCTCTGACCTCAGCATTTCCATTAGGTGACATTGGAGTAACTATGTTGTGTTTTGCTTTAAGTTGAATCAAAAGCATTAAATCCAACAGAAGAAGAAAAGTACTATAGTTATATAAATGATAATCGCTGAAAAGTTATTTTAGGCCTGGCAAACCTCTTCTTATTGGCCACACATGTTCTTTTGATCACAGTGAGGTGGAAGTTTTCAGTAAACAAAGATTATCTTCAATGAGCTTCACGTATGCAGTATTCCCAATTGAGTATGAGGCCAGATTCTACATTTCATCCACCCTCATTCAAGGGGTCTGAGGATCTGAATCTCCAATGATCATAATGTTTATGAACTCCAGCATCAGTATTTTAACTTGGTGATTGGGAGGCTGGTATCTTGAACAATCTTTACCTAAGGCCCCTGTGGGAAACACATTGCAAGCAGTTCCAGACCTGATGGCTATCATGGGCAGAATTTGTGGGTCTATGGGGAAATGCAAACATATTTCCCTTTTGTCATATTTGGGACTAAAAAGGACAAGTTACTCCTGAGCGCATCAGTGGAGATGAATATATCACTAACGTAAAAATAAGATTATTAATCAAAAAAGACATGATTTTAATCAGGTGGTATGCAAACTTAACTTGTTCTCCCTCAGAATAGTTCTCCCTGATGCCCAGCAATTGACAGTATAACATGGAGATCAAGAGTTCAGACTCTTGAACCAGGCATCCTGGTTTGAACCCTGCCTCCGCTCCTTATGACAGTTATGTTCTGTGCCTCCATTTCCTTATGAATATAATAATACCCATCTCCCAAGGTTAATTCACCAGGAAGCCAATGGAACTTAAACTTTGGGACTCATCACGTGTTTAAGCTCTTATCCAAATGAGGAAGGAAATCCGGGCTAACTGGAAGCACTTTATAAAAGTCATTTCCAAAAAATTTACCTGAAGTTTCTCAAAAGAAATGGATCAGCTCCAACACTCCAGTAATTCCTCAGGGCATCTTTCCACACTGCATAAATATTCATTTTCATACCAGTTTCTGTGTTCATAATTTCATACTTTTTTTTTTTTTTTTTTAATGAAGAGTGTCTTGCATTAGCCCCAGGTACTACAAAATCCGGACTCCCCCCCCCTGCCTACTGCCTAGGATTTTTGTGAGGATTAGAAGAGGTAATATGTTTTAAGTACTTAGAACAATGCCTGGCATGCAGGTAGAAAATGTTAGCCATTCTTACAAATAGGTTGCTCAACAATGATTACAAATTGATTACTTATATAGTTCTGTGAAAAGGAATTCATTTTGAATGGCCGTATCAAGTGTCTGAAGCCTCACTCCAAGAAATTCCTGAAGTTCTCCCAAAGCAAGAAGCAAATAGAATAGACATCTACTGACTGAAGTTCACTGCTGTATCACCAAACTCCTGTTAGTTCAGTTAAAATGCTCAAGTGTCAGAATCCAATGACCACTTGTTGAAAATATCTTGGGCTCCTTTTTATATCTGTGAGTATGGTTTTAAATCCTAAAAAATGTGATTTAATATAATTTGTTTTCTTAACTAATTATTCCCTCCCCTCCATTACCTGTGCTCTTGACTCTTAGAACTCCTGTTATATATACCTTCTGGAAGGATTAATCATTTCTGTTAACATGTATCTAATATTTCATGTGTATTTGTTTAGCCTTACAAACTGCATAATTTCCCCAATTTTATCTTCTAGAACACTAGCTTGGTCTTTATTGCTATCTAGCTAATATTTACTCTGAGCATTTATGATTTTTAATCACATAAATTATATATTAATTTCCTGGACTTCTTTTCTTTCTCTTAGTTTTTTCAGAATTATTTACTTTTGTTTATAATTATGATATAAATTCAAAGTATTTGACATCATATAATTTTATTATTTTACCTAAATTTTGTTTGGTTAATTTTGGTTTCAATATGAATATGTGTGTGCACACACACCTGCATGTGTGTAGTTCAGGTTTTTGTTTTCATTTGTTTTCCCATGACATTGATTTTCCATTATTTTTTAATTGGTTGTTTTTCTTCTCTGTATGCATGGATGGTGGAATAGGTTAATTAATAAAGACACCTAATATTAGATTTCTCTGCATTTATGGAGAACTGTTTCTTTAATATTTTTTTTTTCTTGATTTGGACTGTTGACATCAGTGTCTGGAAGGCACTTTATTCTAAGAGTGGAAGACATTAGAATAGTGTATTACTAGGTAAAAGGGGTTTTCCTTGATTCCATGCATTTATACTTTCCCACCATTCTACCTTTTCTTGTGAAAATACTGGACATAAATTAAATTCTGCTCTGCTTCTCTATCAGGGCCAAGTATCATAAGTAGGATCTCTTCTTTTGATGATTGCACCCATTTTTCAAATACTAAAATCTTGGGTCAGGAGCACATTTCCCTCAGTCATCTGCTTAGGGAAGGGAGAGCTGATAGTCTAATAGCTCTTCAGAATGCTCATTCTTAATGAATTGCTCCAATGAGTAACTGTGGTAAGTAATCTTAAAGACAGCCACCAGTTTACCTGAATATTCACAATCTTGTATATCCCCTTCCATGATGAAACTGGGCTGGCTGTGTGACTCACTTAATTCAATGCCTTGTAATGAAAGGATGCTGTGCTAGTTCCAGGCCTAAGCTTTGAGAAGGCCTGACAACTTTGTGCTTTTGTGCTCTTGGGAGTGCTGAGCTGTTGTGTAAGTAATTTGACTGTCCTACTGGAGAGGTGTTATATAGAGACTACATGGAAAAGCCAAGGAGGAGAGGCCCTGAGACTATAAAGAAAGAGCGAGAGCCCTAGTTATCCTAGTATCCCAAGCTCAGCTCTTCAGCTGTCCCCGTCTGTGCACCAGACATAAATGAGGGATCTTGGACATTCCAGGCCAGTTGAGCGTCTAGATGTTTGCAACCCAAGATGGAACCACATGGAACAAACTGCCCAACTGAGCCAGTCAGCTCACGTTATCATGGAAAAAAACCAAAACAAAAACCCAGTGATGATGACAATGACAACAACAAAACAGTTGCTCTTTTAAACTACTAAGTTTTTGAAGGGTATTTGCGTTTTTACATAGCAGTACACTCTTATTTTAAGAATCTCCAGAATTCTCTTGGGAAGATCTTGAATCATCAGCCAAGAATCCACTATCCTCTCCATAACAATCTATGCCTCAATTCTATTTTCCAGAAAATTAAAAAAAAAAAAAAAAAAGGTTCCTAGTGACATCTTTTTTTATTTTTCCTAACCTACAATATACATTTCATATATTTTCTGTAATTTCACTGGTACTCTGAAAAGAAGGCAAGGCCATAAATGTTCTCAGTTTACCATTACGAACTAGAGGCCAATAGGTATATCATTTTAATCTCCAATTTTATAGATAATGAAACTGATAATTTGGAAGTTGAAATGGCTTAAAATCACAGCTAGTCACATCCAGAATTCAAATTGTTACTATATTAAATAGTATATTCAGAGGGAGTAAAAGTAGAACAACACTATATTTGAAAATTGTATTTTATTACACACACACACACTGAAGATCACCCACCTCATTCCAGAAGTGGCACATATCATATCCACTTGCCATTTGTTTGTCAGAACATGCCATAAGGCTCCAAACTAACTTCAGGGGAAATTCAAAAGAGTTAAGAAATCAAGAAATATGTGTTGAGTACTAATTGACTGCTTGTACTGTTTGATAAAGTGGCCCACTCAAGTCATCTTGAAAAGACCCTGTCTGCTAGAAAAAGGATCTAGCAGAATAAAAGATGAAATTTCTTACCAAGAAATTTAGGTGTGTCTTCAATTTATCTATTGACCTCTTAAACTGTAACCTAGCATTTGATATTTAGTTGTTAGAATTGCTCCTAGACGGGGGTGACTGGGTGGCTCATTCGGTTAAGCATCTCTCAGGTCATGATTCCAGCGTCCTGGGATCGAGTCTTGCATCGGGCTCCTTGCTCAGCAGGGCGTCTTTTCTCCCTCTCCCTCAGCCCCTCCCCCTGCTCCTTCTCTCTCTCTCTGACTCTGTCTCTCAAATAAGTAAATAAAATCTTAAAAAAAAAAAAAAAGAATTGCTTCTAGACAGGTATCATCCTTTTTATTCCACTTAGAAGTAGTCATATCATTTTTGTTTTGTTTTATTTTGTTTGTGTGCATGAATGAATGGAGCTTCAAAAAATCACAAAGGAGAGTATCGTCCAGGTGAGGGAATGGTGTTGTGCATCATCTCACTCTTACCCTAGATGGCAATTTAGGGAGCCATATGTTCGGGTGGCACAGCTTCAAGATGAAGGAGAGCTACCTGGCTACCTGATCCATACAAGACTCTGCATAAGTAAGAACTAAGTTGTCATTCTGTTAAGCCGTGGTACAACTTTGCATTAACCTCAATAATACCGGCATTCACATGACCATCAGGAAAACTCCTATAGCCTTCACCAAATTATGGGAATCAATTTGCTTAATGGTAGTTCCCATCACACATAGCATTACTCTGCCTCTTGCCGTCACACTTTTTCCACACATTTTATGGATTCTCCCAGATTCCTGAGGATATGCCAGGTTTGTCCAAGATCTTGTTAGTGCCCTGCTCCAGCACTGTTATACGGGTAGCCTATCAAATTCTGCAGTTCAGTAAAAATCCACAGTGGGTCTCTGGGGAACCTTAAGACTTGAATTGAGGAATGGAGAGAAATGTCATAGTGTTCTCCACTCCTATGAAGTTCTTCTTACAAAAAATATCATTACGGAATTTTCAGCTTTTTCTTATATGCAATAAACATGGATGATGGTCATGACACCAGTTTCGCTACTGCTTTGCCCCTTAGGCATTGGTGTGTCTAGGGTGTCCTTTTAGAATATTTGAGCTTTTACCCTCCATTGCTGTCAGTTTTGGGTGTCAGTCAGAAATCTGAAGGACATTTTTATCATTCTGTTTCAAACAGGATTTATTTCCTTAGAATTTTTATTATATAACCTTGTGTTTAAAATAGATGCAATAATGCATTCTGAAGTATTTCTTTCATTTTCTCATCCTTATTTTCTTTCTAATTTCCTGCTTTTGCTTCTTCCCAAAACTCAAACTGATACATGGATGGTAGTTAACTAGTTTGGGATATGTGGTTATGGGAGCAAGGCCAGCTCTATTTCCCACTTGTCAAATCCTGGTCATTACTCAGTGACTGCTAAGAAACCACTTTCAAGGTCTGTACTAAAAGAAAATCAGTTACAGATCCTGATTCTAATCTAAAATCAACGAGAAAAGTTTTAGACATAAATAAAAGACAGGACTACATTCAAAGAAGTAAAAAAAAAAAAAAGATAAGTAATAGTGCGATGCTTTTTTGGAAGAAATCCTACTACCTAAATTCTGAATGATGGGTTATATTTTTAAAAGAAATGATAATTATGTGACATGATAGAGGTACTAATTATCACTACAATGGCAATCATATTACAATGTACAAATGTATCAAATTAACATGTTATACACCTTAAATTTTCACAATGCTATATGTCAAATATATTTCAATTAAAAAAAGAAACTTACTAGTTATAATTTAAGAGATCACTGAAAAGCCATCTAAGTTCCTTGGTAAGGAATTATGTTATCGCTATCATTTGTGTGTGTGTGTGTGTGTGTGAATTATGTTATCTCTTGGTTGCAAAATATAAGTTTAGCAATCTTTATGCCCATCAAAATGTTAAGAGAACTACACATCAGTATGGCCAGAATAATGGCCTCCTAAAGATGTTGGTACCCTAATCCTTAAAACCTGTGACTATATTACTTTTTATGATAAAGGGGACTTTGCAGATGTGATTAAGGTTAAGGACCTTGAGATGCAGAGATTATCCTGGGTAACCCAAATTTAATGACACAAGTCCTAAAAGGTGGAAGAAAAGGGCAAAAGAGGAGGTCAGCAGGAAGAGTTAGAAGGACTCAATGCCCCATTGCTGGTTCTAAGATGAAGGAGTATGCAAGGATCAAAGAAAGACCTCTAGGAGCTCAGGACAGTCCTCAGATGACAGTCAGCAGGAAATGGAGAGCTCTTCTTGGAACTGAATTCTACCAATATCTGAATGAGCAAGGAAACAGATTTTCCCTTAGAGCTTCAGGAAAGGAATGCAGCCCTACCAAACCATAATTTTAACCCATTGAGACTCACACTGGACTTCTGGAACTAAAGAACTCTAAAATAATAAGTATGTATTGTTTTAAACCACTATGTTTGTGACTAATATGTTATAGCACCAATAGGAAACTAATTCAGCGACCCTCAAGTAATGGTAGTTTTCCTTAACATGGCAATGTGAAGTTTTCTTTAAACATTTTACCAATCAACAGATAATTTCAGTGATGTATTTTACTGGTGGCTCTCAGCAGTAAACCTTAGCAGTTGATTAGATCTGTGGTGTCTTCCATCCACAGTAATTAATCTCTGTTGCTTCTCCAGTCACGGTTTTTCCATGCAGAAGCAGCCATGGACAACTGCAGTACTTATCCATTACTCTTTCTGGTCCATTTTAGGAGTAGCCTGATACCATTACTGATGTATTATTTGGGCCTCCTATTAGACCTTGATTGCCACATCTGCTGGTTACTGGCTGTGAACCCTTGGGTAATTAAACTCACCAACTGAGCAGTAGTTTTCTGTTAAAAAGAGCAGAAGGGAGTGTCTGCCTGGCTCAGCTGGTAGAGCATGTGACCGTTAATCTTAGGGTCATGAGTTCAAGCCCCACACTGGGCCTGGGGCCTACTTAAAAATTTAAAAAATATTTTTTTTTTAAATTAGAAAAAAAGGAAAGATTCATGTTCCCTTCATAAAGATTGTGTAAAGGATTCATTAAGATGTGAAGTGCTCATTACAATGCTTACATTCATTTTTCAGATTTATTGATCGATTGATTTATAGAGAGCCTGTGTGAGCTGAGGGGAGAGGTAGAGGGAGAGAGAGAATTTCAGGCAGACTCCACACTGAGTGGGGAACCCGATGAGGGGCTGGATCCCATGACCCTAAGATCATGACCCAAGCTGAAATCAAGAAGACATTTAACCAACTGAGCACCCAGGTGCCCCCACAATGCCTACATTGGAGAAATGTTATATCCTATCTCCTCTCTTCCCCTTGTTCATTCATTCAACACATATTTAATGGACATTTAGTATAGGCTAAATATTCTCTTTGGCACTTGGGATACTTGAGCGTGCAAAAGACAAAAATCCCTCTTCTCATGAAACATATTCTAGTGTAAGCTCCACTGCTTGCTCAATGGCATCCTATCTGGGCTAAGAGAAGTAATATATGGATGCACTGCCCAGTGCCATGCATTTATTTATCATTCCAGGTTAATCTTGTTTCTTTTCCCTGGGCCTCAGGAATTCTTTGCTGATTCAGAACTGTTTATTCTCTATAGAATTCCCTTCATGCATTGTAGTGAAGAGTCCATTGCTGTCTCTAGTTAGTAATTAAGGTGGAAATATTGAAAAGTGAAGAGAACAAGGTAATGATCATGCATTCTGAGTGACCCACAACACAGCTATAGAGACATGGCTGATAAATAGGAAAATAGAAAAAAATAGGAAATATTTTATAAACATAAGAAATCTGTAATGAGTGATTTTGAAAAAAATCAAAGAAATAATAACCAAACTGGGAAACCCTATGTAAAATTTTAGAGAAATGTCTTAACCGTAAAAAAAATTCTTGAAATGTTCTTAAAGGAGAACCAATTTTGGATTACGGGATATCCAGGACTATTGTTAGCTATACTTAGTAACAATTTCAAGATGAAGTTTTCAAGTTGAACAGATGGCTCTATTTCAACAGTGCTACTATTAGCTGTGCAATATAAATAAGTTTATTTGTTTGCTTATGTTTAGGTGACAATTTTATTTTTATTTACCTTATTTATTTTTAATGCCTTTTTTTCAGATTTTTCGAAGAAGAAAAAGGATAAGCTAATTTTAAGTTGTAAAATTAACATTTTGTCTAAAAATACACAGTGTATCTCTTAGGCAAATAATGGTTTACATTGAGTTTCCCTTTTTTGTCATTCCAACTCAGCACATACAAAAAATATTTTCTGGTGAAAAACCTTTATTTTGCATTTTGTCTAAAAACTGCCCTTGGGACAATTGAAAAATCTTACTCTTTGAATTTCTGGAGACTCTAGTAAAACCGATAGCTGTCTTCCATATGTTTATAGCCTTTCCTCTATACAAAGTCCTTTACATACAATTGAGCAAACATCAGAGTAAGCGCATGTTTATTTTAGAGTAGAGGTCAACATTTGTAGTTGAGCATAAATCCATACAAATATGAATCAACACTAACTTTGTAAAGCTGCCCAAATTCCTTGCTGTGGCAAGTGGTTTGTGGGGTAGATTTCAATTTTTTTTCTATTTTTTCCGTTTTTCTTGAGAGAAAGAAAGCCCCCACCCACAGGCGCGGGTTGGGGCGAGGGGGAAAGGGAGAGGGAAAGAGGGAATCCTGAGCCTGAGGTGGGGTTGGATCTCACAACCCTCACACCGTGACCCTGGCTGAAATCAAGAGTCCCAAGCTTAACCACTTAACCAACTGAGCCACCCAGGTGCCCAAGGTAATTTATGTCTCCTTTGGACTGCCTCTGGAAAAAGGCAAAGAGAGTTTTTCTTAGCTGCAAGTGAAAGAAATGAGTTTGGCCAAGCAGAAAGCTCTTGGCCCGGAAGATAAAAACTAGGAGAAGTCTGGTAAAAGAGTAACAATTGGTTGGGGAGTATGAGTATTTTTCCTGAACTGAAAAGAATTTACAAAAGAATAGAAGGTGACTCTGCAGTGCGATAGCCAGAAGCCACAGTTACAGTTAAGAACTCCCACAGAATACCTTTTGGCCACTCAGCCAAGTCCTCCGAACTCAGTTCAATTAAGTCATCCATTAATACAGATAGTCACTCTGCCTCTCTTTCCCCTAATCTCACCAGTACAGATGGCTTCCCATGGAATCTCCTTCAGTTTGGGCAATGGATCATTCTCTTTGTGTACCCTCTCTCTGGACCCCCCCTTTTCTTATCTTCACCTAATAATCACTCGTCCTTCGGATCTCAATGTCAATGTCTCTTCCTCCAGAAACACTTTGCCCCTAATCTACATGGGGCACTTTTCCCCCACCATGTTTCCTTAATATCTGTGACCCCAGCCACAGCACACATCATAAAATAATTTTTGGTTTAATTGTATGTGCTGTTTCATGGACTCTAACATCTTTAGGTAGGTTTCTACCATTATTACCAGCAAATCCCAAACACTTGGCTTGCACTACTGTAAATACTGAATTTGTGGAGTAACTGAACTAAAACCTGGGAAATTAGACTGCTCGGTTCAAAGTGTGACCGCAGTTAGTGCTTCCCCCAGGTCCCTTCAGATTTCCTTTATCATTTCTGTGAATTTAAATTTTCATAGCTCATTCAGTCAACTCAAATGCTTTTATATCCCATCATTACTATGTATAGTATGTGTCAGTAAGAATAATAAAGAATCTGTAACTGGGTCAAACTGAAAGAAGACACCATAGCACCTTATAAATGGTTTTATAGCTGCCTGAAAGTCAAAATTATATCAGAGAAGGGATTAAGAAATAATGCTACCAGACTACGTGATTTGGAAATATAAATTCCAACATATGGAGATTTTGGAATTGAGATTTAGCATATAAAAACCACTGAAGCTTTTTATAATTTCACTCACCAAAAAGTATTTTTGAGCATTAAGTTGTCATAATAAATGTATAAATCAGAAACATAAATAATAATATAAAACTAAGTATCTCTTAACAACTGTAGCCTTAAACTTAATTTTTTTCCCAGATGAATAGAAGTTCACAGAATCTTTTTCTTTTTTTTCCTCTCTAATCAAAATAACTCCACCTCCTGATTCTAAAGCAATGAAATGAAATGGCTAAAATCATGTTATTTTATGATAACAATTTTACAGCTGCTATGAGGGAGACATTTTTAAACCTCCCATATCTATTATAAACGACACTGAAATTATCATCCTTAGATTGAAGAAGAGGGTGAAATATTTGTCACAATATAGTCTCTCCACCCCACCATCCTGAGAAGAATGCTAGGACTAAAATTAGAGAGTGCAGGCAGCATTACTTAATTTCAGTCTTCTGCAGAAGGAGGAGAGATTTGGGCCTGAGGAGATAAATAGAGATCAGAACAAAGAGAAGCTAGTCAGTTCATGTGAGTCTCTCAACACCCTGGGTGGTAAGCCCACAGTCATCCAAGAAACAGATGCTAGGTTTAAAATTCAATTCAGGGTGTCAGTGAATTGCATTAAACCTTGTATTTTGTTTTTCTTGTGAAGAAAAAAAAGAAAAACATGTTTCATTTATCAAACACAAGTATGTTTCTTCAGAGATTTTGTTCTGATGTTTTGCTTTAATTTCATATTCTCTAATGTGTCCAAGTAGCCCTTAAAAATGATGTCAACCCATTTTTACAGTAATAAATTCATTTACATCTCACATGAAGAGTCTCAGCAGTACAGTCAACATGGCCTATCACAAAATGTTTGACTTTTATTTAACATAATAGAGCATGAGTCATACGTTTAAAACTTTAATATAGTTCTCCTGTTTTAAAGACTAATCTTATACTAGAGAATAGACGGTAGCAGAGTGAACAAATTACATTAGTGACAAAACTACAAGGAAATATTTAATTGTCTGTGAAGAGTATCTTGAGATGCTTTCGTAATGCACAGCCACCTCTCACATTCATGATGCAGCTTTGAAAAAATAGACCAGTACACTGATTCGGTATTGCAGTTCCTAAGAGAACAAAAGTTACTTTCTGTTAAGTGTTTCTAAGGGAAGTGTTGCTATCATTTGGTGACTTTTTTTTTTTTAACAGAATTAAATTCTTGGTCATGCTAAGAAAATTTAACAACCTAGCGGTATTTTTACGATTAAGTACATATTTATACACTTAAATACTTTACACTTAAAGTACATATTTATACACTTAAGTACATATTTATACACATAAATACTTTAAGTGTATATTTATACACTTAAATACTTTTAAACGCAGGTAGATATTGTGAATGAAAATACAGCTACATGGGCATAGATATTGTAATGCAAAGAATTAGGATTTATTCTAAGCCTCCATTTATAAACCAGTTTTGTTCTTTGTCACCATTTAATAGTCCACTTTTCCTCTCCTAGGCAGAGATAGTACATTTTGTATGTGACTTGTTGTCAGGTGCTATGTGCCTTCATTTGTTTTTTTGTTTGTTTGTGTGTTTGTTTTTTAAAAGATTTTATTTATTTATAAAAGATTTTATTTATTTATTCGACAGAGATAGAGACAGCCAGCGAGAGAGGGAACACAGGCAGGGGGAGTGGGAGAGGAAGAAGCAGGCTCCCAGCCGAGGAGCCTGATGTGGGGCTCGATTCCAGGACTCTGGGATCACGCCCTGAGCCGAAGGCAGACGCTTAACAACTGAGCCAGCCAGGCGCCCCCTGTGCCTTCATTTGAATGACTTGTGAACTCCTGGACATGCCTTTTTCACCAACAATTTTTTTTTTTTTTTTAAGTAGGCTCTGTGCCCAGTGTTGAACCCAATGCAGGGCTTGAACTCACGACCCTGAGATCAAGACCTGAGCTGAGATCAAGGGTCGGATGCTTAACCAACCCAGCCTCCCAGGCACCCCTTTCACTAACAACTTTTTAATTTAGAGTCTTACTAAACATTGCTAGGATAGTTTGTAATCATTAGATATTGTGAGGGAGGAAAAGTCATTTTTCCTCTATCCTTCTAGGTTCTTGACTTAGATACCCCTGGAATAAAAGACAGATTAATAGGAGAAAAAAACGAACAGAAGTTGAATTAGATGTATGCCTCCTCTATGCATAGGAGAGACCCAGGAAAACTGAGTAACTCCCTGAAATGGCCCAAGCCACCCCCTTAATACCGTCTCTAGCTAAAGACAAAAGAAGATGCTGGGCGTGGGGAGTCAGTTAAGGGCGGTTACCAGAAAAAGCACAGTAAACAAGAGTAAGGAAGTGGTGCAGATATAAATCCTTGCCTTCTCCATGGATAAGAGTTTCTAGAGATTAAAAAACAAAACAAAACAGAATTTCTAGAGATTTAGAGTGTCTTTCTCTTCCTGGCACAGCACGGAGAGACACCCTTACAAATGGAGATTTCCCTTATAAATGTAAATGCCTCTTAGAAAAAGGTGACCTTCTACTCAGTATGCAGAGCTTCTCTGTCTGCTGTTTCTTAAAAATAATCAGCCTAAAATAATCCTTAAACCAAAGACGCATATTTTGGGGTGGCATATTCCGCTTCTCTTCAAATCAAATAATAATTTCTATTTAAAAGAATGTGTTCATAGATAAAATGGATTCAAAATAGGTCATTCAATCTGCTTACAATATTTTTTTTTTCAAAAGATATGGCTAACAAAGAAATATAGTATTAAGAAAATAAAAATATAGGGGCGCCTGGGTGGCACAGCGGTTAAGCATCTGCCTTCGGCTCAGGGCGTGATCCCGGCGTTATGGGATCAAGCCCCACATCAGGCTCCTCTGCTATGAGCCTGCTTCTTCCTCTCCCACTCCCCCTGCTTGTGTTCCCTCTCTCGCTGGCTGCCTCTCTCTCTCTGTCAAATAAATAAATAAAAAATCTTAAAAAAAAAAATATATAAAGAAACCACAATAATACAAAATTCCAACACTAAGATCCCCAAGTCTAACTTTAATGATAATAATTACCCCTGTAAAAATTTATGTATCAGATCAGAATTTAAAAATTTATATATGAAGACTTGTGAAAAGCGATTTATTTATTTTTTGTTCTTTTTGTTTTCTCAAACTCCTTATAAACCCTGAGTGGAGAAAGGAGGAGAGTTCCCCATTGTTTTTCAGTAGATTTCCTCTTTTTCCTCTTGCACAATATTGTCAAGAATTCATATTTTCAAGTTTTTTAACAAAGAGAATGTGAGAGAAGAATTATCAGAAGAATGTAAATTTCTCCAGGCAGTTTTAGAAGATAATATTTGTCATTTTATATGTAGAAAGTATGAATAATTATGGCAGATATTCATTTAAAGTAGAGATATGTCAGGAAGGAAGACCTTCCTCTGCCCTGTGGCCTTCTAGCTGGACTTAGAATCAAACTGGCATGAGACAAATTAACGGGAGAAAATCAAATTTAATAGGCATAAATATGGGGAATCCATATAGACAGGAAATTCCAAAGACAATGAGGCAATGCAAAGCTCATAGGAGCTAAGGAGGGGGTCAGGGTCTGAAGACACAAAAGGGAGAAGGCCATCAGTATGAAGAAAAGGAGAGGTTCGAAAAACAAAAATTGCCCTACTGGGCAGATAGCTCTCTTCCCGGTACAAGCTCTCCTTTCCAATGTAAATATAGGTGGTTGTGGGGGAGGCAAAGGGCTTTTCTTGCATCTTCTGGGTTTTGATTACTTTTAACTTAAAATAATCTTTATGCCAAAGTGGCCTATCTTGGAGTAACCTGCCCTTGGCCCCTACAGATATTAATAAATCATATTTGGAGGCTCCTGGGTGGCTCAGATGGTTAAGTGTCTGCTTTCAGCTCAGGTCATGATCCCAGGGTCCGGGGATGGAGTCCTGCTTTGGGCTCCCTGCTCAGCGGGGAACCTGCTTCTCCCTCTCCCTCTGCCATTCCCCCCTGCTTGTGCTTTCTGGCTCTCTCTCTCTCTCTAATAAATAAATAAATAAAATCTTAAAACAACAACAACAACAAATCATATTTGCATAGGTTATCAAAATAGTCTTGGAATTTAAGGTGCTGAGAACACATGGCAGTGTTCTTCAAAAGCAAAGTGATTTTGGCAATTGACATAGTTAAATGAACAGTTAGTGCATCCCCAAATTAAACTAAAGCTATCAGACTATTAACCAAACCAGTCCAGTGTTAAATGTCTGCCTTTGGCTCAGGTTATGATCCCAGGGTCCTGGGATAGAGTCCCCCATCGGGCTCCTTGGTCAGCGGGGAGCCTGCTTCTCCCTCTGACTACTGCTGCTCCCCTTGCTTGTGCTCTCTATCTCTCTGACAAATAAATAAATAAAATCCTTTAAAAAAAATTGTCCACATATCAACCTGAAGTGTCAACAACTCATATCCTCACTCTGTCTTTTCAATAATATTCAACAATACTGTGTTTCAAACAAATAGTAAAGGTATAAAGGAGTCTGGTGACACTTTTTGGAAACGTTGGAGTTTTAGCACAGTGTACGAGTGTATATGTTTGGGGGACACAGTGAGTCTGTGTGTGTGTGTGTGTGTGTGTGTGTGTGTGTGTGTGTAGTCATTGCCATACCATGTTTTGCTTCAATTATTGGGCTCATTGCCCTTCCTTTTGGGGAACGTAGATGTGACATACTTTCCAGAAGGTATTTACATATTTACAGATTTAAAATCCCTACTTAATAGTAATCCAATAATAAATTGGATTCAATTTATGCAACACAGTGATATTTTAATTAGACAAATTCTCCATTATTTTAGAGCATTGTGAGAAACATAATAAAATTATTGTTAGCATGTTTGTGTGTGTATGTGTATGTACTGGGTTCATAGCAATGAAGAAGAGCAAGTACTATATCTCTTGAGTTAATAAACCCACAAACAAAGGCAGGTAGCAAACAAAAGCAAACAAACAGAAGAGCCCCTAATGCGCACTGATCGGCAACATGATGATTTTTCTAAAATAGAAGTCTCATTTCTTATAACCAACACATAATGCATCTGGAAAATAAGCAAATCGAACAATTCAAAATTCAAGTAAAGAAAATTGTATCTTATCAGATAATAACTTGTTGATGCTTATGTGAATGGTAATACATTCATATCTAACACCAGTGAAGAGAGAAAGATGTATTTAATGTTTTCTATTTGTGTGTTATGCATAGCTTAGATAATGTAAAAAATGTCTTATTAGAAAGCCTGTGTAATGATAAATTAGTGTTTGAAAAACAGAATTTAATATACATTCTGGTAGATATATATTAAAGTATGGTATTAAATCCCTATTAGTGATGTTTCAAAGTCAGAAATACCATTCTTATTAAAAATAGAAAAAATAGAGAGGTCAAGAAAAACCCAAGGTCAAGGTTTTTCTTTAAACTTTGAATAATGGGTACAGTTGAAATTTTTCTTGATCTTTTGTGTATGATTCAACTTGTGTCAGAGGTTGGCCAAACCCCTACGCTCAGACCAGGCTAGCAGGAAGGAGAGGAAACCTAGAATATGAATTACCAAATAAAGATTAAAGTGGAGCCCCTCATGTCCACATTGATAAA
This sequence comes from Ursus arctos, assembly GCF_023065955.2. NCBI lineage: Eukaryota > Metazoa > Chordata > Mammalia > Carnivora > Ursidae > Ursus > Ursus arctos. Next base: position 21,813,976 of record NC_079873.1, on the reverse strand, counting down.
CCTCCTTAGAACAGGGACATCGCTGGGGAACTCTTAGTCAAACTGAAAGCAGCAGTATTCCCACACTTCTGAGGGCTTAGCAAAACGTGCTGGGAATCCGGCAATGGTTTTCTAACCATGAAAGAACTAAATCATTTTCAAAACATGAGGTCTAAGTTGGAAAAATAATGGGAAGGCTCTAGTTGGTGAAAAAAAACTGGAAGTCATTGCTCTAGTATAAAAACTGGAAGTCATTGCTCTAGTATAGAATTTCCCGATGTATATTACTCAGGAAATTATTTCTGTAGGTTAATAGGTGTTACTAGAAACAAACAAAAATAATTCAATGGTCAAATGTTTAGATTTGCTCTGTTTTAAATAAATACTTTGCCTTTCTATGTATCTGCAAAAGGGGAAGAGGGGAAGATTTTCCAAACTTATATTTTGGCCATAAAGTGGGTTTTTTTTTTTTTTTTCCTTTCAAAAATCTGGCAGAACTGAAGGTCCACAGACCTCAACCTGGGTAATGCTTACTGAGACAACAGAGCCAGCAAACCGGAAATGGATACCTGAAACCAAAACCACCCAGCTGTCCTTGGATTCTGTTAGAGCTTTTCCACTTTGATGGAATAACCTGGATACCATAAGGCTTTTCTCTGGAGGCCTCTTTTGACCCAGTGAGTCAGAATCTTCTATCTTGGGACTCATCACTTTGAAGTTTGCTTTCTGACTGCTGCTACAAACTGTATGCCCAGGCTTATGCTTTGTCTGACTTTTCATGTTACAGGTACTGGCTTTTTAAAAATTTTTTTAACTTTCGGAGAGTTTATGTCATAATTCAGCTAAAGTGCAGCAGCACTGTGTGCCAGATATTCCAGCAAGAAAATTGTCATTCAGGCTGGCTCTGGAATTAGGCCTCCTTGGAGCACATGGGATGAATAAGTTAAACAAGGAAGGTGATCAGAGCAGATACTCATGTGTTACTCCAGCTAAGCTCAGGATGTTGGAAAGCCATGGTATTTGCAAGCAAATAGATAAGAGGTCTGAATCTCACTTTGCCCATTGTTAACTGTGAATTTGGGCAATTTATGTACATTTTCTAGGCCTCAACTTTCATTTGTAACAAGAAAACAACACTGCCAACTTTAAGTACTTAAAAGACGAAACAACATAATTTCACATAAAAGATTCTGGTATATATTGAGTATTAAATAGGTGGTATTATTATTATTATTATTATTATTAAAGAAATAGAGTACAAAATTTTTCTTTCTAAATCCTCTTGCTCCTACCACAGTCCTCTGAACTTGTTCAGAGGTGGAAAACCTCTTCTTGTTCTGCACCTCCCCTGACCTCCAGACTCCAGACAATGGTTCCAACTAAGTAGCTTAAGATGTTTGTTTCCAGCGATATTTTCTCTTCAGTGGATGATGTCTGATGATTGAAATACTTGTAGATGGAGATCACTTCATCTCTCACGATAGATTTTCAAATAATAGAAAATAATGTAGAGCAGCTCTGCTTAGTGTGGCCATCTCCCCAGTGTGTCATCTCTGTGGGAGACTACTTCCTCCCCAGGCTGACCCTTGACCCCACACCCAACACTCAAATTTCTAGGAACCTCTCAAACCTTCTACTCCAATACTTTTGGTAACAGAAAGTAGTAGCCTGTTATCTATTGTTTTTCTAGCTGTTTTTCATTACTCTGTGCAAACCCAGAGAATAAAAGTCTTATGTTACCTGGATTATATTCACTTTTAAAATACTTTCCCAAATTTTAATTGTATCTTGCCTTTGATTTCGTCATCCTGTCTTCTTCGTCCAGCACTTTAAACCAAAGTGAATTACATGATGTAGGTACTAATTGTGAACAACAGAAATACGTGTGATATTCAGATCTATCACTAAATTTACACAGTATTGCTAACCTGGAGATTTTATATAAATGTTTAAATAAACAGATTAGATTATTTAGTGCCACTTAAATGTTTATATATTGCAAAATTGCTAATATTTAGTGCCCCCAGCTGTTTAAAGTGATTTATTTGCTAGTAAATATTTTAATGATTTTTCTCTCTCATGGACCAAACTTCAAGTCATATGTACTTTTACTAACAGCTCCACCAAGAGACACGTGTACTCGGTTGTGTTTGCTTATAGCTCAGCTCAGGTTCTGTGCATGAGCAACATAGTTTTGCTTGTGTTTTGCATTTTCCCAAATGGGTTGTACACATATTGTGGAGCCTTTACTCCAAAAGAGTGGAGCGCTTTCTAATGTACTTTTGTACCATTTAGTACATACCTACATCATGTTCTCACACTCTTGGGATTCTATTTTTGCTTAGCTTTCTCCCCAGATCGAAGCACTTGAAAAGCAGGAGCTATGTCCTACCCACTACTGTCTCTTCAAGGCCTTTCGCAGCCTCTGGCCTATCAGAAATGCCTAAGAGATGTTTGTCCCACGAATGAATGTATGAATGAATGTCATTGCAGAGTCCTAATTATCAGAGGGGTTTATGTTCCATTTCCAAACAGAAATCACATGAACAGTAATACCCCTGGGAGTGGCATATGTAATTTCCAGTAGAACATTTCTAGTAATTCCAAACTTGTTATAGAGCTCATCTCATTCATTTCTAAAAAGTTCAGATTATTAAGAAACTTTAATGTTTATGTTGACCCAACATTTTACTGAATGATATCTGAAAATAACATTCTCTTTTCTGTCTTCTGTCGAAGTAAAAAGTAAATCTAGTTTTATATCCATTTGGCATTTTGTCACATCTGCACAGGGTAATTAATTCCTGACATTTTTTCTTGTTTTTGACTAAACCTCATCAAATATTCTAATAGTCTGTGCAGGCTATGTTATAAGGTCCTAAGTCACCTTTCCTGTGGCTTGAACTCTAGCCCTTTTATTTAGAAAAGACCTTGATAGTGAACACCCCAGAAATTATAAGAATCAGCTTCCATCCAGAATCTGGTCAAATGGCCTGTGTCTGTTTTTATAGGCAAAACACGAAGGAGATGAAAATGAGAAGACTTAGCCTTATCGTCATTGAAGAGAGACTGGAGAAAGCTCGGTTCTGAACTCTTGAACTGCAGAGCAAGTACTGAGAGTACCAGGTAAGAGAACTGAGGACAGGGGCCACAATCTGGCTAACAATAATGCATAAGAAACAGAGTGTAGATCTCTGAGGAGACGATTTAATTTGCTACTTTTTAAAAAGATTTTATTTATTTGATAGAGAGCAAGTGAGCACGAGTGCGCAAACAGGAGCGGGGGGTGGGGGGGGGATGGGAAGGGGCAGAGGGAGAGGCAGGCTCCCCCCTGAGTAGGGTGCCAGATGCAGGACTCCATCCTGGGGTCATGACCTGAGCCGAAGACAGACATTTAACCAACCGAGCCACCCATGTTCCCCTAATTTGCTGCTTTTGAAGGCTTATCAGTTATCTGTTTTTCTGGAGCCTTCATTCTTTTTATAATATAATGTTTGTAAGAGCTCATCTCCCACAATTTCCTAACAGAAAAATAGGCGTGTGATAAACTAAGTTTGGGCCTCAGCTTGTGTTAGTATAATCCAGTCTGTCTCATTGCACATCGAGCTTATATCCCATTTATATTATCCCCCCTCAGCTTGACTGAGTTCCCTGTTCAGGATCAAACGGTGAAACTCCGTACATACACATGAAACACTTGGATGAGATATTATCTCGTATATATTAAAAATCCAAATCTGAGGGAAATGTGTTCCTACTGTTTTTACTGTATCAGTGAAATATGCACATTTCTCCAGTAACTGAGAAATCAAAAAAAATTAAACTGGGGTGCCTGGCTGGCTCAGTCAGAAAAGCAAGTGGTTGTTGTATTGGGGTTGTGAGTTCAAGCTCCATGTAAGGTGTTAGAGATTACTTAAATAAATAAAAATTAAAAAAAAAAAACTGATAATACTTACAAATAGGCCCCCAAATATAAGTGAAATGTATAGTGTTCAATAAATAAACAGGAGCAAGCAGTTACAATATAACACAAAAGATAGATAGACCTTATGGTATTAATATATCAACTTGATGTACTACCTCTTTCTAGACTCTAGTTTGTTTTTTAGATGATTTTATTTTGACAGATTTAAGCTTCGCATAATATTCATGAAAACAATTTAGAAAGACTGTTGAGTTGATCTACTCAGTGAGTCATACTGTATTCATTTTACTACTCTGGCAAGTATTTTCATTGATCCTTTAAATCTATAAACACATTAGCATTAACATTGTGCATTTATTGTGGGTTTTTTTTTTATTTTTTTTTTTACTGGACAAAACAATTCCACAATAAATGATGTTTATATTTTAAACTATAATAGGTTTCACTTTAAAAGGGCTAACGTTTCAGCAGATGATAAAGACAACATATGGGAGAAAGAACATGTACTTTTCTTTGACTCTCAAAAATATTTTTATATATTTTGGAAGCAGAAGTTGAAGTTCCTCATTTTGCTTCTTAGTGAGTTAGACCCTGAATGGCTAATAGAAATTAAAATGCTTTAAACTAAAACTCTTTTTAAGGCACTAAAATGAGCAAACAATTGAATTATTTCTTATATCTTAGGAATTAAATAGTGGAAGGAGTTGTCTAATCACAAAATAGTGGTTGGCTTAGACTCTAAACATATATCGAAAGTTTACTCATATTTAGGACATAATTAAGGCAGTTGCTTATTTAATGAAGAAAGAAAATAAGGAAAATAATCCATGCAGCGCAGGGGGATCATGCTTTGGGCATGCGTCTCTTTTTATATCCAGTGATACATTACTGGTGAACATTCCTTACTTAGTTCAACCTGACTGCCTACCAACAAACAACATGTAATTGAGATGTTCATAGATTGATACTGGATGAGCTTAATAAAGGGTTCTACTTCTGCACATCTCTGGAATTAAAACAAAAGGCACTAAACCTACAATTAACAGCTGGAGATAACATATAATTTTCCAGAGCCCAATAGCAGTTTTTATGTTTCTCCATTGTGCTTCATATATTGGCCTATTTGCTGTGGATTTTGCCCTGGGAAAGCTGGGAGTTTGTATGTGCTCAATTGGGATATCATTTTCTTTGACCTCTGAAGGTTAGCGATAAAAGTTTTACTGTCGGGGAAACATAGGCACCATGTCGCCGCTTTACCGTTAGAGATGTTGTCATTTGCTTCCCACAACAGAAATGCCTGTGGGTTGCGCCACAGCTGAGACACAGTTTGTCAAACATCCTTAATCAGCAAACACATCAGAGAGTACAGTCACGCTCGGAGCATCCATTCCATTGCTGTGAATCACGTATTATTTAGTAAAACATCCTGCCAAAGATATCACTGAAATAATTTGATGTGTTAAAAAGAACAATACTACATAAATCAAGGAAAGGAGCAGCAAAACTTTTAGATTTTTCCTAGCAGCCTACTGTATGTAATGAGTAATTTTTATGAGCACTTTTCTTTAAAAATAAGGAAGTATCGAGTAATTGAGATGATTTCATTGAACTGCATATACTCGAATAACTAGTGTGAAAACAGAGAAATTTAGAGCCAAAAGCCCAAGCCATAATGTACTAAAACTATAAAAACGCTATTCTACTAAGTAGAAATAGCTCAGACAAAATCGCACATGTGCAGAAACATATGCACATATGTAATATCCAAGCAGAATGTTCAGTACTTAAATTTTTAAATTTACACAAAAATTATAGAAAAACTATTCATCATTTCATACTAATTGGGTAATGGATTATAAAAAGTTTTTTATATAAAAGTGAAAAAATAAAAATAATTCTGAAAAAGTTTGTTAATAAAAATTCAGGTGATGTACTAAGGTTATAGGCTTAATAGGTAAAAAATTTAGTCAAAAATGTTTTTCTATATATAAGGGTTTATGTTTAAATTTCTTTCTATGTTTCTGCTAAGTCTGACTTTTTGAGTTTGGGGCATCATTTTACACTTACTTGTCCTTTTATTTCAAATGCTGCGTCGGGTAACTTGCGATAAGGAACATGACACATGGGGCGCCTGGGTGGCTCAGTTGGTTAAGCGTCCAACTCTTGATTTCAGTTCAGGTCATGATCTCACAGTCATGAGATGGAGCCCAGTGTTGGGCTCCATGCTCAGCAGGGAGTCTGCTTGAGATTCTCTCTCCCTCTCCCTTTGCCCGTCCCCCTGCTCATGCTCTCTCTCTCTCTCTCTCACTTTCTTTCTCTCTTAAATAAATAAATAAAGGTTTAAAAAGGAGATGACACATAAAAAATTTAAAATATATATACGTATTAGTGAAACATGAGAAGGAATTATGTATATAGGGAAATACTATGAAAAGAACAGATGTAACGTTACTCTAGAAAAATGTACATTAAAATGTCCTTGTAATATTTAAGTTGGACTGCACATTTGGTTCTAATATTCCTGCAGATTAAGACAAAAAATGAAATGTGATAGGTTACAGATTTATATTGTGTATTGTCTAAATATCATAACACAAATGCATAGCAAGGAAATATAAAAACAATGTGAGAAGAAAAATCCCAAATATAGCAGATAAAATGATATATATAAATGTAATAAACCCACTGTCAAAGAGACTAAAATATGAAGGTTTGGGTTTTTTTTTGCATTTGATGAAAAAAAATTGTATGCAGTCCATGAAATGATGTACATGTATAGAAGAGCTGAAAGTGAAAATATAGGCATGAATATATGACCTTACATATAGCAAAATGTTTGATTTATTGAAATTGCACACTAAATGATCCTTTTTTACTGTTAAGCCTGTATAATTCTCTGGGACAGGAGGGTTTGGAGTTGTTCTGAAGCTAGGAAGTATATTTTGGGTTGATGGTAAAATGCATTCAGTTTTTATAACTGATCAAGTTTTCTACTTTTTCTCTTGAATCAATAAATGTTTATTTTCTAAAATATTTTCCATGTTTTCTAAGGTCATCTGTCTGCTGGCATATTACTCATTATATTCCATTACAAATTTAAAGATATCTTTCTGTATATATAGTGACTTTTCTTTGTATGTTTTCTCTTTTATGTTATTTAATTTTTTTTTTGTTTTCTTCTTTCTTTTGCATTGTCATGCTTTTCTCTTTTTTTGACATAATCTTTCCAGAGGAACATATGTATTATTATTCTTTTCAGTGATTTTTATTTTTCCTTTGCCAAGTCACACAAGTGATTCTTTTCTCTGTCATGGACATTCTTATCTTTATTATTCCACTCCCTTTTTCTTTGGGTAACTTCTCTGCTTTTGATTTTCTTCTTTTTAAAAAAGATTTTATTTATTTATTTGAGAGAGAAAGAGCATGAGCAGGGGGAGAGGCAGAGGAAGAGGGAGAGGGAGAAGCAGACTTCCCACTGAGCAGGGAGCCCAACGTGGGGCTTGTTCCCAGGACCCTGAGATCATGACCTGAGCTGAAGGCAGACATTTTACTAACTGAGCCACCCAGGCACCCCTGGTTTTCTTCTTAAGATAATCTATTTGATTACTGATTTTTTATCTTTTTTCTTTTTAATTTAAGGTATACGAAAAATACATATGACATTGTATTTTATAAAATGTATGATAAATAGACACTGAACAAACAAAAGTGTAGTTGTAGATATATATGTAAATGTACATAGCGATAGTGAAAATATGAAACGGAGGCAAAGAAAGGCAGAAAAGAGAGAGAATAATCTGTAAAAATATTCACTGAAATACTAGTAGCAGATGTCTGTTGAAATTCAATATATGTTTACTATTTCTTGTTTATACTTTTCTGTGCCTTTATGGTGAAAATTGATAGACTCATTTTCATACCCAAGAATAATAGTTACTGGTATATTTGGAATTAAATCACTTCATTTTTTTAAAAAGATTTATTTCTTTCTTTCTTTTAGAGAGAGAGTGTGTGCGAGCAGTTGGAGGGGCAGAGGCAGAGGGAGAGAATCCTCTGGAATTAAATCACTTTTATTTAAAAAAAAATTTTTTTAAAGATTTATTTATTTATTAGAGAGAGTGCAATGGGAGGGGCAGAGAGAAAGGGAGAGAGAATCCTCAAGCCGACTTCCCCCTGAGTAGGGAGCCCAACATGGGGCTCGATCCCAGGAGCCTGAGATCATGACCTGAGCCAAAATCAAAAGTTGGATGTTCAACCTACTGAGCTCCCCAGGTACCTTGGAATGAAATTAATTTTAAAAATGGTTAAGTAAATGGGGATGAAATATGTCAAATTTAGCTCATTTACTTAAATTCTCCTTCTTAAAAGGCCATAAAATTATATTAAAGGATCAGAAGAAAGGTACCTTCTACAACAATGTTTTAGAAATGTGAGATTCCAATAGAGGATGAAAGAACTAAAAAAAAACTTCCTAAAATATGGAGCACCAAAGAAGCAGCAGCTTAGAACATGTGCAGAAATCTCAACCATTCAGGAGGGATTGGCTGTAGAGACTGAAGATGATACACCTAGCAAAATCTGAGAGATCATTTGGTCTTGGAGGCCACGTGTATGGTGGAAGATCATAGTAAGAATGGGGGTTTTAATGGGCCAGAAGTCATTCTCCACTACGGAAGTGTTTAATTCTCCCTAAATACCACCTCACCTAATTTCAATACAGAGTCATCTGAATCCATGTAGCTACTCTAAAAACCTTACAGGAAACTTTGCAATTGAAAGATGGGGCCTGAGAGAAACAAATTTGAACCCCAAAGTAATGCCTTTTCTCAATCTGATGTTTAGGAATCTTCAGTCATGAAGATGGTGATCAAATTGCTCATTCTAAACAGAGCATTCTGATCCTCTAGACCCATATAAAACTTACAGTCTCATTCTAAACCATAGACAGACCCCTCAGACTGTTAGACATTAAGGGAATATGGCAATAAATGAGAGAGTAAGCAACAGAAGCTAACACAAAAATGGAAAAGTTGGGGAGAAGATGATTAAAGGAACAGGAGATACTTTAAAACAACAAACAGGAAATTCAATTAAATATTTTCTGAAATATTTTTTAAAAAATCAATGAATAATACAAAAATCTAAAATGATTAAAAAGTAAGAGGAGATTGGGACGCCTGAGTGGCTCAGTTGGTTGGGAGTCTGCCTTCAGTTCCTGTCATGATCCCAGAGTCCTGGGATCAATCCCCATGTCTGGCTCCTTGCTCAGTGGGGAGTCTGCTTCTCACTCTCCCTCTACCTGCCACTCCCCCTGCTTGTGCTCTCTCTCTCTCTCACTAGCTCTCTCTCTGTGTCAAATAAATAAATAAAATCTTTTTAAAAAAAAAAGTAATAGGAGATAAAAAATAAAGGCTGAATTTAAAAGCAAAATTGCTCAAAAAGTAAAAATCCGTAGTAGGTGATAAAAATCAAGAAAACATAACAAAACAGAAGCTAGAAAAGGAGAAAGCAAAAAGGGGGGGGTTCAGTGGAGCAGGGAAAAGACACAGAGAACGTCAATCCAGTGGGAAGTGAGATAAACATCAAATTTATAGCAATTCCAGAAAGATTAAATGTGAAAAAAGGTTAAAGTTATTAAAAATTATTTAAGAAAATTCATGTGACATGACGAGAGGAACGAATGTTTAAACTGAAAAGGCAGAACATTTAAGGTCTAGTCTTTTAGCAACTCTGAAGTCTAAAATACAGTATTGTTAAAAAATAAAATACTAAAGGGGCACCCAGGTGGCTCAGTCAGTTAAGTGTCCAACTCTTGATTTTGGCTCAGGTCATGGTTTCAAGGTTGATAGATTGAGCCCCACGTTGGGCTCTGTGCTCAGCGTGTGTCTACTTGAAATTCTCTCTCTTCCTCACTCTCTGCCCCTCCCCCTACTCGGGTGTATGCACTCTCTCTCTCTCTCAAAATAAATAAAATCTTTAAAACAAAAAAAGGTGGGCAGAAGAATTTTTAAAATAATAAATAAAATACAGGGTTGTTGACTACAATCACTATGTTGCGCCTTAGCTCTCTAGAACTTCCTCATCTTGTAGTTGCAAGTTTGTCCCCTTTGACCAGCATCTCACCAATGCTTCCACCTCCTAGGCCCTGGTAACCACCATTCTACTCTCTGTTTCTATTAGTTCAGCAAAACACAGACACACCTACATACAGACACACACACACACACACACACACACACACCAAAAACAAAAAACAAAAACAAAAACCAATTACCTAGAATAGTGAAAAAAGAAAAAGACATACAATAAGATGCAACAAATGTATCTTAAGAAACCAGCATAAAATTGACAACAAAATCAAACAAATATCACACAATAAAAGAACATGAAAAGCAATCTCCAATGAATTCTGTCCCCTTTTTGCAGTTACATTTTTTCATTTATTGTAGTATAATTTACATATAGTAAAATTCACCCTTTTTTATTTTTATTTTTATTTATTTATTTATTTATTTATTTATTTATTTTTAAAGATTTTATTTATTTATTTGACAGAGAGAGAGACAGCCAGCGAGAAAGGGAACACAAGCAGGGGGAGTGGGAGAGGAAGAAGCAGGCTCATAGCAGAAGAGCCTGATGTGGGGCTCAATCCCAGGACCCTGGGATCACGCCCTGAGCCGAAGACAGGCGCTTAACCGCTGTACCACCCAGGCGCCCCATATTCACCCTTTTTTAATGTGCACCATTCCGTGAAATTTGACAATCTTACAGAATCAAGTAACTATTACTGAAAATCAATATATGAACATATGCCTGTCACCTGGAAAAGTACCTTTGCACCACTTTCAGTCAGGCCCTCCCTTCTCTCCCGTCCTTGGCAACTACTGATCTCATTTCCATATCTCAAGTTTTCATTTTTCCAGAATGTTATATAAATTGAATCCAACCGTTTGTAGAATTTGGGGTCTGGCTTCTTGTACTTAGCATAGTGCTTTTTGACATTTGTCCTTGTTTTTGCATGTAGCAGTGGATTGTACCCTTTCGTTGCTGAGTACTCACCGTAGGTACCCATCACAGTTTGTGTAACCATTCCCCCACTGATGAACGTTTGGGTTGTTTCCAGTGGATGTAAACATTCACTTACAGTGTTTGTGTATAAATATGTGTTCATTTCTATTGGTTATGTACCTACATGCCGAGTGGGTGGAAAATATAGCAAGTGTATGTTTAAAAATATAAAAACTGCCAGATTATTTTCCAAATTTGCTGTACCATTTTGTATTTTCACCAAAAATGTATGAGAGTTCTGGCTGCGTTCATATATTGAAAGACTCAATATGTCAAGATGTTAGTTCTCCCCAGATTGATCTAGAGATTCAGTGTAGTTGTCTTCATAATCCCAACAGGTGTTTTTGTAAAATTTGACAAGGTCATTCTAAAATTTATGCGGAAAAGCAAAAACCTAGACATGGAAAATTTTTTTTATAAAGAATAAAGTTGGGAGATGCTTGTAATCTGATTTCAAGAATTAATATAAAGCTATAGTAATCTATATTATGTTTAATCGGTGAAAGAATAGATAGTGTAATAAGACAGAAAAGAGTACAGAAATAGAACAACACATATATGGTCAATTAATTTTTTTCTTTTTTTCTTTTTTTTTTTTTTAAGATTTTATTTATTTATTTGACAGAGAGAGGGAGAGCCAGCGAGAGAGGGAACACAAGCAGGGGGAGTGGGAGAGGAAGAAGCAGGCTCATAGCAGAGGAGCCTGATGTGGGGCTCGATCCCATAATGCTGGGATCACGCCCTGAGCCGAAAGCAGATGCTTAACGACTGAGCCACCCAGGCGCCCCTAATTTTTTTCTTAGTAAGGAGAGATTTCATTCAAAAGCATTATTGCAAGTGGAGTGAGTTACTGTGGCAGTGGGAAGAATGCTGTGTCCGTAAGATCTGCAAGAACCTCAAGAGTTAGGCAAATAGAGTTGTTGTTTTTGTTGTTGTTGTTGTTGTTGTTGTTTTATAGAGAGGAGTAAACAAGGCTAGAAAGAACTGGGTTTGGGAAATGGAATGAAACCATAGCTTGATCAGCTAGTAAATCAGACAATGATTTAATCTGTGGCCAGCCTATTTTCCTGGAGGAGCCATTAAGGAGGGGCTGTTTGCTGACTCAGGCCAAGGGTGGGCCAAAATTCAGGGGCTTGAAAAAAGGAGGAAAAGCTTTGTTCCTATTGATTAGTGAGGCAGCCGTTCAGCTAATTACGAGACCAAAAAGGGAATTCGTAGGGTCTGTGTCTGGCCTTGTCATAGGTAAGCGAGGGGACTGAGGACTGATATGGACATCGTTCCTGCAAAATTCATTAAACCATCCGTTGAGGGGTGGCAGCAAAGGTCAGTTGTTTTAGTGTCAGGCGTCTTAAAAGAGGGATACCAATAATGAAAAAAAGGAATATCAATATAAAATGTGGTATTAAACATTAATACATTGAATCATGCAGGTGGTTGGTAGGTGAAAATCTTTTGATTATGCAGCACCGCTCGTTGAGTTTCTCAAAGTTAAGTTATCAGTGCTCTTAGTGATGTTGCCCAGTCCTGATTGCCTATCATGTAAGAGTTTGCATCATCTGGGCATTTTACCAGACTTACTTAGTGACCCGGACAGCAGCTTGTCCAGGAAGAAATCCAGCCCGTGTGTAGTCACTTGCAGGAATGAGTCCTTTGATGTATATATGTAGTCAATGAGCTATAACTCTCAGTGCTTCTTCAGCTCCTGGGAGAAAGGACCAAGTACATGGCAACCTAGAGCCTCTTGGTAAGGATCCGGGCGATCAGGTTTCAGTTCACAGTGATGCCAAGTCAGGAGGGAGGGAGAAAAATGGGAAATGTTAGCTTGGAGAGTTGCAGTTGGATACGGAAGGAAACTGCAAGAATTTAAAATTTGCTAATGGTTGACAATGTGTGCAAGATGACAGGATTCAGTCCAATTTCCAGGTAGATAATAAAACCATACAGTTTACAAGGAGGTACAAAATAGCTCACAGACAATGAATAGGACCAGAATATTATAATCCACAATAGTATGCTATAGTTTACAATTGAAACATAAACTTTCTCTTATAGTCATGCCCCTTTTCATCAAAGACAATCTCAAAGAAAGATTATTCTTTTTTTCTTTTTAAGATTTTATTTATTTACTTGACAGAGAGAGCGAGAGACCACAAGCAGGGGGAGCAGCAGAGGGAGAAGGAGAAGCAGGCTCCCCACTGAGCAGGGAGCCTGATGTGGGGCTTGATCCCAGGACCCTGGGATCACGACCTGAGCCAAAGGCAGACGCTTAACCATCTGAGCCACTCAGACACCCCAAGAAAGATTATTCTTGGTCACAAAATACGTCTCTCATTAGATTTGGCCAGATTATTTACATGGGTGCAGCAAGGATGATAATTTACTATATAGGTCTTTTAAGTTATGATTTGAAGGAAGTTTTTATAAGGAATTCTAAATTGGGCTTTTAAAAACCTCTTAAGGCTAGTAAGCAAAGCCAAGACCTCACCAGCGGATTTCACCTGTATTAAATTTGGATAAATTCCTCTCTTTTCAAAGTTCCCTAAGTGTCTCAAGCTTCTTGGGCCTGCCAGGAAGTGACCTTCCTTACTGACCTGAAATGCTGGGGGTCCTGTGAGTCAGGTATCAGGTTGGCTTTTTGTAAGCAGTGGCTTCAAAAAGTCAGGCTTAGTTCTTTCAAAGTGTCTGGTCATGTCTGGTTCTATGAGCATCATTCTCAAATATGGCATTCCAGGCAAAGCCTTAGTTATATAACCAATGTCGCCAATTATATTCTGTTAACAAGAAGAGCCGATTTTTATTAAACCCATGCAAAGTATTATTTTGCCTTGAAAATAACAATACTGAATAGGAGTTTCTGAATTCTGGAAGGATCAGGCAAGGAAAAAAAAAGTTTCGTCTCTTTATAAAATTATAATCTACTCAATTGTCATAACCAGTTCAAGAAAAAAATGGGTTCATTACATTCAGAAAATAAAATGTTAAAACATGAATATTTTAAATGAAACCCATAAACATCCTTCAGAAGTTCATTCAGTCCTATGCAATTCATTCTCATTCAGTTTGATCTTGAATTAGGAGTCTCATGAACTCATCAGCTTCTCGACTATACTTCTGCAAATACTCAGTTCAGCCGTTACTTAAGTGAGGCTATCAAAAGTGCTCCAGAGTACTTGGCATAGTCCTTTTCATGGGTCTCATAGAAAGGCAAGTGTTCTGGCTTTCAAGCACTTTCAGGGACGCCTCAAATTAAAACAGAAAACTGTGTGGGTGACAAAAGACTTAAAATAGCCACATTTAAATATCTGATGAAACTTAATTATGAAAATAAATACAATTGACAAGGAAATTTTGTTGTTTCTGTGTCATACAACATTTTAAAAAATAACTGAAGTTATGACTCACACTACACTGTTGTCTGTTATCAGGCAAAACAGCACCAAAACATATCATGGACAGCAAGGACATTGGCAGATCTCTAAGAACTTCGCACAATTTCTGAAATATTTATAACATTTTCCCCATATAAACTTTAACTAGGTAAGGTTAAGCATCTCTACTGATTTGATAACACTTCCCACACAACTGAAAACATATGAAATAAATCTAATTATTTCTAGCCCCTCTCTTTTTACAAAGTGAAAGATCCTGTGTGATTTTCTCAGGATCCTCTGAGAAATCTCAAAAACAGGTTGAAATCAGGAAGATATCGCTTAGGATTTATTTTCTGGAATGCAAAATGTCACACGTTGTCAGGAGGTATGAACACTTGATTGTATAAAATCATGGGTCACTGAGAAACAATATTTAGATACCCCTTTAACCAAAGTGACTATAAAAGATTTCAGATGGGGGTGCCTGGGTGGCTCAGTCAGTTAAGCATCTGTTTTCAGCTCAGGTCATGATCCCAGGGTCCTGGGATCGAGCTCTGCCATTGGGCTTTCTGCTCAGTGGTGAATCTGCTTCTCCCTCTGCCCCTCCCCAAATGAATAAATAAAATCTTAAAAAAAAAAAAAAAAGCTTTCAGATCTAAGTATAGTTAGTAACATGATTTTACAAAGCTTTAGCTTTTCAAATCACTCATTGAGGAACAATTAAAACATAATCCTTAAATCAATTGAAATACCTTTTCATCACTTTAACCGGATGCAATGAAAACTTAAATCTATACAAACTTCACGAAAAGTCTGTCCCAAATTTATTGGTACTGATGGGATTTTTCACCATATTATTCCGCATATCTCTATGAATAGGTTATGTTAACTATGCCACATCATTATTATAAAATAATTTCATCTTTTGTCCTTTTAAAATTAAATACATTTCTTTTTCTAAGTGGTCATTTTTATTGATAGGTATTTTTGTAACAGTTTGTGTTTATGATGCTTCTTTTAAGGACATATGCAAAAATATATTTCTTTCTTTCAGATACTGATATTCATTTGCTCATTCTTTAGCGTATTTTTATCAGATTTTCTATACTACTGTGCTTCCTCAAATTAATTACAATTCAGTTGTGACAAAAATTACAGTAAATGTTGAGAAGTGTCTTGGAGCACAGAAGCAATAAACTTCTCATTCTGGTTGTGTCTTAACATAGTTTTTCAAACATTTTAAGCAAATATCAGATTTTTTCTTTAAGAAAAAAGAATCCCCTTGTGGATTTCTAAAAAATGGGTATAACCAGACTCTGTGGTGCAATTGTAAACTTGAATTGTTACAGATATTTCTTTCAAAACCTGGTTATTGTATTCCTTGATTTTTCAAGCAAAAAAATCTAAGAAATACTATTCTCTTTTGCAAGCAGTCCAAATGTGAAGGATAAAAGAAGTGTGGCTAAGGAAAGGAATATAATAGAAATTGTTTTTGCCCTCTCAAACTCAAAAGGTTAGAGCGACACACCATCATTGGAAGGATGGCAATCCTGTGTGTGAAACGCTACCTGGGTGAAATTCGGCTTTTAGTTTAAAAAAGACAAAAGAAGCTAGTACTCCTCCATAGTTATAAATTAAAAACAGAAAATCACACTGAATAAACCAGACATTTAAAATTCTTAATCCAAAGGTATCTACAAGCTGTTGACTGATAGACTCAATCAAATCCACAGAGTTACAGAGGCATCATTACCAAGGAAATGGTTCCTCCCATCTGTTGTTTTTACTGCTGATCCTCTTCTCCCTGCCGGAACATAAAGGAGACATTAGAGACAGGTGATGCAGGGACAGATAAAAGGAAATCTTTTCCAATATAGAATGTTTTCCTGCAAAATTAACAAGGGAGAGTCTAAAAAATTAATAATTTGTGACAATTACAGCTTCAGCTGTTTTTGCTTAAGATTCTCCTCCTTCTCTATTGATTCACCAAGAACTACAGGGCTGTAAGAAAAAGTTACATTCTTATTTCTTTAGCATTAGATTAATAAAACAGCATTCACATATCCTAATTGTCAAATTCAGTTAACAAAAATCTCCATTAATAAAAATAATAAACTAGGGGTGCCTGGGTGGCACAGCGGTTAAACGTCTGCCTTCAGCTCAGGGCGTGATCTCGGCGTTATGGGATCGAGCCCCACATCAGGCTTCTCTGCTATGAGACTGCTTCTTCCTCTCCCACTCCCCCTGCTTGTGTTCCCTCTCTCGCTGGCTGTCTCTATCTCTGTCAAATAAATAAATAAAATCTTTAAAATAATAATAATAATAATAAACTAAAAATGAACTGATTTAATTTTAAAAGGATAAAAGAGATTGTAACATAATGAAAACAGGAAATATATAAAATCAACCATCTGACTTAAAATACCACTGAGAACATATCCTTGTTAGTATTCTAGACTTCCAGTATTCAAGATTTTTTCTCTTTATTATTGAGGAATGCAGACTGTTCCTGGCCATCTGTAATCTCTGTTGATGATTCTGTCTGCTTTTTTCCGGTGGTTCTTTCCTCGGCGTTGGGGAGTTTTTTTTGCATTCATGCACTGATCTGTGCACAGCTGAGGACTCCAATGGAAACATCTGCAATTGTCTTGAGCTCTTTTTCTGTTGAGTTCTCTTCTTTCTGTGCGACTTTCTTTTCTCTGGTATGCGGACTTGCAAATTCTAACCTCCCTAGCTTCTCTGTTTCTTAGGTATTTCTTCTCAAGTTCTGGTGCTTGCCCAACTCAGCCTTGGTTGTACCTCTCTAAAGCGCAGCCTGGTTGGATACTCACCGGGACAGCAAATGCGGGCAATCACAGGATTCCCCTAATTTGTTTTCTGTCTCTTGGGGATTGCTGTCCTGTGCTAGGAGTTGTCCAATTTCTGAAAACATATGTTTCATATATTTTGTCCATTTTTTAACTGTTTAAAATGGGATGATTACTTTGGTACCTATTATTCCATCATGGCTGGAAGAAGAATTTTGACCTAATTTTTGCATTATAATTTTTCTGCTTTTCTTTTAGTTTCTGCACGTGTCTAGATATTCTTTTTCTCAGCTTTATTGAGGTGTAACTGGCAAATGAAAAGTGTATGTATTATGGTATACAACTTGATGTTTTCATGTATATATGCTTTGTGAAATAATCACCACAATAAAGCTGATTAACATATTCATCACTTCACATAGTTACCATTTTCTTTTTTTGTATGTATGCCGAGAACACTAATGATTTACTTTCTTAGAAAATTTCAAGTGTATGGTGCAGTATTATTTATTGTTGACTATAGGCACCCTGCTGTAAATTAGATTCCCAGAACTTGCTCATCCTGTATAACTGAAACTTTGTACCCTTTGACCTCCATCTCCCCATTTCCCCCTCCCTTCCACCCCGTGGCAACCAACATTGTATTCTCTGACTCTGTGAGTCTGTTTTATTTTTTTAAGATTTATTTTATTTATTTGAGTGAGAGAGAGAGCACGGGGGAGGGGCAGAAGGAGAGGGAAACAGAGTCTTAAGCAGACTCTGTGCTCAGTGGGGAGCCGTCATGGGGCTCGATCTCAGGTCCCTGAGATCACCACTGGAGCTGAACCAAGAGTTGGTCGCTTAACTGACTGTGACACCCAGGCTCCCTCTGTGGGTCTGTTTTTTTTTTTTTTAATTTGTTCCTCCCATTTTTTAAAAATTTAAATTCAGTTAATTAGCGTATAATGTATTATTGGTTTCAGAGATATGTGCATCTATTTTAGATTCCACATGTGAGACCATGCAGTATTGTCTTTCTGTGTCTGCCCTCTTTCACTTAACATTATGTCCTCCAACTTCATCCATTTGTAAATGGCAGGATTTCCTTCTTTTTTAAGGCTGAATAATATTCCCTTGTGGGTGCGCGCTTGCTTGTGAACATATATTACATTTATTTATTCATTCATCTGTTGTGGACATTTACCTTGTTAGATATTCTTAAACAATGTATTGTTTTGTGAACTTTATATAAATCAGGTCATATCAGATGTTATTCTGTGATTTGCTTCTCTTCTGCAATTTTGGGTATTTGATATTCATCTATTGTTGATGCCTGTATTATTATATAATAATCCATTTTATGAATATGCACAGTTGATCTGTCCATTCTTTTATTAATGGACATACAAGTTTATTTTTTTTATATGAGGTTATTTTTAATCAGTTTTCAGTTGTAACAAATACTGCTGTAAACAATTTGTTCATATTTTCTAGTTCAGTTGTGCAAGATTTTACCTAGAGCAATGTTTCATGAATTTCATTGTGAATATAACTCATACTTAATGTGTTGGCCAGTGCAGACTCTTTTTCAGGAAGTCTTGGGTAGGGTCTGATATTCTGCATTTCTATCAACTCCCAGGTGATTTCATTGCTGCTCTTTCATTGGACCTCTCTAAATAGGGAGTTGTAAGATTGGCAAACTATGGCAAACTATGGCTCTTGAGCCAAATCTAGCCTGCTGCTTGTTTAAGTACTGTCCACGAGCTAAGAATTATTTTTATTTTTTTAATTAAAAAAAGAAGAATGATATTTTGTGATACATAAAAATTATATGAAATTCACATTTTAGTGTCCATAAATAAAGTTCTTTTGGAATAATGCAATCCTCAATTGTTCATGTATTCTCTATGGCTGCTTTCATGCTCCAAAGAAAGAGAGTTGAGTGGTTCTGATAGAGACTCCATGGCCCACAAAACTTAAAATACTTACAATTAGCCCTTTAGGAAAAAAGTCAACCCTTAGAGCATATAGATGGAAGCAGTATTGCTGGTTTTTGTATAAGCACGTGCTCAACTTTCTTATGTGATGCCAAAATGTTTTGGAAGTGGCAAGGAGTTGTACCACTGTAAACTTTTAGCAGCAGTTGGGTGAAACTATGTATTGCTCTTCATATTAGCCAACATATTAACTGACTTTTAATGGGTATAATATTGCATTTCTTGTGATTAAAATTTTTGTTACACAGATTACTAATGAGGTTGAAATTATATATTTTTTATGTTTGTGAGTCACATATATCTCCTGTTTTTTGAAGGTTCTGTTTATATCTTTTGTTTTTGTTTTTTGAGATTTTTTAAAAGTAAAGATTTTGTTTGTTTATTTATTTATTTGAAAGAGAGAAAGAGCATAAGCAGGGGGGACGGCAGGCAGAGGGAGAGGGAGAAGTAGGATCTCTGCTGAGCAGGAAGTCCAACCCAAGCCTCAATCCCGGGACTCTGGGATGATGACCCCAGATGAAGGCAGACGCTCAACCGACTGAGCCACCCAGGTGTCCCATCTTTTGAGATTTTTCATCCTTTGTGTACTTACTGATTCTTTATATTGTTACAGTGATTTTCTGTCACTCACACACATTGCAAATATTTCCTTCTGGTTTGTGGTAGTCTTTTACTTAACAAAATTTCTTAATTGCATTAAGTTATATTCGCCAGTCCTTTTCTTTAGAGTTAATGCTGTTTATATCTTTAGACATTTTCTTCTAATCCAATATATTAAATATATTTTCTTATATTGATTTGAAAAAAGTTTCATAGTCTTGCTTGTCAAAATTAAGTCTTTAATAATGATGAAGTTGATTTATAAAAATAGTTTAGAGGGATCAAATTGCATTCTTCTCCATGGGTCACCAATTATTCCACCACCCACATTTCCTCGAAGATATTCAATGGCAACTGGAACATAAATCACTTTCCGTATAAGCGTGTGTCTCCTTATGGGCTGTTTATTTGCTTTCATGGCGCCAAATCCACATAATAGCTCTATAAATAGTTTTGGTTTATCACAACATATATCCTCACATTTGTTCTTTTGGGGGAATATCTTGGCCATTCTTAGGCCTTTTCGTTCTATATAAATTTTAGAAACAACTGGTTGATTTGAATGAAAAATTCTTCGGGAATTCATGTTGAAAGTATATTGAATCAATGGAATAATTAGTGAATAATTGACATCTTTCCAATATTTAGTCTTCTTGGCCATGAATATAATATGTCAATATTTATTTAGATCTTTTTTAATGTCTTTTTTTAAAAAATGTATTTATAATGGGGTTGACCATATTATTGTTATAAATAATATATTTCCCTCCAATTTATTGCATTTAAAATTTTCAAACTGAAAATTTAAGACTAATATAACAATCATCTCCATATTATCCATGTAAATTCAAAAAGTGTTCATATTTTCTCTAGAGACTGAGGAAGAGGGGATATAAAATATGCCTTTTTTTTTTTTTTTTTTTTTTTTTTTTTTTTTTTTGAGGCAGGAGAGGGGAAGAGGGAGAGGGAGACAGAGAATTTTAAGCAGGCTTCATGCCCAGTGCAGAGCCTGACCTGGGGCTTGATCTCACGTCCCTGAGATTATGACCTGAGCTGAAATCTAGAGTCAGATGCTTAACTGACTGAGCCACCCAGATCCCCCTAAAATATACTTTTAATATGAAATCTTCTATATGTGTGTATATGTGTGTATGTAACCATATTAGTACTTTGGCTAATTTAAGAACTTTTAACCCAGTGGTTTTAACATTCTTTGGTGATATTTGCCATGAGGGTTATAAAATCATGATTTTTTTCCCCTCACTTCTACCATTCTTTCAACACTCCTTATCACTCTTTTTTGTATAGTTTGGGGGTATTAATGATTTTCATTTTATAATAAATAAATTTTATAATTTGTTTTGTAATTTATTTAATTACAATAAATTAAAGTCATTTTTTTTAGATGATCAGATTGTTCCCAACTTGACCTTTCTGAACCCTTCATACTCGTCCCGATGTCTTATTGACATGATTCCATTAGTTCTTTAGTGCTTCCTTGTGTACTGGCACAATATGACCTGGATTTTCTTATACTTTCCTTTTGCAAACCTAAAATGAAGATTTTTCCCAAGAGCCCAAGAGCCCACTGTAAGCCTCTAACACTGCAGTGTCATTTCCTCTAGGTCCTTTCAGGGGAAAAACTAAAAATTATATGTGTTCCAAAATTATGTGTTCATGTGTTTATTTCCCATTCAAATTTATTGTTGCAGGGGTTTCTTTAAAATATTATATTTTATATTTGTATCTCTTTTTCCCTTCAGGGAAGTGTCAGTTTCTAATATATTCATTTTCTTGTTTTATACTGTAATATTTATAAAATTATTTCAAAATTGCTATATCACTACTAACACAAATATTCTTTGCAGTTAGACTACTGTGCTAAAAATTATAGGAAATAATTATTTTCTCTGTGTGATTAAGTTGTCAGTTTGATATACACTCAGTTTTATTTGTTTCTTTTCTATTCAACTTTTTATATACTTTTTTAAAAAAGACTATTTTTAAGTAATCTCTACACTCAACATGGGGCTTGACCTTAAAACCCCAAGATCAAGAGTCACATGCTCTACCAAATGAGCCAGCCAGGTGCCCCTATTTACTTCTATATTTCAATATGTGAACTAGTTACATGATTCAAAAATCTAAAGAACATAAATGATATTCATTAGGGAAATGGGTCTGTAATTCTCCATTTTGATGGGGTCTTTGCCTTGGTTTCTTCTTTGAATGTTTGGTAGAATTCCCTGGGGAATCCATCAGGCCCTGGACTCTTGTTTTTGGGGAGGTATTTTTTTTATTTTATTTTAATTTTTTTTTATTATATTATGTTAGTCACCATACAGTACATCCCTGGTTTCTGATGTAAAGTTCAATGATTCATTAGTTGCGTATAACACCCAGTGCACCATGCAATACGTGCCCTCCTTACTACCCATCACCAGCCTATCCCATTCCCCCAACCCCCTCCCCTCTGAAGCCCTCAGTTTGTTTCTCAGAGTCCATAGTCTCTCATGCTTCATTCCCCCTTCTGATTACCCCCCTTTCTTTATCCCTTTCTTCCCCTACCGATCATCCTAGTTCTTATATTCCATAGATGAGAGAAATCATATGATAATTGTCTTTCTCTGCTTGACTTATTTCACTTAGCATTATCTCCTCCAGTGCCGTCCATGTTGCAGCAAATGTTAAGAACTCATTCTTTCTGATAGCTGAGTAATATTCCATTGTATATATGGACCACAACTTCTTAATCCAGTCATCTGTTGAAGGGCATCTCGGTTCCTTCCACGATTTAGTTATTGTGGACAATGCTGCTATGAACATTGGGGTGCATATGGCCCTTCTCTTCACTACGTCTGTATCTTTGGGGTAAATACCCAGTATTGCAATGGCTGGGTCATAGGGTAGCTCAATTTTTAACTTTTCAAGGGACCTCCACACTGTTTTCCAGAGTGGCTGCACCAACCTGCATTCCCACCAACAATGTAGGAGGGATCCCCTTTCTCCACATCCTCTCCAGCAATTGCTGTTTCCTGCCTTGTCAATTTTTGTCATTCTAACTGGCATAAGGTGGTATCTCAGTGTGGTTTTGATTTGAATTTCCCTGACGGCTAATGATTTTGAACATTTTTTCATGTGTCTGTTAGCCATTTGTATGTCATCATTGGAAAAGTGTCTGTTCATATCTTCTGCCCATTTTATGATTTGTTTATTTGTTTCTCGCGTATTGAGTTAGAAGTTCTTTGTAGATCTTGGATACCAGTCTTTTATCTGTAGCATCATTTGCAAATACATTCTCCCATTCCATGGGCTGCCTCTTAGTTTTTTTGACTGTTTCCTTGGCTGTGCAGAAGATTTTTATGTTGAGAAGTCCTACACGTTCATGCTATCTTTTGTTTCTCTTGCCTTTGGAGATGTGTCATGAAAAAGGTTGCTTTGGCCGATGTCGTAGAGGTTGCTGCCTATGTTCTCCTCTAGGATTCTGATGGATTCCTGTCTCACATCGAGGTCTTTCATCCATTTGGAGTTTATCTTTGTGTATGGTGTGAGAGAGTGGTCAAGTTTCATTCTTTTGCATATAGCTGTCCAGTTTTCCCAACACCATTTATTGAAGAGACTGTCTTTTTTCCACCAGATGTTTTTTCCTGCTTTATCAAAGATTAGTTGCCCAAAGAGCCAAGGGTCCATTTCTAGGTTCTGTATTCTGTTCCATTGGCCTATGTGTCTGTTTTTGTGCCAGTACCATGCTGTCTTTGTGATCACAGCTTTGTACTACAGCTCGAAATCCGGCATTGTGATGCCCCCAGCTTTGTTTTTCCTTTTCAACAGTTCCTTGGAGATTCGGGGCCTTTTCTGGTTCCATACAAATTTAAGGACTATTTGTTCCAGTTCCTCGAAAAATGTCCTCGGTATTTTGATCGGGATAGCATTGAAAGTGTAGATTGCTCTGGGTAGCATGGACATTTTAACTATGTTAATTCTTCCGTTCCATGAGCATGGAATATTTTTCCATCTTTTTGTGTCTTCCTCAATGTCTTTCAAGAGTGATTTATAGTTTCTAGAATATAGGTCCTTTACGTCTCTCGTTAAGTTAATTCCAAGGTAACGTATGGTTTTTGGTGCTATTGTAAATGGGATGGATTCCCTAATTTCTCTTTCTTCAGTCTCATTATTTGTGTATAGAAATGCAACTGATTTCTGAGCATTGATTTTGTATCCCACCACATTACTGAATTGCTCTATAACTTCTAATAGTTTGGGAGTGGATTCTTTTGGGTTTTCCATATAGAGTATCATGTCATCTGCGAAGAGAGACAGTTTGACTTCTTCTTTGCCGATTTGGATACCTTTTATCCCTTTTTGTTGTCTGATTGCTGTTGCAAGGACTTCTAGTACTATGTTGAATAATAGTGGTGAGAGTGGGCATCCTAGTCTTGTTCCTGATCTTAAGGGAAAGGCTTCCAGCTTTTCCCCATTGAGAATAATATTTGCTGTAAGCTTTTCATAGATGGCTTTTATGAACTTGAGAAATGTACCCTCTATTCCTACACTCTGAAGGGTTTTAATCAGGAAAGGATGCTGTATTTTGTCAAATGGTTTTTCTGCATCTATTGAGAGAATCATATGATTTCTGAATTTTTCTTTCTGGATAAAATCTAAGACACTGATAGATTTGCGAATATTGTACCACCCTTGCATCCCAGGGATGAATCCTACTTGGTCATGATGGATAATCCTTTTAATGTACAGTTGGATTCTATTAGCCAGGATCTTGTTGAGGATTTTGGCGTCCATATTCATTAGGGAAATTGGTCTGTAATTCTCCTTTTTGAGGGGGTCTTTGCCTGGTTTGGGGATCAAGGTAATATTGGGCTCATAGGATGAGTTTGGTAGCTTTCCTTCTGTTTCTATTTTTTGAAATAGCTTTAGGAGAATAGGTATTATTTCTTCTTTGAACGTTTGGTAGAATTCCCCAGGAAAACCGTCTGGGCCTGGAGATTTATTTTTTGGAAGGTTGTTTATCACTGACTCAATCTCTTCATAATTAATTGGCCTGTTTAAAAAATCAATTTCTCCTGTTTCAGTCTTGGTAGTTTATAGGTTTCCAGGAACGCCTCCATCTCTTCCAGATTGCTTAATTTATTGGCATAAAGCTGTTGAAAAAGTTTCTAATAATATTTCCAATTTCATTGGTGTTGGTTGTGACCTCTCCTTTTTCATTCATAATTTTATTAATTTGTGTCCTTTCTCTATTCCTTTGGATAAGTCTTGCCAAAGGTTTGTCAATTTTATTAATTCTCTCAAAGAACCAGCTTCTAGTTCTGTTGATTTGCTCTACTATACTCTTGGTTTCTAATTCGTTGATTTCTGCTCTAATCTTGGTCAACTGCTTCCTCGTGCATGGATTAGGCCTGTCCCTCTGTTTCTGTTCCAGCTTCTTGAGGTGAGAATATAAAAATTGCATTTTAGATTTTTCTGTTCTTTTGAGTGAGGCTTGGATGGCTATGTATTTTCCCCTTAGGACTGCCTTTGCAGTATCCCATAGGTTTTGGACCGTTATGTTTTCATTCTCATTGGTCTCCATAAATTGTTTAAATTGATTTTTGATTTCCTGATTTATCGAATCATTCCTGAGCAGGATGGTTCTTAGTCTCCAAGTGTTTGAGTTTCTTCCAAGTTTTTCCTTGTGGTTGAGTTCCAATTTCAAAGTGTTGTGGTCTGAGAATATGCAGGGAATAATTTCAGTCTTTTGGTATCAGTTGAGACCTGTTTTGTGTCCCAGAACGTGGTCTATTCTTGAGAATGTTCCATGGGCATTAGAATAGAATGAGTATTCTTTGGTTCTGGGGTGTAGTGTTCTATATATATCTATGAGGTCCAACTCGTCAAGTATGGCATTCAAAGACTTTGATTCTTTGCTTAGTTTTTGCCAGGGTGTTCTGTCTATTTCTGATAGTGGGGTGTTGAGGTCCCCTACTATTAATGTATTTTTATCTATATGCCTCTTTATTGTGGTTAAGAGTTGGCTTGTGTATCTTGCTGCTCCCCTGTTGGGGGCATATATATTTATAATTGTCATATCCACTTGTTGGATACATCCTTTAAGAATAATATAGTGCCCTTCTGTGTCTCTATCTATAGTCTTTAGTTTAAAATCCAATCTATCTTATGAGAATTGGTACCCCAGCTTTCTTTTGAGGTCCACTTGCGTGAAAGATGGTACTCCATCCCTTTACTTTCAGTCTGAATGTATCTTTAGGTTCAAAATGAGTCTCTTATAGACAGCACATGGATGGGTCATGTCATTTTATCCAATCTGCAACCCTGTGGCGTTTTATGGTAGCTGTCGGGCCATTCACATTGAGAGTAAATATTGAGAGATATGATTTTAATGATGCCATGTTGCCAGTAAAGTCTTTGGTTCTATCAGTTGTGACTTTCTGTTCTGTATCCCTCTTGGGGCCTTTTTACCCTTATAGAACCCCCCTTAATATCTCCTGTAGGGCTGGTTTCGTGGTTATGAAATTGGTCAATGACTGGCGATTCTGGAAGGTCTTCATTTCTCCGTCAATTCTGAATGACAGCCTTACTGGATAAAGGATCCTTGGCTGCATGTTTTTCTCTGAAAGAGTTTTAAAAATGTCCCCCCACCCCCAACCCTTTCTCTCATTCCAGGTCTGTGTAGACAGGTCTGATGTAATTCTGATACCTTTGCCTTGGTACGTGAGAGATTTCTTTGCCCTGGCCACTTTCAATACTGTATCCTTGGATCTAATATTTGCGAAATGCACTATGACGTGACGTGGCGTAGGTTTGTCATGGTTGAGCTTGGGAGGGGTCCTCTCTGCCTCTTGGACACGAATGTTTGTTTCCCTTGTTAGATTAGGGAAGTTTTCAGCTACAATTTGTTCAAATATGTCTTCTAGACCTCTGTTTTTCTCCACCCCCTCAGGGATGCCAATGATTCTGACATTGGAACGTTTCATTGAGTCAGTAATCTCCCGTAACCTACATTCTTGGGCATGGATTTTTTTAAGTCCTGATTCTATTTTAGCTTTTTCTTCTACTAACCCATCCTCCAATTCGCTGATACGTTCTTCTGCCTCATTCACCCTGGCCGTCAGGGCCTCTAGTTTTGACTGCATTTGGCTCATAGAATTTTTAATTTCTGCCAGATTCGCTCTCATTTCCGCCCTTAGAGATTCTATATTCTCATTAACATTTTCGTTAATACTTTTTTGAAGTCTACACATCATCTTGACCATTGTTACTCTGAATTCCATTTCTGATAATTTGGTTACATCCATATCCATTAGTTCTGTGGCAGAGGCCACAGACTCATTGTCTTTTCTTTGCTGGGGGGGATTTCTCCTTCTCATCATTCTGATGAGGAGAGGTTGTGGGGTTGTCCAGAGCCCAAATTATTGACCGGGACCCAGGCCGTGCACCCTTGTTTTATAGGGATCTTAGGGATGTGGGCTTCTTGATTTTTCAGCCTGCCTTCTGGGGGAGGGGCCTGCCGCGCCGATACTCAGGCAACCCTGTTTGGGTAGGGTCTCCGTGTCCCCTGCGAGGGGGAATGGGGATGGGTACCCTGTGAGCCGGTGTTTCCAGGCTTTTGTTCTCTGGCGGCTTTCCCTGGTGGTTTGCTGTGCCTCTTCTGAGAGTCAGAGCAGCAGTGGCCGAATCTCAGCCTCTGTCACAGAACAGAGGGATCGCAGACCGTTCTCCACTGATGTTCTGGCCACTTTAACTCTGTTACTGTTGGTGCTGCTCAACCCTGCAGCGTCCGGGGATGTGCGCTCCACAGCCGGCGTCCCTGCCCTCACTTCCAGGGCCGGCGCGTCTCTGTCCTTTGTGTTTCTAACACCGCCAGCCGCCAGCCGCCCCCGCATGCTCCCGGAGCTCCCGGTCTCAGTCTGGTTCCAGTGAGCACACCGGAGCTCCCTTTCAGTCTGGTGGCGCGCGCTCCAGAGCTCCCGGTCTCAGTCTGGATCCAGCGAGCACACCAGAGTTCTGTGAGAAGCCTGGTGGCGCACGTTCCCCGGCTCACGGTCTCAGTCTGTTCTCTCGCAGGTGCCGGTCCGCGAGCCCCGCCCACTCCCCCGTGCAGGTGGCTACCGCTTCCCGGCGCCGGAGCTCGGCGGCTCCCTCCCCCTTCCGTTTATCTTCCGATATCTGTGCGCGGTTTCATGGCCCCCCGCTTCGTACCTCAATACTCAACACTGGAGATGTTCATTTGTAGAGATCCAGATGTATCTTCCTGTGTCTCAGGCTGATTCCGTGGATGTTCAGGCTGGTCTGGTACCTATCCAGCTCGACTCAGGGGACCGGCTGAAAAAGGGGTCCCCTACTCCTCTGCCATCTTAACCTATCCTCTCCATGCTGATTTATATCCTAATAATTAACTTATTGTTTGTATTGTATTGTTAGTTTTAGCATTGTGCCCCATCAATATTTTGGGTACACTGTATCATCTGCAGAGAGTTTTATCAGTTCATTCCAATTCTTATTATTTTAATTGTTTTCTCTAATTACAGTGTTTTACATATTCAGTGTATTAATACATAAGTGTGAACATCAATGTAATGCTTCTTCCTTTAGCAGAAAGAAGCATTATTTCACCCTTTGGTAAGATGTTAGTTATGCTAAGGTGTATCTATTTGTCTATCCATCTGTGTATCTATGTATCCATCTGTCTATCTGTCCATCATCTATCTGTCTAACCTATGTACTATATCATTTATCTATCATCTTTCTATCCATCTATAGTTAAGGAAGTTCCTATTGATTCCTAGTTTAACTGCTTTTACCAGGAATGTTTGTGGAATTTTGTTATGGTGTTTTTGGCATCCAATCTCATTTTCAATATCTAGAAATTGAAAGCAGACTATTTGTAAATGGAATCCAAGGCCCTCTTCCCAAAGAACTACACCATGAACCAGTAGGGTTGATTTTAAAAATGCAAGTCTTGTTCAATATTAGAAAATCTATTAATATCATTCACCACTTCTAAGATCTAAGAAGAATTGAAATGAGGTCAGTTTTTGGTTTTACTTTTTATGCAGTATCCATTGGATTTAGATGTCAGTGCTATTCTTGCTTCATTAAAAACATTTTTTTTAAAGATAGAAATCCATATGATCCAGCAATACTACTTCTAGATATTTATCCAAAAGAATTGAAATCAGAATCTCAAAGAGATTATTGTGCACCCATGTTTATTGCAGCATTATTCACAAGAGCCAAGATCTGGAAACAAACGAAATATCAATAGATGGATGAATGGATAAAGAAAATATATACATACAATAGAATATTATTCAGCTTTTAAAAGGAAGGAAATCCTACCATATGCAACAACATGATTGAACCTTGAGGACGTTATGCTTAGTGAAATAAACCAGTCACAGAGAACAAATATTACATGATTCCATTTATGTGAGTTATCTAAGGTAGTCAAATCCATAGACGCATAGAGTAAAATAGTGGTTGCCAGGGTCTCAGGGGAGGGGGAGATGGAGAGTTGCTATTTAACGGGTACGAAGTATCAGTTATGCAAGTTGATTAAGTTCCAAAGAGCTGCTATACAACACAATGACTGTAGTTAGCAATATTGTGCACATAGAAGTTGATTAAGAGGGTAGATCCCATGTTAAGTGTTCTTACTGCAAAAAAAGAAATAAACAATAAAATAAATAAATAAATAAATAAATAAATAAATAAATAAATAACATTTACAAGTTTTCCTTCTTTTCCTAGGCTCTGCAAAAGTGTAGGTAAAGTTAGCAGCATCTGTTCTTTGAGGGTATAATAGGATTTCCAATAAAACAATTTGAACCTACTCTTTTTTTTTTTTTTTTAAGGTCAGTTCTTTGGTTATGTCCTTTACTTCTTCCATGGAAATTGGTTTGCAATATGTTTTTCTATGGGGATATGTTATGGTAAATTGTACTTTTTAATAACTCATCCATTTCACAGAGGTTTCCAAGTATACTTGCAAAGAGTTTTGCAAATGACTTGCTCTGTGTCCATGGTTATTTCAGACCAACTATAAATTGTACTTGTTTTCTTGGTTAGTTTTTCGGAGGCTATCTATTTCACTAATTTTTCATAGAAATAAGGCTTTCATGTGTATGCAGTTATAGTACTTTTCTGTTTCAAATGCATTTGTTTCTTTCTTTTTTAAAAAATATTTTATTTATTTATTTATTTATTTGAGAGAGAATGGGAGTGAGAGAGTGCACAGGGCAGGAAGGGGCAGAGGGAGAGGGAGAGAGAGAATCTCAAGCAGACTCAGCCCTGAGCATAGGGCCTGTCACAGTGCTTGATCCCTTGACTCTGAGATCATGATCTGAGCTGAAATCAAGAGTTGGACACTCAACTGACTGAGCCACCCAGGCGCCCCATATGCATTCATTTCTGCTGTTATCCCTTTTATTTCCTTTTTTGCTCTCTTTCATTTTATTTTGTTGTTTGTTTTTAGCTAATGGGTTAATTTTTGTTCCTGCATTTTCTTCTTTTTCATTTGTGTTGGTATGAATATTTAAGGGTGTGACTTCTCTGTCTCTCCTTTCATTGTGTTCCATAGAAACTAAACTGCACTATTGAGCTTTTAAATCTCCAGAAAGGATGGTCTTTTGAAAAAAAATATTGATTTCTAACATATCGAATTGTGAACTAAGTACATAGTTTGTATTATTTTTATACATTAAGCTTTTCTTTGTGACCCAATTAATCTCATAAGTGTTCCAAATGTACTTGGAAAAAAAAGTGCATCTTCAATTAGTGGAGTGCAAAATTTGATATATACTCCACTAGATGGACTTTATTCATGAGTGTTCTTAGGTCTTCCATTTCTCTACTGATTCAGTTCACTTCACTTCAGTTGATTTGAAAGTAGTGTGTTAAGCATTTGTATTTATTAGTGTGTTTCTATTTATTACTCTTAGCATCTCATGTCATTTCTGCTGTATGTTATTTAGGGCATAGATATATTCATTCATAGCTGTTATGTCTACATTGTGAATTTGACTTCTGAATTATGATGTGTTGTTTCTTTCTTTTCTTGTCTTTCTTTCTTTCTTTTTTTTTTTTTTTTTGTATATGATTGTTTTTGGCCTTAATTCTGCCTTGCCAAATATCAAGATTGTATCCACTCCTTTTTTTTTCAGTCTTCTGATATACTTTCTCTTATCCTTTATATTTAGTTTTTCTGAATCACCTTTTAAAAGTTACGTTTCTTTTGTTTTTTGAGAGAGAGAGAGAGTGAGAGCAGGGGAAGGGGGCAGAGGGAGAGAGAGAATCTCAAGCAAGCTCCACACTCAGGGCAGAACCCGATGTGTGGCTCCATCTCACTACCCCGAGGTCATGACTGCAGCTGAAACCAAAGTTGGAAGCTTAAGCGACTGAGCCACCCAAGCGCCCCAAAGTTATGTCTCTTGATTTCAGCACAGACATGGGTTTTGCCTTGCAGGCCACTCTGAAAATAATTTCCATTTAATGGTGAGCCTAGCATGTTTGCTTTTATGAGGATGGCCGACATGACTGACATAATTAGATTCTGCTTTTTAAAAATATTTTATATTATGTTTAAATGCATTATGTTTTTTGCGTGGTATTCCGCTGTCTGTTCTCCTTATCTGATGTGTTAGTTTTGTGTTTGTTTGCACTTAGGAAGGTTTATTTAGATTTTATCCAAGTGATAACCTTTAAACTAATACTCTAATATAATGTTATTATCCTTCTTTTTCTTATTTAGTCATGTTTGGTTTGTAAGCTTTAAATATTAGTCCTTGGCACCCACATATTATCTATGAGGCAAACAATGTGCTTATTCTAAATTTCAATTCTCAATTTTAAAAATTCTATTACATCTATTTGATGAAACCAAAAACATTTATGTTTCAGTCTTCAGTTCTTACCTCCGCCTGTGGTCCTGACCTAAACCAACCATTAAATTCATCTGGTGCTCACTACCGGTCATCTTTTTGAAGTTTCTCATATTATCAATGGGTTGTAGGAAGCTTATCCTCTAGTTACGTGAGTGTAGTAGGTTTGTAAGGGTTTATGAGAACAATATTCTCTGATGTCTAGCATGAATGACAGTCTTTTGTTTTAGCTTTGTACCTGAAGGACACATTGGCAACATATAAAGTCCTTGATTCTCACTTTATTTTCTTGTATTTCTTAAAAATGTTGCTTCTCTGTTGCTTTGCTTTGTGTACTGCTATCAAGAAGTCAGATTTAAACTTGATTGTTTTTCCTTTGTAAGTGACATTCTTTTCAGCTGGAAGACCAGAGGAGTTCTTCTTTATCTTTTAAGTTGGATCATTTTACTAGCATAGATTTCAGAATTGACCAATGCGGATTTTGTACATGTCTCATATGTTTGTTTCCATTTGCTCCTTTCGTTATCTTCTGTATGTTTTCTTTTGATGTATCTTTCTTTTCACTCATTCTTTC
Source organism: Ursus arctos (assembly GCF_023065955.2). Taxonomy (NCBI): domain Eukaryota; kingdom Metazoa; phylum Chordata; class Mammalia; order Carnivora; family Ursidae; genus Ursus; species Ursus arctos. The sequence continues at coordinate 21,781,782 of NC_079873.1, read as the reverse complement.
TCTCTTGTTGAGTGTACTGTTGTTTGTTTTATGCCTGCTTATATTTTATTTAGCACTGCACATTGGATGTGAAATAAGGGGGGACTAATTGGAGGATCTAGGTGGTGAGACCTTCCCCTGAAGATTTATATTTGTTGGCTTCATTTCGCAGCAGAGTTTTGTCTCTAGTTTGTAGCCTTTCTGGATGTTTTCTTGGGCTCCTCGTTTTGGCAGAACCTGAATTCCATCATTGTTTACCAATCCCTGTGAATCTGAAATCACTGTTTCTCAGACACTGAGCAGTATCTTTAAATCTTAGCAAATGTCTCGCTGTTTCTGTTTTATAATTTTTTCTAATTTTCTAGATATTCTTACCAGGAGGAATAAAACAAAACAGCTTAGTCCTCATTCCAAAATGAAGCCCTTTCTTTCCCTCTTATTACTTCTGAACAGTTCCATTTATTTAGCTCGTAGTCAGCTGTCGATACTTAGGAGCAAGATTTAGTGGCCAAGATAAGTGGTGGTGTTTATAGTATTCATAGTAATCTATATCTCCATATAAAATACTATAGCAGAGAACTAATATTTACTATCTTGGATGAATACTGACAGGATATTAAGGCATGACAGGATATGAAGCCATGACAACTAAGTCATGAGAAATGTCAGATTAGGTGCGTGGGCTAGGGGTGAAGGCAAACTCCATGTACTATAGAGCAGAAAGAAAGTGGATTTTCTACAGATGACTGGGTGCAAAGATATATTGTCATAATATTGTCTATATTTGCACTTAATATCTGCTTAGTTTGTACAGCTTCTCTGGTTTTATCACTGAAGGTAATTTTTTAAAGTATAACTTAATATTGTTTATTTCTTTGCCATTTTTCCCTTGCTGAATCTCACTAGAATCGTGTCAAATGTTTGTCTTTAAACAATTAACTTTTAACATTGTTCAGCATTTATTTCCTTTGTCTTTTTTCCCTTAGGCTTTTTTTTTTTTTTTTACTGTTTCTTGATAACTACTTAAATTTGATAATTACTGCATTAATTTTCATACTGTCTGATTTCCTAATGTAAGTATTTAAGGCTATCGTTTCTCAGCTCTAGTTGCACCTTTCAAATTTTGATTTGGAGTGTTTCAGTTATAAATATTATCTTTATTTTAATATATTTCTGACTTATGAGATTTGGAAATATTTTGATGATTTTTAATTATCTTTTCATGTTTCCCAAAACGTAGTTCTGATTTCATTTCTCCTTCTTCTTCTTTTTTTTTTTTTTTAAATAAGCTCTAGGCCCTGGGTAGGGTTTGAACTCACAACCCCAAGATCAGGAGTTGCATGTGCCACAACCGAGCCAGCCAGGTGCCCCTAATTTAATTTCATTTCTATTTAAGACAATATATGATATTTCACCTGGTCAATTTATAACTTATTAGAATAATTATGTTAAAATATCCTAAAATATTGGTTTCTTTGTAAAGTTCTTTTTGTCACTCTTTTTTTTTTTTTTTTTAAGATTTTATTTATTTATTTGACAGAGAGACAGCCAGCGAGAGGGGGAACACAAGCAGGGGGAGTGGGAGAGGGAGAAGCAGGCTTCCCGCCCAGCTGGGAGCCTGGTGCGGGGCTCGATCCCAGAATGCTAGAATCACACCCTGAGCCAAGGGCAGACGCTTAATGACTGACCCACCCAGGTGCCCCTTGTCACTCTTTTAAAATATTGTGCTTAGTGCACCTGGGTGGCTCAGATGGTTAAGTGTCTGCCTTCGGCTGAGGTCATAATCTCAAGGTCCTGGGATCAAGCCCCACGTCGGGCTCCCTCCTCAGCGGGGAGTCTGCTTCTTCCTCTCCCTGTTTGTGCTGTTTCTGTCTCTCTCTCTCTCTCTCTCAAATGAATAAATAAAATCTTTAAAATAAAATAAAATATTTTGCTTAAATGTTATAAACCATGTTAGTAGAGCCATACAAGTTTAGAACTAAAATATTTACTATATATGTAGTAGCCATTGTAACTTTAATAATGATTTCAAGTCTGTTTTAGTTGATAATGATAAATCTTCCTTTTGTCTGTATGTTTCTAATCTTTCACATTCATGTTCAAGTTTTTATATTCTTTTGCTTTACATGTGTCTTGCTGTAAATAGCTTACTTTTGACTGTTCCTTGGGTGCCCCACCAATTCAGCACAATTTAAAATTAAATGACATTTAAAAAAATCAAGTGGCCCCAAATCAAACAAGAACCTGCTTGAGTCTGATATTTCTTTCCAGAATTATCATATGGGGTTTTATTTTTTTCTTTTGGTTTCTTGCTATGTTTATTTTTTAAACTTCTACTCCGTGCCTAAACTAAGTTAGCTGAATTTCCTTTAGCTCCCTTCTCTACAGCAAGTTTATTACGTATTCATAGTTTGCAATTCCGTTTTAATGCAGGAATTCTCCAATTGGGTTACCCATTGTGGTGGGTTCTAGGTTTTAAATTCTTGCTGTGATACCTACCCAAAAATTTAAATTATCTGGGTTTTGGTTAGTACACTTATATTGAAAGCAAGCTTTGGTGCTTCTTTACCAGCAAGGGTTCTTACTTCTGCCTCATTTTGGGAAATCTAGAGAGTTCTTACCCTTATGTCACCCCTCAGTTATCTGTATACAAATACATTTTTAAAAATGTATAAATCTTTTGTTGTTTCACTTATCTCCTATTTCTCTTATCTTTAATATCTTCTTTCATTTTTATTTGGTAAATTATCAGCTTTCCTCTCCAATGCTTTTACTGATTTTTTAAATGATATTATTAATTCTAAGAGGACTGTCTTGTTCTCTCTTTATATCTCACTGGGTGGATATTATTCTCAAATCTTCCTAAAAATACTAATTAATCATTTTATTAAGTAGACTTTTTAAAAAGCAGTTTCAGGTTCACAGCAAAATTGAGGAGAGGGTACAGGGATTTCCTGTGTATTTCCTACTCCTATGTATGCATGGCCTCCCCCGTTATCAATATCTCCCACCAGAGTGGGACTTTTGTTAGAACTGGTAAACTTACATTGACACATAATAATGACTCAAAGTCCATAGTTTACCTTAGGATTCACTCTTGGTATAGTACATACTGTGGGTTTGGATAAATGTAAAATGACATGTGTCTATCAGTATGGTGTCATGCAGAGTATTTTCAGTGTCCTAAAAATCCCCTATGCTCTAACTGTTCAGCCCTCCCCACCCCTAGCAACCACTAATCTTTTTACTATCTCCATAGTTCTTCCTATCCAGAATGTCATATAGTTGGAATCATAAAATATACAGCCATTTTAGATTGGCTTCCTTCACTTAGTAAATGAATTTAAGGTTTCTCCATGTCTTTTCATAGCTTGTTAGCTCATGTCCTCTTAGTGTTGAATAATGTTCCATTGTCTGTCTGTACCACAGTTTATATATCCATTCACCTACTAAAGGATATCTCGGTTACTTCCAAGTTTTGGCAATGGCGAATAAAGCTGCCATAACATCCTCATGCAGGTCTTGGTGTGAACATAAACTTTCAGCCCAACCAACACTTAGTGCAATTGCTGGATCATGTGTTAAGAATGTGTTTAGTTGGGATGCCTGGTTAGCTTAGTTGTTTGAGCGTCTGCCTTTGGCTCAGGTCATGATCCCAGGGTCTTGGGATTGAGTCCCACATCGGGCTCCTTGCTCAGCGGGGAGCCTACTTCTCCCTCTCCCTCTCCCTCTGCCTGCCACTCACCCTGCTTGTGCACTCTCTCTCTCTCTGACAAATGAATAAATAAAATCTTAAAAAAAAAAAAAAAAAAGAATGTGTTTAGTTTTGTTGGTGGGAATGCAAACCAGTGCAGCTACTCTGGAGAACAGTATGGAGGTTCCTCAAAAAGTTAAAAACAGAAATACCCTATGATCCAGCAATTGCACAACTAGGTATTTACCCAAGGGATACAAAAATACAGATTCAAAGGGGTATGTGCACCCCAATGTTTATAGCAACAGTATCAATAATAGCCAATCTATGGAGAGAGCCCAAATGTCCATCGACTGATGAATGGATAAAGTCGATGTGGAATATTACTCAGCCATCAAAAAGAATGAAATCTTGCCGTTTGCAATGACGTGGATGGAGCTGGAGTGTATTACGTTAAGTGAAATAAGTCAATCAGAGAAAGACAAATACAATATGATCTCACTCATATGTGGAATTTAAGAAAGAAAACAGCTGAACATATGGGAAGGGGGAAAAGAAAAAAAGGACAGAGGGAAACAAACCATAAGAGATTCTTAATGATAGAGAACAAACTGAGAGTTGATGGAGGGAGGTGGGTGGGAGATGGGCTCGATGGGTGATGGGGATTAAAGAGGGCACTTGTTGTGACGAGTACTAGGTGTTGTGTGCAAGTGATGAATCACTGAATTCTACTCAAGAAACCAGTATTGCATTGTATGTTAACTAAGTAAAATTTTTAAAAAAGAAAAATTTAAAAAAGAAAGAACGGGTTTAGTTTTGTAAGACATTGCCAAACTGTCTTATGAAGACATTTTGCATTCCCACCAGCAATGAATGGAAGTTCCTGTTGCTTCACCTACTTGCCAGCACTTGGTGCTATCAGTGTTTTGGAATTTTTTTTTTTGTCATTTTAACAGGCATATAATGGTATTACATTATTGTTTTGATTTGTAATTCCCTAATAACATATGATGCTGAACACCTTTTTATATGCTTATTTGCCATATGTGGTGAGATATTTTGCCCATTCTTATGGTTATTATATTCTTAATGTTGCGTTTAAGAATTCTTTGTACGTTTTAGGGCGCCTGGGTGGCGCAGTCGTTGGGCGTCTGCCTTCGGCTCAGGGCGTGATCTCGGCGTTCCGGGATCGAGTCCCACGTCGGGCTCCTCTGCTGGGAGCCTGCTTCTTCCTCTCCCACTCCCCTGCTGTGTTCCCTCTCTCGCTGGCTGTCTCTCTGTCACATAAATAAATAAAATCTTAAAAAAAAAAAAAAAAAGAATTCTTTGTACGTTTTAAAGAACAGTCCTATAGGAGAAATGTCTTTTGCAAATATTTTCCCCAGTATGTGGCTTGTCTTATTCTCTGAGAGTGTTGTTGGCAGAGAAGAGGATTTTAATTTTAATGAAGTCCAACTTATTAATTATTTCTTTTGTGGATCATACATGGGGGGCAGCACTTTGCCCTGTGACCTCACTTCTGTGACAGATCCAAGAAGAGCTGTTAATTTTTTAATTTGTTCATCTTTTTCCTTGTTGTTAGGATGGCACGACAACTTCTAGGCTCCTTATATGCCAGACCAGAAACTAGATATCTAATGAACAGTTCTTTAAAAATAAATGTCTTCTATCTCTTATATTATCCCCTTTTTTTCAGAATTTATTTATCCATCTATCTATTCATCTATCTATTTATCTAATATATGTTAATATATATTTCTTAGTCTGTTTTTTTTTTTTTTTCATGATCCAGGATTTCTCCAGAAGGCTGGTGGTTATTAGGTGCTCCTTTACATTAATGAATGCATTAAAAAAAAAAAAAAAAAGACAGGGTGTCTATCTGCATGGTTATTCCTTCATCCAATTCAACTTATAATTAACCATGGGAAAAAGTCTTTAAGGAAACATTCTCCTTCTCCCATGGCTGCCCAGCTTTCAGGATCTCTTATCTTCACTACAGGAGTATTAGCAAGATCTTGGAAACTTGAGCTACATACTTTTAGATAAATCAATATCTTGCCAGAAGAAGTGTTTAACCTCTCATCCACCTCCCAAATTCCCCATATTTTGGGACCAGATTTCATTGCCTTCATGTGATATGCGTTATTTCAAATTCTGTGTTTGAGATATTACCTGCTTGGTAATTTGACTATGTGACAATCCATCAACAAAGTTCTCATTGATTTTTAAAAACACTGAAGTACATTTGTGGCTATCTCAAGACCACAAATAAATTGACCACATTGATCTTTTTCAGACAAATATTTCATTAGCTTGAAGAAGATATATTTTTGGATCATTTTTATCTTGATGCTTTTCCCCATACTATGAAAATACTGAGCATTCTTTTTTTCCTATGCATGTATTTTATTTTATTTTAATTCCAGCGTAGTTAACATACGGTGTTATATTAGTTTCAGGTGTACCATATAGTGATTCAGCAATTCCATATATTACCCAGTGCTCATTAAGATAAGGGTACTCTTAATCCACTTCACCTATTTCACCCATTTCCTACCAGCAACCCTCCCTGCCATAACCATCTGTTTGTTTTCAATAGCTAAGAGTATGTATTTTGGTTTGTCTCTACCCCCGCCCCCGCCTTTGCTGTTTTGTTTCTTAATTCCACATATGAATGAAATCATATGGTATTTGCCTTTTTCTCACTGGCTTATTTTGTTTAGCATTATACTCTCTAAACCAATCTGTGTTGTTGAAGTTGGCAAGATTTCATTTTTTATAGCTGATAATGTTCCATTGTGTGTGTGTGTGTGTGTGTGTGTGTGTGTGTGTGTATACACATATATATACCACATCTTCTTTATCCGTTCATCTATTGATGGACCCTTGGGCTGCTTCTGTAGTTTGGCTATTGTAGATAATGCTGCAATGAACACAGGGGTGCATATATCGCTTTGAATTAGTGTTTTCTTATTTTTGGGGTAAATACCCAGTTGTACAATTATTGGATCATAGGTTAGTTCTATTTTTAATTTTTTGAGGAATCTCCACACTGTCTTCTGCAGTGGCTGCATCAGTTTGCAGTCCCACCAACAGTGTTCTTTTTTCTCCGTATCCCAACCAACACTTATTGTTTCTTTTGTTGTTGATTTTTGCCATTTTGACAGGTGTGAGGGGATATCTCATTGTGGTTTTGATTTGCATTCCTCTAATGATGAGTGATGCTGAGCATCATTTCATGTGTCTGTTGGCCATCTGTATGTATTGTTTGGAGAAATGTTTGTTCTCTTCTGCCCATTTTTAATTGGATTATTTGTTTTCTTGGTGTTGAGTTTTATAAGTTCCTTATACATTTTGGATACTAATTTTTTATCAGATGTGTCATTTCCAAATATCTTCTCACATTCAGTAGGTTGCCTTTTAGTTTAGTTTTGTTGGTTGTTTCATTTACTGTGCAGAAGCTTTTTATTTTGATGTAGTCTCAATAGTTTATTTTTGCTTTTGTTTCCCTTACCTCAGGACACATATCTAAAAAGATGTCACTACAACCAATGTCAGAGAAATTACTGCCTGTATTCTCTTTAGGATTTTTATAGTTTCAGGTCTCACATTTAGGTCTTTAATCCATTTTGAGTTTGTTTTTGTATGTGATGTAAGAAAGTAGTCCAGTTTCCTTCTTTTGCATGTTGCTGTCTAGTTTTCCCAATACCATTTTTTTTTTTAAGATTTTGTTTATTTATTTGACAGAGATAGAGGCAGCCAGCGAGAGAGGGAACACAAGCAGGGGGAGTGGGAGAGGAAGAAGCAGGCTCATAGCGGAGGAGCCTGATGTGGGGCTCGATCCCACAACGCCGGGATCACGCCCTGAGCCGAAGGCAGACGCTTAACTGCTGTGCCACCCAGGCGCCCCCAACACCATTTTTTGATCTGAGTGTTCTTAATTAGTAATCTTTCCTCAAAATTATTTTGAGATCACATATCACAAAAATATATTCATAATAAATCCATTAAGTTCGAAGTTCTAACTCTTGAAATTATCAATCATAAGAGGTAAGTTATGGAACTAGTGAATCTGTAGGGGAGCTGAATATTGAAGCCAAAATCTGGTTCTGGGATGCATTTATAAGACATTAATTGTCAATGCATTTAGAGTTCCAGTAGTAATGGACAGCGTATGGTTATGCGCTCTTCTACTTGTATGTGTCTCACAATCTGTGTAATGAACACTAGCACCACGGAACATTATCTAAATTTTCTCTTAATTCTAATTTTAAATATACATGTTAAACAAATTTGCAAAAAACAACAACAACAACAACCCTACTCCCATATGCTCATTTAATCTTGTTTTTAAATAATAACAAAATCAAGCTACATAAAGGATAGAAGAAATATAACTACTGTCATATTTTAGAAACACATTTTTAGCACATGGTTCCCATGAATTTATGATTGTTAACAATGTTTTATGGAAACTAAATGTAAATTATGGAGGTAGTTTAAATTTTAATAACTATTTCCAGCACTTTTCTCATTTGAAGTAACAAGTATTCTTAATTTTTTTTTTTTATTTTGTAAATACTGGTATTAAGGAGGGAAGACTTTTGCCTGTCCTCTTTTCCACTCGAGTTAGTGTTGAGTTGTCCTTAATTTAACATCTTAAGTTTACTAAAGTAAAAACAGTTTAGCCAATCATTATCCATAAGCTATGTATGTATGTCCTCAGGTTTCAACTACGGCTGCCCTGAAATTAAAACTAAAGATGGAAAGCACATGGCTATGAGCTCATCATGCCATAATGAGATGGGCTCCAGAGATTGCAAAGTGCTTCAATTCCACAATATGCAAATTGTGTACAATGCCAGATGCAGAAGCGCTGATCCATTTGCCAAGTTCTATGGAGGGCATGGTGATTCATTCACAAATTGTCACAAATTTAGATACTCAGGAACTAGCAGCCTGTTTAGGGCTGCCTACATGCATGGTTACTGTGGACTGTTGTATGACATTCTGGCACCTGGAAGGAAATCTCAATCTTAAATTCTGTCAAAGTCTACCATGTTATCAGACTTGGTTAACCCCAGGATATAACACAATACTTTTTGTGCCTATGGCTATTGGACTGCCTGCTCATAACAGAGAGAACATTCAATTCCAAGAAAAGAATTGACCTCAATGTAAATTAGCACCTGTTAGCCCTTCTCTCCATGTTCAGATTCATAGATTCCTCCATTGAAGTAAATAATTTCTTGTTCCCATAAGCCAATTTTTTAACTTCTGTATTTATGAAATAACCAGTCATGGATTCTACATGACACATTATTATACATATTTCACCATCTTAGAATACTATGTTCATTTATTCAACAAATATTATTTGATGACTTACAATGAGGAGACAAATTAAGTTGGATGTTAAGAACAATAAAACAAATTAGAGCATGCCTTCAAAATATATGTCTAGTGGAAACATAAGTAAGTCATATGTTCTTTGTTATCTGTGTGTGGTCAAATCTGTTTACTTTTTAAAATATTGATTTTGTTTTGGGGAAGTGTTTGAGAATGGAACCAAAATTTGATACTGACAAAAATAAATCCTGACCAGTTGTTGAGATATTATTCATCCTTCTAAATAAGAGTGTAGGGAGACTTTACAAAAGAGTAAGTTGGTTTGTTCACTCAATCAATTTTCTGTAGGTTTATCCCTAAGGTCTAATGTTTTGGCCTAATGACTCTTTTCCAAGATATCAATCTTTTGAAAGAATGAAATACTGAGAGTAGAAGCTAGCAGATCTTTGAAAAATTGACTTTTTTAAGAGAAAGAAAGTGTATTTTTTCTCTGTGTGGAAAATGTATAGAAGCATGTAGTGTGTATACGTGATATTGATGAAAAATATACATTCCAAAGTCTAGATAGTTTATAGCAAGGTCATCACACTATGGCCTCTAGGACAAATCAAGCCCACTACCTTTGTATGTAAATAAAGTTTTATTGGAATACAGCTATGCTCACATTTTTTTTTAAAGATTTTATTTATTCATTTGAGACAGAGAGATACAGAAAGGGAGAGCATGAGCAGGGAGAGAGGCAGAGGGAGAGGGAGAAGCAGACTCCCCGCTGAGCCAGGAGCCAGACATGGGGCTCAATCCCAGGACCCTGGGATCATGACCTGAGCCGAAAGCAGATGCGTAACCATCTGAGCCACCCAGGTGCCCCTATGCTCACATTTTTACATATTGTTTACGACAGCTTTCACTCTACAGCAGCAGAGTTGAGCCGTTGTGGTAGAGACCATAAGGCCTACAAAGCCTAATTTAAATTATTTACTATCTGGTTCTTTACAGAGAAAGTTGACAGACCCCTGGTTTATAGTTTTGCATTATAGTTCTGTAAAACTTAGTGTTTCTTTCACTAATTAATACATGTTTGCTAAGTATTGCCCAGATATAAAGTGCTAAATGATAATGCTCGTGCAGGTTAATTTATATCAGATTTCACATAAAAATGCAAAATATTAAATAGATTGAAAATAATCCTTTTGTGTAAAAGCCAGACTGTGGAATCTGTTTAAGAGAGAAATTAAAAGAAGCTCAAGTACTACCCAAAGATAAGTATTTTCTATAAATTACTAAATTTGGTACTGTATTTTCCATGTGTAAAAAGATTCAGTGAGGAAAAAAGAAACCACCCAGATACTTCATTATAAGGTATTTAATGCAGGGAACTAGTTGTAAAGATATTAGAAAAACTAAAACTGAAGATGGTGAGTCAACTAAAAGATTACCAACTGTATGTTGCCACTGCATCTGTAAGAATAAAAAAGCTACTAGTGCTTCTGAGTAGCACCTGAAATCACAGCAGGAAGTGGGGCCATGGAGGGGTGGTGTATTAGTTTCTTTGGGCTGCCGTAACTACTGTCATAAACTGAGTGGCTTAAAACAAGAGAAATGTATTCCATTACAGTTCAGGGGTCCTAAAGTCTGAAATGAAGGTGTCAGTGGGTCCAGGCTCCCTCTGAAGGCTCAGGGGAAGAATACTCCTTGCTTCTTCCTAGCTTCTGGTTGTTAACTGCAACCCTTGGCATTGCTTGATTTGTTGTTGCTTTATCCCAGTTTCTGCCTCCACCTTCACATGGCTGTCTTCCCCCTGTGTGTCTGTCTCCTCTAATTCTCTGTGTTCAAATGTCCTTCTTTTTATAAAGACAACAGTCATTGGATTTAGGGCCAACTCTAGTCCAGTATGCCCTCATATTAAAGTACTTACATCTGCAAAGACCCTATATCCAAAGAAGGTGACATTCACAGGTTCCAGGTGGACATGAATTTGGGGGTGGGGGACGCCATTCAACTCAGGCAAGAAGTGGATCCACTCTGGAATTTGTTGGAGATGTCACCTGAAGCATTTTCCTTCCAATGGCTTCCATTTGCCAAACCTACCAAGAATTTAGTTGGCAATGGAGACTGAGAAATGTGGTTTACAGAGGACAGCTCTTTGGGATACAAAGCAGATCAGGGGCTGCTAGGTATGGGTTTGAGAAACAAACAAAAAAAAAAACAACCTACTTACCATGTTTTTTAAAATTCTTCAGAACCTCTTAACCCTTTATATTCTATGCCAAAAAAAAATATGGATGAAGTTATATGATGTTTAGGGTTTGCTTAACAATAATACAGAAAAGGGACAGAGTGAGTTAGGACATAGATCAAGATATTTCAACAGCAGCACCACTGACATTTTAGGCTAAGTAATTGTCATCAAGGGCTGTGCATTGTAGAATATTTACCAAAGTCTCTGGCCAGTAGTACCCCCTCTACCAATTGTGACAACCAAAAATGTCTCAAGACATTGACAGATTTCCACTGGGGGGCAAAGTTGACTGTTTTTGAAGATCGACTTTGAGTTATTAATTTTTGAAGCTGGGTGATGGGCACATGGGTGGTTTATTGTATTATTCTCTCTACTTCAGTATATTTTTAATATTTCCATAACAAAAAGTGAACAGCACAAGATAAACTGCCTGAGAGAATGTTCTGCTTCTGCTAGATTTAGTATTTGAATTAAGGCTGTTACTAAAGGTCACCTAAGTCAATACTTGAATCAATTAGTAATGATGCTAATGAATTCTGAAGGTCAGCTTCTGAAATGATTTTGCAGAGAGAGAAATTGAGCAATTTTACATGCTCTATATCTTCATCATCAATATTCATATATTAAGTATATAAATATACACACCTCATTAGATACTTGTTTTTAAAATATATTTACCCATATACAACCCAAGTCTCCAGAAATTTTCAGTCAAATACAGATAGTTCCTTTGCATTTAAATGAAGAAAGGTTATTGGCTTAACTTTGCATTTGCCAATACAAATAGTCACATTATATCACACAACCAAAGATAGTTGTATCCTACACTGAACCAGGAGTGAGTCTGATGACTTTGAGTTCTAGTCTTGATATTATCTAGATTCCTGTTTTGGACATATGATCTCTACAGACCTCGGTCTCCTGGGGACAAAAGAATTATACACAATACTATTAACATAATCTTTTTAAAACCTGTACCATAATCATTTCTTTCTTACACCTGTAAGGATGAAATGAACATCCTTAGCGTGGTATCTCTCTTCCTTAAAATCCAGCCTTTGCTTATCTTTCTAGTTATCTATTGACTTGCCATTTCTCACACCTCTGTGCCCCATTCATGATAAAGTACTTGCAGTTCTCTGTTTGTGTCATGGTTTCTGATTTCTCTGTATTTACCCACCTTCCCTAGATCACCATAGTTCCCACCTGGCCCACTTCTTTCTTTTGTATATTACTGGCCTGACCCCACCATCTTTTGAGTTGTCATTCCCTCTTCATGCATCAAAGCTTTGCCCCTGTGTGTGATGCAAGACATTCATCTAAATATCAGCCAAATGGTTGAAATTTACAGCATAACTTATTTATGGGGTATTGCTAGTATCTGTTTCTATGTGTAACTATGCAATATATCACTTTTCTGTGGCAATTTTTAGTAATGATGACTTAAATGTCCAAAATTTCTAGCTTCTTTTTTCATTTTATGTGTGTTTATATGTATGTATGTATTCATTTATTTATTTTTAAGTAAGGTCTACACCCAATGTGAGGCTTGAACTCATAACCACAGGAGCAGGAGTCACCTGCTCCAGCAACTGAGCCAGCCAGACCCCCAGCTTCCCTTTTCATTTTGTGGTGTTTCACCTCCCATTCCCTATCCTCACTGCCCTCCAATATAATACTTCCCTCAGTAACTTCTCTTTCTAATAATTCCTCTTTGTGGTTCACTTTTATTACTTCTAAACTTCCCTAGGTGACTATGGGATGAGATCCAGGCATCTTTGTGCCACTGTACTCCACGTCCCTATAAAAACAGCAGACACCATTACGAGAACCAAGGGACTATGGACAAGACAACTTTCAGCTTCTTTGTTCCTTTAGGTAAGTTTGGAATTTGCCTTCCCTTACTTTAGAGGTATGTGCAGTAAATTTCCATTGTGAATACACGATAATGTCAAAAAAAAATCCAACAGATGTATTCCCTTCAGCCTGAGAGCAAATGGTTAAGTTTTTGAAATGTAGGCGATCCTGTATGGAAACATAGAGAAGGTTTTGGCTTGAACCCACAGCCAAATTGGCACATTATTATTTGGAAATAATAGTTAAGCAATCTGATCATTTTCCTGAAGTCCTTTCACCCTCTGTTGGAAACATTATTGAATGGTCAGTGATGTTTGAGTCAGCTGAGTCTCAGGGAGGATCTGGTATCAATGAAGCATCAGTTTATCTGGAAAATTACATTCCAGGTTTGAAACATTCGTTATTCTTAATTTCCTGCCTGGTGAAAAACAGCATTATTCTGGGTATGGGAAGGAAAGGGTAATCCAACAAGATTTGTACTTCTTCTGTCAATTTGCATTGTTTTGATTTTTATGAATTATGTCATTCTTATACCATAAAGTATAATATTTATATACTAGTATAATCAGACTCTATCACTATTGCATGAATACAGAACTCATTCCCATTGTGCATGCATACCTGTATAAGGGGACAAAGCGAAACCTTTGAAAATGTATGTGCATGCCTATCTTTTAGCACATCATTTTAGGGCTTTGTGCCTTCTCTTATTAACCTAAAATTTAAAATTTCCATTAAGGTTTGGTCTATAAATGTTTACTCTAAATCTGTAATTTACAGAAATAACTTAAACTTCTACTCGCTAAGTTCAAATCACCTCCTTCACCTACTTGGGTTTATTAAATATTGTATATTATAAGGAAATAAAGTGATCATTGTTTGAGGAAAGTATCTTCTCTTGGTTTCCTCTCCCACTTACATTCTAATGTTAGAACTTAACGATCCTTTTAATATGAAAGCTACAGAAAACTCACTTTTTATAAATTGTCTGTTTAAAATATAATTTCTAAACATATCTTATTATTTAATTTTGCTCCTTAGGAGCAATGTGCTTCACCACAAGGCAAGCAGGAGATTTACTTGTAAACTAGAAGTCAAAGCATTAGAATAGGATGAAAGCATTTCTGGTAAAGGAATTTTAAAGCAGTAGATCATTTACTGTCAAACTCTAAATAATGCTACATAGAAATGCCTAAGGGTGCCTTCAAAGAAATTGTCCCCATTTTGGATCTCACAATTAGAAGGAAAGGAGGACTTCCAAACATCCTTCATTCCAGAAATATGTGTGTGTCTGGAGTGATGACCCTGGCAGCGATCAATGCTGCATGTTAACAAAGCATGCCCCCAATCGCATACCTGGGATGGCACTGATGGCTGGCTTGGTGAGTCACTCAACCCCTGAAGACATTTTTGCAAATAGAGGCAAAACGTCAAGACCTTTTTCAAAAATTAAATCAGCAAGCTTCCTAGTTATCCTCCTGACTTAAGTAGAGGAAGTAAATTCCTATTCCCTGAAGCACCTTGTAAGAGCAGAGCTGCCTGAGCATAGTTCAGAGACGCCTTTAGCATGAATGGGAGCTGGAAAGAAATAGCCTTTCCAGAATATAAAACAGGAAAAGTTTTCTCTTCCCATAAACCATATGTAATACTTTTATGAAAAATAATTACTCTGTAGAAGCTATGCATAGGAGTTACGCTAGTAGTGATCTCTAAGCAAGGTCAGAATTTTGAGAAATAATTTCATTTACTTATAATGTGCTTTTTATAAAGATGTATGAATATATGTTTCCATGGGTATCTATTTCAGATACTACAATCTCTCTTCAGCTTTCTGTATCTATTTTAAACTTGGCTTTGCCCAGTGATTTAAATACAAGCCTGCCATACTGCCAGCAGTGCTAGCCCATAGAACTTTATGCTATGATGAAAATGTTCCATATCTATGTTATCCATTATGATCGCCTCTAGCCACAGGTGACTAGTGAGCACTTGAAATGTGGCTAGTAAGACTGAGGAAATGAATTTTCAGTTTTTAAACTGTCATTAATTTAAACAGTAATAGGCTTGTAGCTACTCTCTTGATATTGGCCAGCACAACTTTACAACAGCTCTTCTGAAGCTTTAATACATAGCAGGGGAGGTTGTTCAAAGGAAAATTCAGATGCAGTGCGTCTAGGGTGGGACCTGAGAGTCTGCATTTCTAGCAAACTCCCAGTTGACCACACTTCAAAGAGCAAAGCTTTGAAAGAATCATTCTCAAACATTAATGCTCCTGGGGAGCATTAAAACCCTCAATGCCCAGGCTGAACCAAGTACCAAACAAATAATGAATTATCTTGGTAAGACACAGTATTTTTTTTTTTATCTCTTTCTAGGTGACTCCAATGTTTAGCCATGTTTGAGAACTAGTGCTTTGTGACAGTGCTTATACTTTAAAGGGCACGGGAATCACCTATGGAGCTCACATAGGAGATCTGTTTAGCTACAGATTCTGAGTCAGTGGGTGTGAAGTGAGACCTGAGATTTCTAGTAAGTTTCTCCATGATCCAAAGGTTATTGGTCTGCTTGAGATGCTGCTCTTCAAAGGGTGTGTCATGGACCAGCTCAATTAGCATCACCTGGCAGCGTTTTAGAAATGCCTAACCTTGGGCTCCGCCCTCGAGTAGTTGAATCAGAATCTGTTTTTGAACCGCATTCACAGGCAGTTTGCATGTACCTTATAGTTTAAGGGGCACTATCCAGAAATCTTAACCAGTTTTTGTTAATATTGAGTTTGAAGAGTTTGAAAGTAGTTTTTAAGGTTAGAATTCGAGCTTAGTGGTTCTCAAAGCATGATCTCGGGTCCAGCAGCATCTGTGTCACTGGAAACTTATCAGGAGTTAAGGCCCAGCAGTCTGTTTTATTGAACCCTTTGGGTGATGCTCATGTATGCTACATTTTGAAACATACTACTCTGGCTATTGTTGGGTTGAAAATTCTGAAGAAACAAACTTTATCATATTTATTTTGTATAGCTCTTGTAATAGGTACAGACATGTACCCAATGCTTTATACAATAGTATTGTGTATCAGGTGAGATGGGACTATGTATCCCAAGAAAATAGTTATTTATGAATAGTTTTAAAAGTCATAAATAAAATGTATAATATACAGAATTTTTAGAATCTTTCAGGATGACCTTTTAAAATACAAATTTGAGGGATGGGTTGGGGGCTCAGTGGGTTGGGGAGTCTGCTTCTCTCCCTCTTCCTCTGCCCCTCACCCTGCTTGTGCTCTGTCTCTCTCTCTAATATATAAATAAATCTTTAAAATTGCAAATTTGATAATTTCATTTCTTCACTAAAACCCTTTAATGCCTTACCATTTCTGTAAGGATGAACCTCAATCTTCTTAAACTGATCTACAGTATCTGGCTACCTCCTCTGGTACTGTCCACTGTTGCCACTCTCCATGATCCCCTATCCACCACTCAGCTCTCTATAATAAAATTATTCTAGCCTTCTGTCACTTTCGATCATTGAACCATACTTCTTCCTAAGTCAGGACCTTTGCCTGTGTAGTTCTTTCCAAAGATACTGTTCTTTGTATATCTGCCCCATTACCTAGTTAACAAATTCTCATCCTTTCGATAACATGTCCAAAGACAGTTCTCATCTGAATAAAGTCCACCTCTTATATTCTCTTATAGCTCTTTGTACTTTCCTTTAATTTACGCATGTTGGTATTTATCCATTTGTTTGATTATTTACAGTGTATCTCTAATTCCATATTGTGATCCCCTCAAGTCAGCGATTGGGTATAAATTACACCTGCAGTGCCTAGCATAGAGTAGTTATGTAATATCTGTTGAATGAGTAAATAAAGTAATTCATTCAAATTAGAATGATCATCCACTATAATGCCTCATCTTTTTTCCCCTATTGCTCCCCAAGTCCACTGATGTTACAGATTAGAAAATGGAACCACTATACTTTATCCAGGAATATTCAACTAGGAATACTCAAAGAGTTTTCCTGGTATATTTTCTTTATATAAATTAAAAATTACTATCTCACAGTATTCCAAAAGAGAGACAATAGTCCAATTGGAACTATTTTCTTTGTTGTCTTTTAAAATTAATTTTTAGAGTTTTCTGTACTTTTATTTTTTCCAAAGCACATAGATTCATAGCTAACTTACTGCCTAAATCACCTTTTGGTAGATCACTGAAAATTCCAAGTTAAATGTCATTTTTGTCCATGTTTTTATTACCTTTGTGTTAGTTTCCTAGGGTTACCCTAACAAATTGCCATAACCTCGTGACCTAAAACAACAGAAATTTCTTCTCTCATCATTCTGGATGCTAGAAGTATGAAATTAAGGTGTTGGCAGTGTTAGTTGCTTCTTGGAGGCTCTGAAGGAAAATCTCTTCCATGTCATTCTCACAACTTCAGGTGGTTGCTGGCTGTTGTTGGTGTTCCTTGGCTTTTGGCTGCAGAACTCTAATCTCTGCCTCCATCTTTACATGGCTATGTTCCCTATGTATGTGTTCAAATTTTCCTCTTCTCATGAGGACACCAGTCATTGGATTAGGACCCACCCAATTCAGTTTAACCTTATCTTCACTTGATGACATTGATAAAGGCATTTTCAAATACGATCACATTGTGAGGTTCTGGATGGACATGAATCTGGGGGGACATGTCAACTCAGTAAAACCTCTGTCCCCAAAAAGAGGATAAAGATTTGGTTAAAACTCAGGCAATTAGCATTTATTAGGTACCTACTTATTCACTTAACCTGATGTAATTTATCCAATAACATCATGAAGTAGGTAGACAAATGAAAAAAGTAAGGTTAAGAAAGTAACTTGTCTAAGGATATATGGTCAAGTTTTAGTAGAATTAGATTTAAATCAGATTCTGATTTTTTTTTTTTCAGATTCTGATTTTTTAACCAAAGGCTATGCTCTTACTATTTCACCATGATCCTTACTGGTCCTACCAGGCCTCCCTCCCTTACAATATTCCGTAAACCAAAATGATATACTGTAGTAGTATAAACTCAATATTTATTCACAATACTGTTAAAATGTTACAGGGACAACAATATATTTACTCTTTAAGTTTTACATATATTTGGGGCACCAGGGTGGCTCAGTCAGTTAATTGTCCTACTCTTGATCTCAGCTCCAGTCTTGATCTTAGGGTCTTGAGTTCAATCCCCACATTGCAGGGGGCGGGGGGGATTAAAAAAAAAAGAAAGTTCTACATATACTCATTGCCCAGCTTCCAGACCTAAGATTATCACAATTTTGTCTCTTTATCATCTTTTTTTTTTAAAGATTTTATTTATTTGAGAGAGAGAGAGGCGGGGGGAGGGGTAAAGGGAGAGGGAGCAGCAGAGTCCCCCCTGGGCAAGGAACCTGCCGTGGGGCTTGATCCCAGGACCCCGAGATCATGACCTGAGCTGAAGGCAGATGCTTAACGGACTGAACCACCAGGTGCCCCTGCCTCTTTATCATCTTAACAACCTACTTTCTGATGTAATGGACAAGGGCATAGTGAAACACTGCATTTGCCAATGTAACTCCATGTGCCATGGACTTATATATCATCGTTCTTCCCATTATCCACATACCTACATATATGTTCTAACTGAAGTATTAAGGTCATAGGTCATGCACAGACAAGTCATATATGTTCTCTTTTTAGAAACTAATAAACAAATATGAACTATCAGAATTTATCAGAATTTATAAATATTTTCAACATTATCCTAAGCATTCTCCAATTAATGCTTTCCTTTAGCAATTATTTTATGTCATTTTGTTACCTGTATATGTAGTAACATACAAAATAATTTTCAAGTATGTATTCTTAATGATTTTCAGATGATTTCTGAATATAATAACATCTAATTCTATATATGCTATTTTGTTAGACTAGAAATATTAAAAAACTTAAAAATTAGTCTGAATCCTGGAAATAAATCATTTTAACCCAAGTAAATAATATAAATAAAATATTTCAGTAATTTCTAGAAGGAGGAAGAGAAATCTGAAGATAATTCTGAATTAATAGTGTGTATATAATGTAACTTTACTGTTTCTGAATTATCTGATACTTTGTTATAAATAAATCACCATTGTCTTCAAATGAGATTAAAGAATATCAATTAGTGCTTGAACCAAAATTAATTAATCAGGTAGGCTAAGTTATTCTACAGTAAAAACAAGCTCCAAGTTTTGATGACATATAAAACAAAAATTCATTTCTCACTTATGTACCATATGACTGGTCGATTGGCTGGGAATTCTGTTCTACATCATCTCAATTCAGGACCAGTTCTGCTGTAGCAGTCATTATGTTAAACATTATGTTAAACATTTGCCCATTCGTTTGGACAAAGTTAAAGACAGAGAATTATGAATCTCCTACTTTTTTTAATTTTTAAATTTTAAAAGTTTTCCAGCTTTATTGAGATACAATTGACATATACCGTCGTGTAAATTTAGAGTGTACAATGTGTTGATTTGACACACTTACATATTGCAAAATGATTACCACCATAGCATAAGCTAACAGCTCCATCATGTCACATAATTACTGTTTCTTATTTGTGGTGAGGACATTTAAGATCTATTCTCTTAACAACTTTCAAGTAATAGTGTATTATTTTTAACCATAGTAACAATTCTGTGTATTAGATCCCCAGAACTTATTCATCTTCTAACTGGAAGTTTGTACCCACTGACTGATATCTCCTATTTCTTTTAAAGATTCTTGTAACTTCTTCTTGAGAGCAGCATACATCCCATCCACTCACATTTTATTACCTAAAACCATTCATGTGGTTTCAACTTCAAGGGAGAGGATAAATGCAATGTTGGCAAATATCTGGAAAGAGAGCAAGAAATGTTAGTGAAGAGCATTAATGACTCTCACAGTTTGCTCTGATGGTTACCAGATATTTGGTTTCTCTTTTTGCATGAAAAATATACACATATCTCCTTGACATCTTTCTAAGGAATAAAACCCCCAAATTCCATACTCTCATACATTTAGCTGAAATTTTAGAATTTCCACACATAGCCACTCTTGATTTAGAGAACTATAAACCAATAAGACCAGTGATTAAATGATATGTCCCACACCAATATTATATATATATATATATATATATATATACTGAGGAAAATATAAGGATAAAAGCTGGAGGGGAAGTGAGTGGGTAAAATGTTTTTTGACTAGGCCCCAATTCTGCTATAGGGAAGGTGTGTCCAATTCATTGCTCTCCGTGGTCTCCAGCTACAAACTGTGAAGATGTTTCCTTTTCCATTATCCTCCTCGCACACATCTGAAATAAGCAATGGAGAATATCTCTCCTTGGGGTTTTTTCTCAGTCTGCTGCCCCTGGAAAGGTTGAGACTCCACGGGTCACTTTGAGTCTTAAACAGTCATAAAGTTTTCAGTTTCTTTTGCCGTAACATTCTCTTAAGAAACTTGGTAGGCTTGGAGCACCTGGGTGGCTTAGTTAAGTGGTCGACTCTTTATTTCAGCTCAGGTCGTGATCTCAGGGAGCCCTCCTCAGGCTCTGGACTAAGCATGGAGTGTGCCTGAGACTGTCTCTCCCTCTGCCCCTCCCCGTTTCAAATAAATAAATAAATACATACATACATACATACATACATTAAAAACTTAGTAGGCTTATTATATATTTAATTCTAGTCAGTTCTGTGCTCTAAAAGTTGTGCACACAGTCTGTTTCTGTACTTGCTTATTAGATTTGCTCTATTTCTTGACTTTTTCATCCCCACATCTTCTTTCAACTTAATTGCTTATTTCTTGAGCAGTAGGCAAGCCACAACTTTATTCTCTTTTTCTTGAGCCATTTTGTCCAATTGAAAGGATTTGCTGGGTGTCAAAACCTTAATTGGGTCTTTTCTCTGAAAGATCTTAATTTGTCCAGAGATTTTAATAGTGGTTATGGAGGGAGTACTCTTGATTTGATGTCTGTCACAAGACTGGGTTTTAATTGGCCTTTGTCTCTCAAAGCCCTTCTCAGATGTATATTTTACCAATTAGCGTTAAAAAACAACTGCCTCTTCTAATCCTATAGTCCCCAACTTTCTGGACTCGCACTCCTTCCTTTTATTTCTTCTTGCAAACCAGCCAATGTTTTTTAGAGCCAATCTCTTTTTGTAGAACTTTTTCAAAGCTACCGACAAACCCAGTCAACACACACTTACATTCTTTTGCAATATTTACTTCTTGATTTACAAATTCACAAGATATGTAATTTGTCTTCCAGATTATCTCAACAATTATGTCAACAATTTTATCAACTGATTAGATGCTACATAACATAGATCACCATTCTTATTGCCTCTGATCATACTTTCCTCACCACCCACTTCCCAGTCTTTATATGTTAAGGTTTTGTTATGACCATACCACATTTCTACATACATATTTCAGTATTAATTAAGAGAGATGATATATGTAGATTATTCTGCAGTTAAAAAATGATTAGTGGCTTATGTCATTAAGATGTATTTCTTGTTCCTGCTACATGGGAGAGCTAGAGGCTCTCCTCATTTCAGGGTAGAGAGAGACTGATGATTCAGTCTGGAAATGACACATCATGTTCTACTCACATTTCTTCAGATAAGGAACTCACATATTCAGTTACCATTTCAATGGTGGGGAGATACAAACTCCCTACACACCTGAAAAGAGAAACAAAAAATATTTTATAAATTGTTGGGGCGCCTGGATGGCTCAGTCGTTAAGTGTCTGCCTTTGGCTCAGGGTGTGATCCTGGTGTTCTGGGATCGAGCCCCACGTCAGGCTCCTCCGCTGGGAGCCTGCTTCTTCCTCTCCCACTCCCCCTGCCTGTGTTCCCTCTCTCTCTGGCTGTCTCTCTCTCTGTCAAATAAATAAATAAAATCTTTAAAAATAAATAAATAAATAAATAAATAACACAATGACTGTGATACCGAATAATAAATGAGTCCATTTGGCCATCAAAAATATTGGAAGGAAATTTGACATGATTCTATAATTATACTAATGCTTCAAAATAATTTAAAATACAGATATTTTCTACTATTATTTCCTACAATATATAGTACATTATATATTACTTACATTTACATTACATATATTTTCCTAAATATTTTGGTTATTTACAGTAATAAAAATAGTGGTTATATAAAGTGAACTCAGCACTTTAAACGAGTTAATCCATTTTATTCTTATAATCATCCTGTGAGGTAGGTGTTATTACTCCTATTTCAGAGATTTTGAAACCTCAGTAACAAGCAATCATGCCCAAGAAGTGCCCTCATCACCTGCTAGTAAGTGAAGAGGGGCAAGACTCACTTCCCTAGTCCCTTCCCGGATAGCTCACCTGATTGTTCTATAGGCACTCTGAGATGAACAACAGCAACGACAGCAACAACAGTATAGTGGTCGTAGTAATAGTATTACTTCTACTATGAAAGGACAGCTACCGCCTCTAACCAAGAAGTTTTTTTTTTTTTTAAGTTTATTTTCTTGTAGTAATCTCTGCACCCAACGTGGGGCTTGATCTCAAGATTGAGGGTTGCATTCTCTTCCAGCTGAGTCGGCCAGGCACCCTGTCTAACCAAGAAGTTTTTTTTATCTCCCTTCTTGTGGGTAATATATCAACTGTTGAGAATAGGTAATTCAGCTTTACTTTTTACTTTTTCCCATCACCACTCATCAACACACCAAAGTTCTACTGATTTTATATCTTTAATATTTCTTAAGTATTCTCAAAACAGCTCTATATCAGGCTTTCAAATGAATTCTACTATGTCCAAAGAGTAGAATAATGCCTAACAAGTAGAAACAGTATGGACATTTAATATGTAAAAAAATATATAATATAGAAGGGAATTTCTATCGCCAGTGGTGTTAATGTTTAATAAATGTGCTCCTGACTGACGTGGGAAACTTTCAAACATATAATGGGTCAATAAACTAGATAAACTACAAAGTGCTTTTAAAATCTAAGATTATGAGGGGGCCTGGCTGGCTCAGCCAGTAGAGCGTGCAACTCTTAATCTCAGGGTTGTGAGTTCGAGCCCCACATAGGGTATATAGATAACCTAAAAAGTAAAATCTGGGACATCTGGGTGGCTCAGTCAGTTGAGTGTCCAACTCTTGATTTCAGCTCAGGTCATGATCTCAGGGTCATGAGACAAGCCTTGTGTCATACTCCATGCTAAGGATGGAGCCTGCTTAAGATTCTCCTTCTCCCTCTCCTTTTGACCCTCCCCACCACTCACACTCTCTCTCTCTTAAAAAAAAAAAAAAAAAAAAAGTAAAACCTTAAAAAAAAATCTGGGATTTTGTTTTTCTTATGTGTCTACAAACAGACCTACTTTATTTTTCCTTTCATATTTCTACATCTTCTTTTATAGAATTTATTACATCTACACAGCTAGTTTGAATTTTGCCTCCAAGTTGCCTAACTTAAAAGATGTTATCAGTAAAGTCATTCTCCTATTCTTCAAATTCTTCCACCCTCTTAATTGGCCTCACAGTGCCCTCTACTAGTATATTCCTTCCTAGTTGCTATTTTGCCCTCTTTTTTCATTCCTTATTTCCTACTCTACCAATCTAAGTTGCAATGGCTCAGGCATGTCAGGGTATTCCTGTTAGCTCCTTTGCTGTAAACCATAGTATCATCTTAAAATGTGCTCCAAGGGGTGCCTGGGTAGCTCAGTTGGTTGAGCCTCCGACCCTTGATTGTGGCTCAGGTCATGATCTCAGGGATGTGAGATGGAGCCCCACCTCAGGCTCCAAGTTCAGCATGGAGTCTGCTTGTCCTACTCCCTCTGTTCCTCCTCCAGCTTGTGTGCGTGCTCTCTCTCTCTCTCAAGTAAATAAATAAAATATTTTTTAAAAAAGGAATAAAATGTGCTGAAAAATCCTTTGATACATTCTAATACCTATTCATGATAAAAATATTTAGAAAACTAGGAAGTTCTTTTAGGAACTTCCTCAACCTTGGTAAAAGACATCTATGAAAAATTCTAGAGCTAAAATCATATTATTTGTAAAATACTGGATTTTTGCCCCTAAAATTAGGAACAAAACAAAGGTGTTCATTCCTTCCACTTCTATTCAACAGTTCAGTGAGGGGACCCGGACAGTGTGACAAGGCAAGGAAAAACAGGAAGTCATAGAAATCAGAAATAAAGAAATAAAGCTGTCTTAAATGTATACAATATGATTGTGCACTTAGAAAACACTAAGGAATCTCCAAAAAGATATTAGAACTTAAAAGTTAAGCAAGTTTGCAGATACAAGATCATATGTAAAATTAAATAGGATTTTTATAAACCAACAATAAACAATTGAAAATTGTATCCCAAATATGAGATGCTTAGGTAAAGTCTAAAAATACAGGTGTACAGAGGTATGCAGGTGGCTCAGTCGGTTAAGCGTCTGACTCTTGATCTCAGCCCAGGTCTTGAGTCAAGTTGGTCAGGTCATGAGTTCAAGCCCCACATTGGGCTCCACGATGGGCATGGAGCCTAATAAATAAATAAATTAATTAATTAGTTAATAAGATAGGTATACAATTTCTACATTCGTTAAAACTACAAAGCAATGCTTAGAGAAAAAAACTTAGACTAAATAATTGGAGAGTATGCCATGTTCATAGATTTGAAGATTCATTTGTATTAATATGCTGATTCTAAGAGCATTTATCTACAGATTCGTTGTAATTCTAGTAAACCCACAGCTGGCAGGGTCTTTGTGGAAATTGGCAAATTGATTACAGAATTTATATAGAAATGGAAAGAAAGTCAAGTAACCAAAATCACTTGAAAAACAACAAAGTTGGAAGACTTATACTGTCTGATGTGAAAATTAACTGTAAATCAACAGTAATCAAAATAGCATGATATTGTCATAAAAATAAACAGATAAGTCAAAGGAATAAGATATGGCCATTGATTTTCATTTAATGTGCCATGGTGTTTCAGTGTGGAAAAGATAAACTTTTAAACAAATGGTGCTGGGACAACTGGATAATTATGTGGAAATAAATGAACTTTGATCCTTGCACTGTATAAAAATAACTTGAAATGAATCATACACATGGACATAAAACCATAAAATTCCTGGAAGTAACTATAGGGTAATATCTTTGTAGCTTTGGAGTACACAAAGATTTCTTAAAATAAGACACAAAAAGCCTAAGTCATAAGAAATAATTTTTTTGTTGTGGTAAAATATATATAATATAAAATTTAGAATTTTAATTATTTTTAATATACAGTTTAGTGGCATTAAGTACATTCACCACCAAATATCTCCAGAAAATTTTAATCATCACAAACTGAAACTCTATACCCATTAAACAATAACTCTTCATTCCCTTCTATCCCCCAGCCCCTCATAGCCACTATTCTACTTTTTGTCTCTAGGAATTTGACTATCCTAGGTACCTCATATAAGTTAAAACATACAATACTTGTCTTTTTGTATCTGCCTATTTCACTCAGCATAATGTTTTCAAGTTTTATCCCTGTCGTAGCATGTATCAGAACTTTATTCCTTTTGAAAGTTGAATAATATTCCATTGTATGTATATACCACATTTTAGTTACCAGTTAATCTGCCAGTGGACATTTGGGTTATTTCTACCTTTGTCTATTTTGAATAATGCTGCTATAAGTATCAATGTACAAATATCTGTTTGAGTCCTTGCTTTCAATTATTTTGGGTATATACCTGTAAGTAGAGGAGATTGCTTCTGTTGGCCTGGAGGATTTAGGGGAATTTGTGAGTATAATATTCTCAGGCTTATCAACATGTGACCTCTTTCCAGATTTCAAGAACCCATTCTTTTTCTATCGAAGTCCTAACTTTGTCACAGCTTGCTATCATGACTGCATATCCCAGCTCTTTTGTAGCTCTGCTACATTTATAATCAAATCCTAGGCCTGATTTTCTTAAACAATAATATACTATGGATGTATACTATGGACATTTTCAAATATGTATAGAAGTAGATATAATAGTAAAATGAAGACATTTGCACCCATCACCCAGCTTCAACAATAATCAGTGCATAACAAATGTTGTTTTAAATATATCTTGACTCACTCCCACGACCCAGTCATTTTGTAGCAAATCTCCGACATCAGTATTTTATTTGTAAATATTTAAATGTCTGTATTTCAAAAAGATTCCTTTTAATACAACCAAAGTATTTTTATAAAACCAAAAAGAAATAATAATTCCTTAAAACTATCAAATATCTAGTCAGTGTTTGCCGTGTTTTCCATAATATCTTATAACTCTGTGTGTGTGTGTGTGTGTGTGTGTGTGTGTGTGTGTGTGTGTGTGTCTGGGCCTGCCTGCTTGCAGCTGTTGGGAATGAGAGGCCCTCTGGCTTTTATAGCATGCCATCATTGTCAGTTGTCTTCTCTGAGATTTTTGTTTCATTTTTGCTAGGCTTCCAATGCTAGTAACAGAAGCCAGCCTACTCTACCATCAGTCTAAAGTAGCTTTGGCCTCATACAGGTCAATTGCTATAGCAACCATATATTCCATAGTCTCACCGTCAACCTGATTTTATCCCAATTAACCAGATGTTTTAAAAAAGCCTTTTTGCTTGTAATGCCATTGCGTGACATGAGCCATCACCACCTCACCTATCACCAGAAGTGGTGTCTCTATTGTTATTAATCTGATGAGTAATCCGACTCCAAAAATCCATTAAAAAAAGATGGGATATGTCTCTGTTCTAGGGCCGCTTCTGATACCGACTATCAGTCCTAATTCTCTAAAAAAGTAAAGCGTAAGGGAAATCTTACGTGCTGCTAGTTTATTAGGGAATGTAATTCTAAGGCACCAAGAATGAAGTAAATGAAGACTGAATCAGGAGGAGGAGACAATATAAGGAAGGGTTGCCGAACTGGTCTCCACTTGGCATCAGATGTAACTTATTATTCAATCTCAGTGGACTCTGACAAGTCTTATGAGCCACAGAGAAGTTGGTTGGAGGGAAAAGTAGTTGAAATTGTATTCACTGGCTTTCAATCCCATTCATTAAAGCTATTTTTCCATGGGTTTCAATTCCCCCACAGTTTTGGATTATGCTTTGATCTCATACCTCAGTGGTAACAGGGAAGTTCCAGGTGGGAGGCTAGAGGCACACAGTAAAAAAATGAAGTGAGGTCATGTTGTGTTGTGCTGCATGTAGCCACACAAAGTTGGTAACTTCGCAGTGGCTGGTATAATTCTGGAGCGGGTTATTGGAAGCGGTGGACAAGGGCTATAGAGATAAGTGGGATCAAGAGATATCTGAGGTGGCACATAAGATGCGTCTGATACGGAACACTGTCATAAATTATCATGACCACACTCAGTCCTTCATTAGCCACAGAGGCTGTGTCTTGTCAAGTCAAAGAGAAGTTACATAAGTTACTAGCCAAAATTATTTAAGAATGAAATTCTGTACTGTGGAAGGTGAATTCTTAAACCAAAATGATCTATCACTGTCAAGTTTGAAGGTGCCTTTTGGAATAGAGAATGGCAACAATCCACTTACATAAAATGTTACCAGCAACAGAGAAAATACCATGTGGCAGCAATGGGTAGCTACACTGTTTGAAATTTCTGTATTCATTACATATCAGATCGAATATCAAAGAGATATAGATGCATTTTCCTACTTGCAACTCACAAAAATCTATTAAAACATTGTATTTCCTTAAAAGGAAAGACACTAAAGGGAAAAATATGGTACAGATGAGTTTTTGCGTCATCCTTCTGTGGCAACATCCATGGTAACCATAAAACACATACCACTGGAGAAATCACAACTACTTCAGTCAGATTGGAGGAGTCGAAACATAAATATCAAACTAGGTGCTAGCTGAGAGAGGCTGAAAAGGGAAAGAGACAATAGTCTTTGCTAAAAGATTCAGAAATGTCGTGCTGTGGTGAGCACTGAGTGTTACACATAACTGATGAATCATTGAACACTACATCAAATACTAATGGTGTACTATACAGTGGCTAACTGAACATTAAAAAAAAAGATTCAGAGATGTCCCTAAATGTCTTGAAACTATTATTGCATAAGTAATAAGTACATGTAAATTCATTACTGTGAGTTCTACTAAGTACTTCAGTGACTAGTGCTAATATAATTGAAATTATCGATACTGTCACCAGTGTACTACTCTCCATGTTGGAGAATGTTATCTGATGACTCCAGTCACTTGCTCAGGGAGGAAATTTTAGAGCTAATTTGGGCCCAGTGGTTTGAATTGATAAGAGCAAAAGACATCCAGGTCAAAAGTCTGGAGACTTCTCAGAGCTGTAAGTACCTGCAATTAGAATGCACGAATTTCATCTCACTAGAACTTAATACATTTGTCATGATGTTCAACAGCTATCCACATGCTTATTTCACCAGGAACCAGAATGTATCTACCACTGTGTCATTCTGGGTGAACTACCATTCACTATATAGTTTCAATGATATAACTCAATCTGATCAAGGGTTAGACTCTGAGAGTTAAGTTTTCTGTGGAAAGTACACAGTTCTCTACAATGTAGGACAGAATTTCCCCCTTACAACCCACAACAAATTAATCAATAAGAGAGAATGAACCAAATTTCACCAATTTTTTTTATGGAATGGCCACTGAACAGAAGAAACTTTGTAGACAATAAGTCGAATTGTTAGTGTATGCCATGAAGATTTACACCATTGTCTGTCTCTTATTTCATAATCTTTGGCAAGAAAGTAGGCTGCCCACTAATCTCCCTTTTAAGAACGCACAGGGAGGTGGTGAGATATCCGAGAAGCTCAATCAGTATTCAGCTACACTTAAATATACTTTGTAGACATCAGGTTGATGGGCCATGTTACTCAGTGCCGGCATAGAGACTGATACATGGCAGAATCTTCCAGTATTGCTAAAGCTGTGAGGACTCCTTGTAGGAGTGAACTAATACTTATACTCTACCTTCTGTTTTGAGAGTGGGGAGTAGGCTTATAACTTACCTATATACCAAAAGTGAGGTGAACATAGGTTAGGGGTTCTTAAGATGATTTTTCAAAAACAGCGTGTTAACATGGGAACTGAATAGGGGAATTTACACCCCTCCCATTTTCTAATGTAGAGAGAGTCTGTCAGAATGAAGGGTGGAAAAAACCCTGCAAGCTGAAATAATAGATTTCTCACTGTAATTTTCCAGGACACTGGGAGAAAAAATGGGACAGTAAATCAGAGTGGAGAAATGAGGACGGTAACACACTATGGCCCCAGTGCCTTCAAATCGTTATTAAAGATATGACTCACTTTTTATTATATCAATTAGAATTCAAGTGCAATTATACCACATAATAAAAATATTCTGGTTCCCTGTCAGAAGGTTCATGTGGGAAGGATATAAAAGGAGCGTTGAAATTTGTCCTGGAATGTCTTCCTGGTATAACAGTGATAAATATTTTGATGTAAGTGTCAGAAATTTCCCCAGAAGCAGGTCTAGAATTAAATCGTTTGTCCTCTTTATTGCTCCTCACTAAAGGCCTCTTCCAATCTAAGTATATACAAAATTCTCCTATCAGATCATAAAACTTTTTTCTGTATTTTTTAGTGTTTGTTTCCCTTACCTTTGCTCTTTCTTATCTCTGTGCAACATTTCGGTGGATCAGTTTTGGTGTATCTGGTTTTATCCTTCATGTTACTTAAATTTTTTTCTCATATTCCTCGTCCCTTTATTCTTTTCCTCTCAATTTTGAAATATTCCGCAGCTCATGAATTTTATTCTTTGAAGTCATTCTTTCCATTATTTAGCCTATAATTTGGAATTTTTAACTTCAGAATTCATGGTTAAATTTTGATTTGTATTTATTTCATCCTTAAAATCTTTCTTTTCAGAAATAATATGTATTAGCATTACTCTGAAGATATCCATTATACTTACTTTGTTTTGCATTATACTTCTTTTAAGTAGGTTCTGTTTTCTGTTCTCACTCTCTCTTTCATTGTGAGTTTCTTCATTTTGCTAAGTTTGGCACCTCTCTTTCATGCACTTGTTTTTCCTCAAATGTA